>NW_026623413.1:157002-183329 GCF_030028575.1 Malurus melanocephalus | reverse complement strand
CTCTGTCAGCTCATCCTCACAGTCTGCAGGCCTTGCTGTGCTAACCAGAACAACAGGGAGGGGGTAAAGCAAACCTCAACYTGCTTGTTGGTCATTTAGACAACCTTTTTTCAATACCTTTTTTTCTGTTTTTGTTTTGCTTCTGTTCATGAGAGCAAATTCTCCTGAATTTGCAAATAATTTGTAGTAACTATATGGAAACACTTCTTTCCTCCWGGGCAGCCTGGTTAATAGATTGACCATGTGGCATCTCTTAGCAAGTGTGTTTACTTAAGAGTTACTTAAACTGTTTCAATGTTTTTCTTTAAAGTGCTGAAGCTTCTCCTGCTGAATGTTGCCAGCATGCAAAAATCCTGGAGGACACACAGTTTGTCGATGGATACAAGCAGCTGGGATTTCAGGAGACTGCTTAYGGAGAATTCCTAAACAGACTGAGAGAGAACCCCAGGCTCATTGCATCCTGCCTGGTYGCTGGAGAGAAACTCAACCAGGACAACACCCAGAGTGTCATTCACACAGTCTTTACCTCCATTTATGGCAACTGCATCATGCAGGAGGATGAGAGTTACCTGCTCCAGGTCCTCCGTTACCTGATTGAGTTTGAACTCAAGGAGAGCGACAACCCCAGGCGGCTGCTGAGACGAGGCACCTGTGCCTTCAGCATCCTGTTCAAGCTTTTCTCTGAGGGACTCTTCTCTGCAAAGCTTTTTCTCACTGCAACCTTACATGAGCCCATCATGCAGCTKCTGGTTGAAGATGAAGACCACCTGGAAACCGATGCAAACAAATTAATTGAGAGATTCTCCCCTGCACAGCAGGAAAAGTTATTTGGAGAGAAAGGCACAGAAAAGTTCAAGCAGAGAGTCCAAGAGATGGTTGACTCCAATGAGGCCAAGCTGGTGACCTTGGTCAACAAATTCATTGGCTATCTCAAACAAAACACTTACTGTTTTCCTCACAGCTTGAGGTGGATCGTGTCCCAGATGTACAAAACGCTGTCGTGTGTGGACAGGCTGGAGGTTGGGGAGGTCAGAGCCATGTGCACGGATCTCCTCCTGGCCTGTTTCATCTGCCCTGCCATYGTCAACCCAGAGCAGTATGGGATTATTTCTGATGCTCCTATCAATGAGGTGGCAAGATTTAATCTGATGCAGGTATGATTCACATTAAGGCAGTCTTAAAAATATATAAGTGGCCTTTTTCTTCCCACTAGAACTGATGTTACTACAGTAAAAGTGAAGGTACTGTCTCTCCAATTATAAAAGAAATGCTAATGAAATATTTATGTTCATTGTTGCTGAAAAGGTGCTGTTCTTGCTAATGTTAAATATTATACCACATATTGCAAAAAAAGAAAAGAAATATTTTGCTGAAACTCCCTGGCAATAATGCCCAATGCTCTACTTGGAGCATTTCACAGCCCTCATGACCAGTTTTTGTCACTATGCAAATACTTGGACAATTTAATGATATTACWCAGAGGAGTCATCTGAAGCTGTTGAGCAACACTTGTCTGACTGAGGAYGTTCCTCCACACGAGGAGCAAAACCTGCTTTTTACTGCTGTCTATAAAGTGGGCAGGGAGTGATTGTCACAGTGCAGTCATGCTGGTGAGTTTTGCTCAGTGTTTTTCTCAAATCCAGCAGCAATCCTCTCCTGTGTCACTGTTCACGTGCTGTAGCAGAGCAGTTGGYGACTCTTTAAATTGAGGGTTGTTTTTCACTTGGAGATGAATAAGGGATATGTGCTCTGAAATAAGGGTTAGCTCTCTTGCTGTTTTTCCTTAGTAAAATATATGCAGCCTTTGAAAATCTCTAGGTTTAGATGACCTAGATTCAACTCTCAATTCTGACGTGTTGTAAAAACAAAACACGCTTTGTTCCATGGGGGGGGAAGTATGGATGCTCACAGCCTACTGTGTGTGCACATTTGCTTGTTAAAGGCAATGACTGCTTTTTCTCTAAAGCTTCTTGCATTTTTTCTGCCATGAAAGCAAGCACAAATCTCTGTCCACTCAATCAGAAGTATTCCTTGGAGTATTAAATGCAAAAAGATTTAGAACGGAGGAGGTTTTTTGAGTGTTTTTTATAATCAGGTCCATAAGGTTATTTTGAAACGACATTTTTTATTTATTCTTGTACTTCTTTTTAATTTCAGGTTGGGAGACTTCTGCAGCAGCTGGCAATGACAGGCTCTGAGGAGGGAGATCCACGTATGAAGAGCAACCTCGCTAAATTTGATAAAGTAAGAATGCAAGCTGAAAAAAAGCAAGTCTTGGTGAATTGTCATCACCCTTCTGCAGCCTTCTTTTTCAGATATTGCAAAGGACTCAGTTTAATTTCCAAGTTAGATGTAATGAAAAGCAGATTTTTTCCCAGCTTTGTACAGGATTTAAAGTCTTGAGTAATAGAATTAAGGGTTGGGGATTCTTGCTTCTGCTCTGACCTAATACTTCTTAAAAGAAAATATTTTTTAAAAAATTAGAGGAAAGGACATTTTCAACTGAGCACTGTAAGTGTTCAAGGCAGGTTGGATGGGGCTTGGAATAACGTGGTCCAGTGAAAGATGTCCCTGCCCATGACAGGATTGGCACTGGGTGRTCTTTAAGGTTCTTCCAACCCAAACCAGTCTGTGATTCTATGAAATACCGAATTACTGTCTCTGGTTTTTCAACTGAACCAAACAAGACACTTTGATCTGAAGGCAACCTTAGTATAATACCTGTTTTAACACCAAGTAATTTGTTAGTGCAAGTAACTTCTCTTCCTTTTCTGCATAGTTTTGCTTTTTTTATTYAGTTTTTCCTCTGTTAGTATTAATCATCCATAACCATGGAGCAGTTATCTTCATCCAAGCAACAATGAAGCTTGTGATATTTGATATATTGTCAAGTGTTTAAAAACCTGTTGCTATCCTTGGTATCCTTGGTAACCTTGTATCCTTCTGGTACTTTTGTTTGTTACACAGTCACCAACAAAGCTCCACATTTATTATACAAGTAACACTTTCAGTCAGATTTGAGGCTGCTCTTGTTGCTTCCTTGTTTCTCTTTTAGCCTGGGCTCAGCGGATTCTTCAGGAAGGGGCAATTTAATTCCCATTATGTTTTTTTTCTTAAAATTGTGAGAGGACAAGTAAGTAAGTAACACTTTGGAATTCAGGAAAGGAACAAAGGAATGCTAAAAGTAACTGCACACTTTTTTTGTTTGCTCTTCAGAAACCTTAAGATATCTGCCATTTAAGACAGGCATCTTATCCTAAGACTTTACAGGATAATTTAAATTTTGCTTCCTACTTTTAAACCAGTTAACTGCTGTCATAAGTTTCTCTCCAGACTGAAGGAAACACATCTCAGTTGCTCTCTGCTGTCTCTCAGAGCTGTGTGGCTGCGTTCCTGGACGTGGTGATCGACGGGCGCGCGGTGGAGACGCCGCCGCTGTCGGGGGTGAATCTGCTGGAGGGGCTGAGCCGCACCGTGGTGTACATGACCTACAGCCAACTCACTGCCCTGGTAAATCCTCCCTCCTGGGACAGCCCTGTGCTCCCATGTCGCCAAGAGACCACTCAATATGAGTCCTAAGCGAGTCCAAGTTTTATAACATACATAATTGGTGTACATGACCTACAGCCAACTCACTGCCCTGGTAAATCCTCCCTCCCTGGGACAGCCACAGCACTGCTGCTCTGTGCTCCCATGTCCCACTCAATATCAGTGCTAAGCCAACCTCCATTTATTGTAAACAATGTCCAAGTTTTATAACATACATAATTGGTGTACATGACCTACAGCCAGCTCACTGCCCTGGTAAATCCTCCCTCCTGGGACAGCCACAGCACTGCTGCTCTGTGCTCCCATGTCCCACTCAATATGAGTCCTAAGCGAACTTCCATTTATTGTAAACAATGTCCAAGTTTTATACATAATTAGCTCATACATATTCTGTAATACATATATTTCATAGGTCCACGTCTTACGTGTCAACTCCACCTTTAATGATTCATTTGCCAAATTTCCCTTATCTACCTCTATTTTTTCCCAAGGCTAACTAATACAAATACCTCGTAGGGAGTTTCCAGCAGCTTAAAATCATGATGTCCTTGCATTGCCTTCCCATCTCCTCAGAAGGATGGTTCACACAATTTCAGCAATTATTCTATCTGAGTGTGACACCTGCATTCCTTCATCTCACCAAGCTGTAAAATGTCTGTGTGATCCTTCTCAGCTTAGCTCCCTTCCACACTCCCACCCTGGAGAGCAGGCTGTCCCTTTTCACTGCAGTTTTACCAACAATCACTGTCCGTGTTTAGGTTGGCTTCATGAGGAATGTGATGTCAAGTGATCAGCTTAAGGAAGATCGGATGGCTTTGGAAAACTTGCTGGCAAATTTACCCCAGAACAAACCAGGGAAAAGCAGCAGCCTTGAGATGACTCCATATAACACCCCYCAGCTTTCTCCTGCAACTACTCCAGCTAACAAAAAAAATCGACTGCCCATAGGTAAGGAGAGTGAGTGGAGTTCCTGTATTTCTGATACCTTGGGCATTTCTGTGCCATTTTCTCACTCATGTCTTGGGGTTACTCTTCACCTACACCTTCAGTTCCTACTTCCTCTGTGGAGATGAAGAATTTCCTTTAGCATAGAAAACCAGGTAACTTTCTTAGCMTCTAATTGTGGTGGATGACTTCCATCACTCAGCTTGAGCTGGAGAAAATTGCAGGAGTGGTAGGTAATTGTGATGGGGGTGGTTGGCAGTGATAAAAAAGGGAAGGTTTGAAGGTGGGAAGCACATCTGGGGGGAAAATTGCTTAGGAAAATAGTAAGATAGAAGTAGAGGCATTTAATCAGTGGGCTAGAATAAGTTTAATGTTTTTTGTTAGAGAACAAGCAGGAACAGGGCTTTTAGAGTGTGTGCTGAGAAAAGAAGCTTTCTCCTTTCTTCATTCATGCTTGCTCTAATTCCAGCTGTCAGTATTCTGGACTGCAATTTTATGTTAGTTAGGTTTTGCTTTTTCAATAGGATTTCTGTGTCTTGAACTTTTCCATATTAATAACACTTTCTTTTAAAATAGGAAGCGTGATACTCTTTTTCAGTATTATTTATGTGAATATGACCACATGGGATATTTTTGTTTGAAAGATTTGATGTTGGTGTGTAAAAGGGTTGAAATACTCTGAGGCCAATAAGTGGCAAAAAAACCTACAAAACCAGCTCTGAAACAAACCTGTCCCATGTTGGTTTAACTCTGCTTTCGAATGATTCTGGTCTTACACCCCTAAAGTAGTGGCACTTTGCAGCAATTATTTGATGGTGTAAAATAGCTTTTGCTCAAAGTTTTTGTTTCTTTTGTTTCATTTTAATGCTTTCGAACTCCAGGACAGCAGTTGGCAGCGATTACTGCCTGGGATACCTCTGCTACCAATCTGTCAGCTCACATAACTCTTGTAACCCCTTTTGGTGGGTAATGCCCTCTTTCCACTCTTCTGTGAAACTTTGACTCGTGTCACATCACTCAGCATGCCTWTGGGTTACCCTGGCAATCATTTCCCTTTGTGGTTTCTTCATACATGAACTCATTTTGTGTACCTGTGGGTTTTTACAACCCCTCATGTGCCATTGTGTGATAATCAGAATTTGGCTGTCACTTCTGCACACTTGCCTTGTTTTCCCTGGGTCAAATGTWGAAATAATTGGTGTCATGCTGCCATTCTTAGAAATCTTAATTTCTTGTGGGTGTTTTTTCTTCCGTGGAGCCAGATGTGGGAATCTGAGGCCAGTTGAAAAGGGATCTTAAGAGAGGCAAAGTATCAGAATAAAGCACCTGAGGTTGTATTGTGTGTCTGGGCTTGAGACATCTGTTAGAATAAAATTTCCTGCTTGTTGGGAGAAAAAGCTTTTTAAACAAATTAGAATTTTAAACCACAGAAACCTAGACCTTTTTAGTAACTAACTTAATTTTCTCATACAATGTATTAAAGGTCTTTCTGTGATTGGAATATGCTGAATTGGTGTAGGCAMACAGGTCCCAGTGCATCTTGTTTCTCTGCTTCTCAACTTTTATGTTGAAAGTTTCCTTCTTGACAGGGCAATACTCAAGTTTAAACACCAGTTCCATCTCTCAAAAGTTTAATGGGACCTTGATTTTGAAAATTTTTGTTATGTAATGCTAATTAAAACACTACAGTTATGTATTTCCATTGTATTTTCTTTTTTCTTCCTTAAACAAGGAGGAAGAGCTTTCTAATGTCAATATTTCAAAATCTCTTCCTAGCCACTCGAAGCAGAAGTAGATCAAACATGCTGATGGACCAGCACGGAGATCACGAAGGCTCCTCCCAGGAGACTATTCCAGAAGTTCAGCCAGAAGAAGTGCTGGTGATTTCTTTGGGGACAGGTCCACAGATTACTCCAGGAATGATGTCAGAAAACGAGGTATCCAGAAACAATGACATCCCCAATGTTTTGAACCRTGCAGCCTGTCTTCTCTTACAGCASAGCAATGAGCTTGCAAAGCTAAGTTTTGGTAGTAAATCTGGAATGTGAATTCAAATCCTTACTGTGTGTTACTGGGTTTGGGGGTTGTAGCTTTCAAATTTCCCTTGGTTAGGTTTTTTTTCCCCTCACTCAAGAAGCTTAAGAGCAAATCTGGATTTTTGTTTGTGAGGCTGAAGAAGCTGCTGTGTCTGTGTGTGCCCTGTCCTTCAATCCAGGGACACAGGTGAATGACACAACTGGAGCACTGATCCTGATGCTTTTGGAGTGAAAGGTGCCACCCCAACTTTCTGTGAAGAGCTGAGCTCATGGTGCCAGCAGTGCCTGCAGACTGTTCTGAGGGTACTCCTGGTGTTCCAGCCTTTGTTTCCCCAGCCAYAGCACAGCTGCTGCTTCCAGCTCTGCTCCCTGCCTGCTGCTTGGGATTATCTCCTCTGCAGCCTCGTGCAGATCCTTTCCATATTTCACTGCTCTGTGGCTCTGCTGTTATCAAGACATGCCTGATGTCTGTGGGTGGTTCCTTGTGTTCTCCCCAGGCTCTGACATGGGAGGTTGCTCTCTTCTTCCAAACAGAATGTTAGAAATTTGATTATTCCATWAACAATACAAAAMCAYRTCTCCAGTGTTTTATTTGCTATGTAACTGTCAGAAAAAAGAGATGATTTTAATGAAGTCTTGTTTCTTTCTCCCACTCTGCAGGTGTTAAATATGCAGCTTGCAGATGGAGGGCAAGGAGATGTCCCCATTGACGAGAACAAACTCCATGGTAAACCTGATAAAACCTTGCGCTTTTCCCTCTGCAGTGATAATCTGGAAGGAATATCTGAAGGTGAAGGGCTGCTTAAGTCTTGAAGAAGTTTTGTTGCTCTGTTGTTTTTTTTTTTTTCCCTTTAACTCTAAAAGGAAGGTGTGTTCAATACACAACACACAAATACATAATCTGTTTTGAAGGCTGTGCCATTTCACCCCAAGAGCCTCTCTTCTCACTTAGCTGTTCAGAGAGTAAAGCCTGGAGCTAAATTTTGACCTACAAAAGCATAACCGAGTCCGAAAATTAGGAAGAGAAAAACTAACTGTCTTTAGAAAGAGGAAATAGAGGCATTTTTTTTTAAACTTAAGTGCTGTACTAGTTTTTAAGTTAATCTAACTTTGGTCTGAACTTGAACTTTCTCAGACTTACTTTTCATCATGTTTTAATTAACTGYTACCTATCTCAGAATACTTTTTCCTTTATAAGAACCTCAGAGATAACAAAGCACAGGTGTCTGTGGGATGGAAGAGGTTTGGACACATAACTTCCACATTATTTTGTATAAGTTCCATAACTTTGTTTTTGCTCTCTGTCTCCTCAAAATAAGAAAASAAATTAAAGGACAAGTAAACAAAGTAAAGACAAAGACTTTATTGCTTTTTAGTTGCAGCTAAGTACAGTATTAGTGAGATTCAGTATTTTTGTGTTGGAACTGCTACTTCATTTCTTCTAATTCTTCTAGAGAGCTTTTGTGTCGTGATTTTTTAATGCTGTATATTTAGGAACTGTTATCCAAATGAGATTTAAAGTGAACTCTGTTTTCCCAGGTCCTTCCAATCGCTCCAACTCTGTGTCCTCTCTGGATCTGGAAGGGGAGTCGGTGTCGGAGCTCGGCGCGGGCCCCTCGGGCAGCAACGGTGTTGAGGCTCTGCAGCTGCTGGAGCACGAGCAAGGCAGGTGCCCCTTCACTCTCACAGTGCCTGGGGTGCTAAAGCCAAAGTATTATAGAAAGAGGTTGCAAAATTGACTGATTCGGGGGAAAAAATGTAGAATTTTCCTTGTTTGTGGTTTTGGTTTGGTTTGTTTTTTGGTTTTTTTTCTCCCAAGAAATATTGTTTGTAGTTTGGTGTTAGAAAAAGTAAATCACCTGGAATTTTGAGGCTTAAGTCCTTTGTAGGAAACTGCTTGTAAAGTTTTGCTTGATAGCAAGCTTTTCCCTTCAGGAGTAGGGTGATCTGGATTGGAATAATCTGGAAACATCTGCATAATTTTCTGTTTAATATTCATTTGTCAAACACTGAAGAGGTTACCCAAAGATGTTGTGGTGTCTCCAGCCTAGAGATACTCAAAATATGACTGGACGTGATCATGAGCAATCTGCTGTCACTCCCAGGACAGGGGTTTGGGCTGGAATGATCCCAGAGGTTTCAGCTTCTCTGTAATCACTTGTTTCTCTACAGGAGTCATATTGCTGTCTTGGTAGCACTAYATTTCATATATTTTTTTCCTGTCAATTTAGCTGATAAGTCACCATGTGKACTTCAAGATTTTTCTTCTTACATYTCAAATGTGTTCCTAGGCAACATTTCCTGAATAGTATAATAATGCTTTACAGCCCTTCCTTTAAACTGCTGCCTTATCTAACAGAATAGGGGGTTGTTTGTTTGATATTTTATTTCTAATGTAGTCTTACAGGTTTTCAATCTGAACTAAYTGGAGAAGCCTTTCAAAAAATCGAGAACTGTTTGTTTTTCCACAGCCACAACTCAGGATAATCTGGATGACAAGCTCCGTAAATTTGAAATCCGTGACATGATGGGTTTGACTGATGACAGAGATATATCAGAAACTGTGAGTGAAACCTGGAGCACAGATGTTTTGGGCAGTGACTTTGACCCCAACATCGACGAGGACCGGCTGCAGGAGATCGCAGGTAACGGGTGTGCTCTGGGTACAACCTGAGGCTGCAAAGCTCTCCTGCTCCTCCTCATCCTCCTCCTCCTCATCCTCATCCTCCCTTCCTCAGCAGGGGCATTCCCACGGATTCATCTGGAGATTTGCTCTAGCAGGATTTTTTGTGTGCATGACCTGGACTGTACTTGGTTACTCGTTTCTTTTCGACACTGTGTTTCCTGATTGCTTTCTCAAGGACACTTAAGATGTGTTCTGCCTTTTCTCTCTAGAGCTGACTCCCTAAGCCCAGCTCTAGCCATACGCTTCGGCTTTACTTTTGCAGGTGCAGCTGCAGAGAACATGCTAGGCAGCTTGCTGTGTTTGCCAGGTTCAGGATCCGTGTTGCTTGATCCCTGCACAGGTTCAACCATATCAGAAACCACAAGTGAGGCGTGGAGTGTGGAAGTATTACCAAGTGATTCAGGTCAGAATCGGGCAGTTTTTGCTTATTTCTTTAGCATGATTCTAAGACTCTTCCAGAGGCATAGAATGTAAAACAACGGCCTCTTCCTCTTTCTTCAAGAAATTGTTGTCCTAGGGTTACTTCCAGGATTAAAAGGACAAAATGTTTCTAGACACAAAGAAGATGGAAAGCCWTGGGAGACACTTCTGTTACTTAAGAAATTCTTAAGGTCCAAAGGGGAAGAGAAGGGTTTGAAAAGCAAACTTGTGCTTGCTTTCCTTCCCTGTGGTATTGAGTAGGAGCTATCCAGGACCACRGTTTCCTTTGGTTAGTGAAGGACTRKATCCTGTTGTRTAAGAAATAYRACACTWAAAACAGTAAACACTCCTCAGCATGCCTGTGCAGAGTATTGCTGTCTGTGCAGAGTCCTGCCTTCTGTACCAAAGATATGAGAAAACTCTTGCTGAAATGGTTGAGTTACCTTAAGACTAAATCAACCCCCATCCCTTCCTTCTKCTTGTGATCCTTTAGGRAGCATGGCATTGAGTAATGATACTTTCTCTCTCTTCTCTCATTGTCTCCCTTTTGTAGAGGCTCCAGATTTAAAACAGGAGGAAAGACTCCAAGAGCTGGAGAGCTGTTCTGGGCTGGGAAGCACATCTGATGACACAGATGTCAGGGAGGTCAGCTCTCGGCCCAGCACTCCTGGCCTSAGTGTTGTATCAGGTGTGTGCAACTGTCTCTGAAARTGCTGTCCTGTCACACCATGGTCAGCACTCACTTTGCTGCTCTATTTATACATTATTTCACTCATAAAATAACTTCCTACACTCATTCTGGAATTTTCAAAGCAGTGGTTCTTTGTTCACCTCACAGAAGAAATGAAAAAGGCAGCAGAGAGGCAAATGCCCTGTGCTGCAATAGCAGTGRTTAGGAGAGGAGTGCTGGTTTGGAAGAAACTCCAAATTTTCCTGCATTTAGTTTTATTTTCACAACTTTTTAATKTAAATCATAGCTCTAGTTCTTAGTTTTCTGCAGTCTGTAAGAGTGGAGTGTCTTTCTAATGCCCCTTGTCAGAGTGTATTGATGGCTATGGTAAAACTTTTGAAGATGTAGAGCAGAAATGAACTGTTATTTTAGGAATATAGAAGTTTACAGTGTCTGTAGATGCTACTGTTAGTTAGAATTTGATTATTCACTGTCCACCAAACATTTTAACAGCCTCAGGATTTTGCTTCCTTGCTTTCTGAAAGACTKTTATAGATGTTTCTTTTYTTATGTGTAAGGTATTAGTGCAACKTCTGAAGATATTCCTAACAAGATTGAGGATCTCAGGTCTGAATGTAGCTCTGACTTTGGGGGAAAAGATTCTGTAACAAGTCCTGACATGGATGAAACAGCCCATGGTAAGTTACTTACCTGGAATCTCTGATAAACACCATTGACATTCATGGAATCCTTTAATTTTACAATTTTTCCCAATTTTAAAGTGCTAGTGACTAAGCTTAGTATTTTCCTTATTTGCCAGTACTGTATTTGTTTGACAAAAGRACTCCAGTGCTTTGCAGTGCTAGAGTTTGAGTACTGATCTAAGATCTCTAATTCAGTTTGATTTCATTGACTGCCCTCTTGCATTTTGGAACTGGGCTGCTCCTCAGGAATTCCTCGCTTTTCGTGATGTAATTCTTTGATCATTTCAATGCACTACAGATATCTTTCCATACAAGAATATCTTTACAAATACTTTGCAGTATAAGTTTTGCAAACTTTTGTTGCTGAGGTCTGTTTTTCCAGTGTCTCTCATGTTGGAGGCAGTTTTGGTACAGCACTAACTTTGTTCTCTCTGTATTTCAGGGGCCAGTCAGTTGACATCTCCYCCTTCTCAGACAGATTCTTTGCTTGCATTGTTTGACCCTTTATCCTCAAATGAGGGTGAGTTATAAAGATTACTCTTTGTAGTAAAAATATGCATTTTCAATGCTTCTATGTTAGTAGCAGGTAATTTGGAATAATATTAAAAGAAATGTGTGTTTTTCTTTACTGCTCACGATCACAGGTGTGTCAGCTGTGGTGAGGCCCAAGGTGCACTATGCAAGACCCTCTCACCCCCCTCCAGACCCTCCCATCCTGGAAGGAGCCGTGGGAGGTAACGAGGCTCGATTGCCCAACTTTGGCTCTCACACTTTGATCCCAAGYGACCTGGAAGCCTTCAAGCAGAGACATTCATACCCAGAGAGGCTGGTGCGCAGCCGCAGCTCCGACATCGTGTCCTCGGTGAGGAGACCCATGAGTGACCCAGGCTGGAACAGACGTGCTGGCAATGAGGACAGGGAGCTGCCCATGGCCTCCAGTGCTGGGGCAGCCGTGCTGGCAGCCACCTCTCAGTCATCATCTTCATCTCCCAGCAAGGACTCCTCCAGGGGAGAGGTCAGGCTTCTGCTTTATTTTTATCTCTCATGCTCGCTTTAACTGTTCATCCAATGTCAGGAAGTTGGAATTAAATGTCTTTAGCCAAGGAATTACAAYRCAYTTCTRTTTCCCTTWAAACATCRACCAATAATGTTTTATAAGATAAARCTACAGATGTTCAGAGTGGCTTAAATGGATCTGGCTTCTCTTAAGTTTACTGAGTCAGATTTACTGGATTTGGTAATACTGCAGAAGCTTATTCATTGTAGTGTAAAACTGCTGCAGCAGCCTGAAAATTAATTTTCTTTGARAAAGGAGTAAGTGAAATCTAAGGTTTTTCATGACTTTGGGTTTGCATTTGAGGAAWGACTTCTTCAGGAGAGATATTCCTGACTTAATCTGCTCTCTGTGCTCTGCTGTAGTTCTGTTTTTGCAGTCAGTGTAGCAAAAGCTGATGTGATGGAGAAATTTTCTCTTTCCACTTGATTTGGTAAATGCTCAAATGTAGACTCTGCCCTTCCACAGATTGAGGAACGGAAAGACAGTGATGATGAGAAGTCTGACAGGAACAAGCCCTGGTGGAGGAAACGTTTTGTGTCTGCCATGCCCAAAGGTAGGATCATGTCTGTCTGAGTTTGGTGCTTCAGTCAGAGTTCACACTGTCTTTATTATATCTTTAGTCGCTTTTTTGGTTAAAGCATAAATAAATATGTAAATAAAAATGGGAATCTGCCTGACTGCCTTGGCTAGTGCCTACAGTACCATTCTCCTCCCCGCCATGGATACACTTATGCTTTTATTGAAGTTGATTTGATGACAATTTTCTGCATTAGCCACTTYCCTAAAGTTTCTGCTATTTGGCCATTATCTCGGAGTAGTCTTTGATGAGGTACCTTGCATTTTCAGCTCCTATTCCATTTAGGAAGAAAGAAAAACAAGAAAAAGACAAAGATGACATGGTGCCTGACAGATACGCAACGCTTCAAGGTATGTGAGTAACATCATCATAGTAATTTTCTCTCAGAGCWTGCCTCCTGGAGTTCCAGAGTGCCCAGAGGTAATTATTGACAGACAGGTATGTGCTGTTGTAGTTCATGTTCACAACTGGCATTTTGAGTAAGAAAATGGATAAAGATTTCCTGACTTGAAGGCTGTTTTTAACTTGTCATGTCTGTCTGTGCATGTAGTGGATTCTCAACTCAAGCTTTCCCCCCCTCATTGTGGAGCTCATGTCCTTGTCACAGCTGAGCTGTGACTATAGCTGTGCACACAGTCCTGTAATAGTTAYTTAAGTGTTAAATTAAACATGGTTTGAACCTGGCTGTTTCCTTTTCGTTTGCCTGATCCTTTCTAGGAGGTTTCAAATATCCAAGAGCTGTTTGTGTATGCAGTATAAATGTGCTGAGGATCTGCTCRGGGTCTGAATTTGTTTATTCACTTTGATTGTACTGTGTGTTTTCTGGTTTGCTTCAGACTTTATTAATACATTTGAATTTGGGCTGTATGGGACACAAGCAGCTCTTTGATGCAGCTAAAAGCAGAYTCCAAATGTGTGGCCTTGAGTTTTTGTATTTGCTTTCAGCTGGGCCARTGCCAGGGTAACTCCTGTTGTTGTTGTGGTCCTTTCAGATGATCCCAGCCCAAGGCTCAGTGCACAGGCACAAGCTGCTGAGGACATTCTGGACAAATACAGGAATGCAATCAAGAGAACGAGTCCCAGCGAAGGAGCCATCGTGAACTATGACAGTGCAGGTGAGAACCTGGCTTTTGTAATCAGCACCAGCAKAGTTTCTCCTCCTTAAAGATAAAAACACTTCAGTATTTTTGACCAATGTAGTATTAGCAGCTGGACAATATGAACTCTGAACCAGGAATGTTTTGTCAAATAATCTGTGGGACTGTCCCTCCAAGGCTGAAAATGAAATATGTATTTCCAAGGACAGCTCTTTCATATTGCCATTGAGGGGGCTGGTTGTTGATAGCACATCTCCTACCAGTTTTTTGTTTTATTTTGTTTTAAATGGCACTGAAGAAGTGTATTGCCTTCCAAAACTTTTGCAGTTTCTTCTTAGGAGGTTGTATGTTTTGATAAGGTTTTTCCATGGTCCAGAACAAGCTGGTTTATTTGCTGTCTCCRTTCTCCCCCTGGCCTTAGAATAGAGCAGAAGATGAGTCTGGTTTCTTCTTCTGTTTCCTCTCTTCAGATGCAATGTGTTTTTCATTTCCACAGAGGCAATTGGGGATGGTGAGAGCATGCACGACTCCCCACGGGATGAGGCTTTGCAGAACATGTCTGCAGACGACCTCCCAGACTCTGCAAGTCAAGTAGCACAACCACAGAGTTCTGCTTTCTCCTACAGGTAAATGTATTTTCAGGTTTTGTCTTACCCACAAAGTAGAATTAGAAGCTGAAGTTGTGTGATTGGTTCCCACCAGAATCTTAATATGGATTCTTTGTAAACTTTTATGTGCTCTCTCCATCCACTGATGAAGGAATGATGCTGTAATCTGAGAGGACAGAGCAATTCAGTGTTCAGGAGAATCCCTTTGAAAATGGTCTGGGTGCTGTATCAAAGGAACTGTTACTCTAAAATCTTGACAATGTTGGTATATTAAAAAGATGTCAACTTCTAGGCAATATTAAATTAAAAAAAAACAAAGACTTCTAATTGAAGAAGCAGACCTCTTATCAACTGTATTAAGAAAATAATTTTTTTCTCTTTAAGGGATGCAAAGAAGAAATTGAGGTTGGCTCTTTGTTCAGCAGATTCTGTTGCCTTCCCAATGCTGACACATTCAACAAGGAATGGTCTCCCAGACCACACAGACCCCGAAGGTAAAGGTTCTGTGCACTGTGTGTCTCCTTGTCCCCATGTCATGGTACCATTTATGGTCACTTCTCTTGGCCATAGATATTGAATTGCTTCTGCCAGGCTGCCTTTTGCATTCTCACTCCACAGACAAACCTGCCATCTCAACCTAGACTATGATTTTATCACAGATACAGTGCAGGTGGAGCCTGAAGCTATAGAATARACTCTCAAAATACCTSTGCTCTTGGGAGTTGTGCTRCTTGAGTGATTTACTGAGTCTTTAYRYTGACTYAGCATAAATGTGTTGTGTTGTGTTGTGTTGTATCCCTCTGTTCATTCTAGGTTTATTTGTGGGCAGGTGGATGTCACCTTATCTGGTTCTCTTCATGTTTCAGAATGGTTCTAAATACCAGATAAAATATGTTATGMATGCTTATCCTCTGATAGGTGGAGAATTCAAAAAGCCTTATTAATTGCTCTGAAACAATATTGCCTAATGTGCAGAAGTTTTGTTGTAAAACATTAATGTGTTTCTCATATTCAAAAATAGCTCATTTTCATCATRTCTACATTTGTTTTCCTTACTATTTTCCCTTTGTTCTTTGTTAGATAATGAGATTGTGTGCTTCTTGAAAGTGCAGCTGGCTGAAGCCATCAACCTGCAGGACAAGAACCTGATGGCGCAGCTGCAGGAGACGATGCGCTGCGTCAGCCGCTTCGACAACAGGACCTGTCGGAAGCTGCTGGCATCCATTGCAGAGGACTACAGGTACTTTGGGCACTAAATCATTGTCATGGCTTCCCAAATTCAGGGATTTATTCACTAGCAGATTGGCAAGATCCCTTTTGTTTTAAATTGTGCTTCGCCAAACCAGGTTATTGCGTCTCTGCTTCCCCACAAAACGATGCTTTCGTCTCACCCATTTGTGAATGGCTTAAAAAAATTCAGCTTTGAGTTAGTCCTGGTAGCAAACTGAGGTTGAATTGAATAATCCTCAGCTTTAACACACATGAGATGCTGTTTGAAATTTGCTTCAGTCTGGTAGTTTTGAGTGCTGTCAGGGCAGTGAACTCACAGAAATGAACTGCAGAATTCAGGCGTTGTTTTGTTTCAAAAGCAACAAGTTGAAGGATCCTTTGCACTATGACTGAGCAGTTTGTAAAGCTGTTAGCCTGTCTKTATTATGGATCTGATGCAGAGCCCTCTTTGCTGCAGGAAAAGAGCTCCATATATTGCTTATTTAACTCGCTGTCGCCAAGGGCTGCAGACCACTCAGGCACATCTGGAGAGGCTCCTGCAGAGAGTCCTGAGAGATAAAGAAGTGGCCAACAGATATTTCACCACAGTGTGTGTGAGGTTACTGCTGGAGAGCAAAGAAAAGAAAATAAGGGAGTTTATTCAAGGTAAGATTAATGCAGACTGAAGTGTTTAAATTCTTGTACTCCTTATTTAGATGGTGGCTTGGGTTAATGTTTTAAAATCCGTCTTTTGGTCTGAGGAGCAGATTCCTAAAATTATTTTAATTTCAGCTGGTGAATTAATGTCTAAATAGAGAGATTACTGTGACTTTCCAGTATTTTGTGGCAGCTAAGCCATGGTAATTTTCTGCATTTTTTGTGGGCTGAGAGAATGAAGGTARTTTGACCTTACTTGGCCTAAAAAGTTATGCTAAATCTCATTATCTGCCCCATGGCAGAAGCATGAATACTATTAATTATTTTATATCTACTGATAGAGGATRAATTAAGTTGCAGCATTCAGTTCTTAGTCCAGAACCTATGGTTGTTTCTTAGAAGATATGGAAGATAGTAATAGTGTAAATCAAGTGAATAAAGGATTCAAAAATGTCACAGCACAGGAGATAATGGCACCAGGAAACTCTGAACAGCTGCTTACCCCAAACTGGTTCTATATTCTCTATGCACATACCTGACTAAATGAAGCACTTAATGAATTTGGAGTCAGTTCTTGCTCCTGAACATGTTGTTTGCATATTAGATATGCCCGAAAATCCTCTCAGAAATAATATTTTTTTCGTTAAGTGAATGTTCTTTCTCTTCCTCCTTTTTTCTCAGATTTCCAGAAACTCACAGCAGCAGATGACAAAACAGCCCAAGTGGAGGATTTTCTGCAGTTCCTGTACGGGGCTATGGCTCAGGATGCCATATGGCAGAATGCCAGYGAGGAGCAGCTCCAGGATGCACAATTGGCCATCGAGCGCAGTGTGATGAATCGCATCTTCAAACTCGCCTTCTACCCKAATCAGGATGGAGATATTTTGCGTGACCAGTAAGTTAATGGAATTGGAAGGACTTGTTTTTGTTTTTTTGCAGTTGGTGGCRGTGGAAGCTATGCAGGCTTCCTGTGACAGACTTGTGTGAGTCAGCCAGGCCACACAAATTCATGTTTTCATTCAGAACATTTTGTAAAAGAACAAGGAAGAGCCTTAGAATCGTGTGCAAATGTGTTTGCAACAAACAGCTAGAACAGAATAAAGTGAAGTGTAATGATTTGGGATCCAGGCTGTGAAGTCTGCTGAGGGAATGACCAAAACCTGGTACAGGACTCGTTCCATTTTCTGGTTTGAGTCAGTATTTTCCATGCATTTGGGGTTTCTGTGGTTTAGAGCAGATGCTGTTGGGATGCTCTAGGGGATGAGCACARTCCTCTGCATCCTCACTGACCTGGTGTCCATCAGCTGTAGGGCCTCCTTGCTGAAGATCTTTCTTGTCCTATCAAACATAAAACAAGTGGCAATCCCCACCTGGCTGGCTGCTGCTTACTTTTCACTCATTTTTTTTGTGTTTTCAGGGTCCTTCACGAGCACATACAGAGGTTATCCAAAGTAGTGACTGCAAACCACAAGGCACTTCAGATACCTGAGGTAACAACTCCTTCTGGGCAACCTGGGCCTGGGCTTCACCATCCTCACAAGGAGGAATTTCTTCCATACATATAACTTAAATTTCTCCTCTTTCAGTTTGAATTCATCTTGCCTTAAAGCTTCCCTTTTCTCCAGAGCCTGTGAGCTCTGTTGCTGCAGTAGCTTGGGCAGATGAGGACGGGTTGGTTTTTCCCCAGGTTTATCTCCGGGAGGCACCGTGGCCATCAGCACAGTCTGAAATCCGCACAATAAGTGCTTACAAAACCCCCAGGGACAAGGTGCAGTGTATCCTGAGGATGTGCTCCACCATCATGAACCTGCTCAGTCTGGCCAACGAGGATTCGGTACCTGGGGCCGACGATTTTGTTCCCGTTCTGGTCTTTGTCCTCATAAAGGTAAGWTCTTTTGCAGGGATCACAAATTCCAGTTAATTCTTCTAATAAACWAGCAAATTTAGGAGGAGAAATAGTGCCTGTGGGTCATGGGGAGCATGTGAGGCTCAAATGCAGATCTGGTTCAGCGGGGTTTAAGTGGGAATGTCACAAATGTGGTCACAGTTGGCCTTCGGATTCTGCCACTGTTCTCCTTCTTTCTCCTGACCTGCTGGTCATTTTTCCTTGTTGGAAAAAGGTTCCTTTCACAAAGCCTGATGCCTTGTGAGTGTGTGAAGTGGGGCTGGTGARGATGAGCAGTGGGTTCCATGCCCTGCAGGATGAGGATCACCACACAAAGGGAATTGTGTTCTGTATCTTGCGGGGTTTTTTTTTTTGATGTTGAGCTTTGCAAACCATCTCTGAGCATCTCTGTCCTGTCCACCCCAGGCCAACCCCCCTTGCCTGCTGTCCACTGTGCAGTACATCAGCAGTTTCTATGCCAACTGTCTGTCTGGAGAGGAGTCCTACTGGTGGATGCAGTTCACAGCCGCCGTGGAATTCATCAAAACCATCGACGATCGCAAGTAACGGGCACAGCACTGAGCAGGACAGGCCTTCTGAGAATGTACAACAGCTGCAAAAGCTGAGCAAAAGACTTTCCTTGTAAAATACTGTACAGAATTGAGGCATTTTAAAACACACCTTTACTAATCTAATTAACTTAACAGAATTTCCTCTTCTCTTTGGRTTGCGTTTTTTTCTCCCCTCTAGACACTGGCACTGCAAAAGGGACCACAGTTTTCAGGTATTTTGGAGTTTCAAAACATTCAGAAAATTCTTCATGTTTTCTCCACCACCCCTCTTCCTGAATTCTTATTCATGTGAATAATTCACTTCATTTAATTTCTTACAGAAAACTGATACAAGAGGAATCAGGGCAACCACGCAGTACACTTTCTAGTTGAATACACCTTTTATTAAGGAAACACCAGCCACACTGAAAGTTTGTAGTAGCTGACATCAGTTATTGATTATATTTCACCTAAATTTAAAATCTGAGAGGACAGTGTAAATATTATATAACTATATTTAATGCATTGCAAGTATCTTTGGACTTACTATCCTTTGAATAAACAAGCAAAAGCCTCTCTGACCTCTAACAGGTTGTGATGTACCATGTTTTGGTGACAAAAGGACTTCCTCAAAAGGCTAAGGTTTTAAAAAGGGCAAACTGAACTATTTATTAAGATGTAATTAAGATTACTGAAATTTCTAAAACTGGAATTTATAATAGGGCTTGTTAGCTAGCTGAACACTTCTTGGCTAGGGCATTAGGGTGTTACAGAGGTGTGGATATATGGACGAGAGGGACTGTAAGTTACAATAGAGAAGTCTAATATAAAAAGGAGAAATAAAATACCTTACTGTAATATTTTTTTCTGAGCTATTGTGTATACTGTACAAACCCAAAACAGAGATCCTTAACAGAACCTTGGGCTGTAATATATATTTTGATTAGTTACATTAAATACATATGCCAGGGGGTTCAGTGAATGTTTTTACTAAATGTTCTTCATGTTGTCTGCTATGCAGCAGTGCAAGTTTTACTGTTCATATAAAATATTTTAAAATAATAKAACACTGTTCTTTATGAAAACATATCATGACATCAGTTCAGGGTGTTTTATAGATTTCTCACCCCGCCTTCCCCTTAAACTGACATTAGCAATTTAAAGAGGTTTTTATGCACAACACCACATGGGTTTTTCATGAGTGAAGTGGTCTGGGCCATGGCCAGTGGGTGTTGGTTGTATTTAAGCACTTGCTGCTCTTTTTCAACTTGAATACAATGAAAAAGGACAGCAAGCACTGAACTTTTTCATGTCAGTATTATTCCTTTGCTCTTTCCAGAGTGTKAATTGCACTTCTGACAGAGGGATGTGGTAAGACTCGGTGTCTGAGTGGTAAAGAAAACAATCTTTCCCACATTCTTTTCAAAACATGATTGGTTCATTTTGTGTGTATGTGCATTTTGATGATTAAAACCTGTAAGCAACTAGTACTTGGGAAAATCATGTGGTTAATTGGAATTAGAGCAATTTATGTAAAGTACTGAGTGCTTGAATTGGCTGTGCTACTTGTCAAGGCATAATAAGAAAACTTACTTTTCAGGGCTCTCAGATAKAACTCAGTCTAACAGTTTTGCCAAACTAATCACAGGTGAGAAGGTGGGATGGTCAACTTTTCCTTTTATTTATAGTYTTTCTCCTCTGTTAGAGACTTGATTGTGTGGAGGAGCAATACTCAGTCAAAACAGAATTCTTCTGCTCTGCCTTACTTGGTGACTCAGTCTGTGTAGCATTGCAATATTCTGGTTATTTTGCCTTGATGGGTTTTTGGTGCTGAACACGTAACTCAATATTGCAAGCACAGCCCTGACCAATAACACTCAGCAGCAAAGCACAAACATGCCCTTGAAGATATGGCCAGATCATATCAAAAAGCAATATAAATTCATTTCTATTGAAGTGTCCTGTAACATGTAATTATTACTTGAATATCCAAGACGTTCAGACCGATGTGTGAAAGTTCTGCAGTTTGGGTGTTGGTTGAGGAGAGTGTTTGTAGGATCCCTGAGGAAGGACACAGGAGCTGGTGATCACCCTGYGTTCCTCTCTTTCCTGGCTCACAGGGTTTGGTCAGCACCCTCAGGGCTTTCAGCTTTGCCCTCCTTTATGGAAGGGGCAAGAACCATTTCCTTCACAGCTTTTATCACTTGGTTTCTCTGCATCGAAAAATACTTCAAAGAACTGGAGTCTTTTTTTTTAAATGTTACTTAGTTATTTTAAAACCAGTAGTTGTTTCAGTGAGCCCCAGGTGAGCTGAGAGTTTTTGTAGCAAGATGGTCCTTTGCTTCTTTTTTCCAGCCTACTCTAAAGGTCCTTTATATAGTCTTGATAGGTGTAGTTAGAGAATTAGGCTTTCCAAAGAATTWAAAACCTGCCTGTAATGTCCTTTTACTGTTTTCCCCAGTGTCCTGTAATGTTTTGTTTTAAAATGCTAAATTCCATGTCTAGGAAGTGATGTTGTTAGGTTTGATGTGCAATAGCRAAGATGAAAAGATGGTGCATAAAGGACCAAAAGTACCAGAACTGCTGCCAAAAGGTGCCAGCCACGGGCCTGTTGCTGTAATCTCGGTGCTTTCTGTGAATTWAACTAYTTCAGCCACTGGAGGAGGAATGGAACATTTTGGGCAAGGTGGAGCAGGGCAGGGCCCTTGGTGACAGTCACAGGGTGGATTTCAGGATTGTTGGCACTTTCTGAGGAGCTGCCACGTTACACAATGACATGTCTGTGCCTGGGAATGCTGCAGAGGTGCTGGTTTCCTTTTTGGGTGGAGGAGGGAAAGGGAAGGGGCTTGGGTTTTTCATCTCTAGGAGATTCCTTTGTGCTCCTAGGTGAGATTTCTCTTTAAACCTTTTTAAAATCCTCTTTAAGGAGAATCAGAATGTGTCTGGCCTATCAAGGATTTGAGTTTAAAAGTTTTTGTTTTGAAGACCTTTAACTACCAAATGCTGAATGTAACTGCCATAAATTTCAGGAAAAAAAAGCCACAAACATGATGCTGTTTCCTGTGGGTGAGTCTGGTGAGCGCAGTGTTGGTTCGTATCGCTTGGAAAMGTTCTTGTCCTGTTAATCCAAATTCTCACAGAATTGGAGAACTCACTGCCATGGGAATGGGGTGGGGGAAGGGGGCAGAGCTGCTGGCAGCAGAATTGTGTGTTGGCACGAGTGAGGCAGTGCCTGGASAGCTGGAGCAGCAGTGGGGACGGAGGGGGAAGGATGCTCGTGTCTGAGTACTGCTGGTTGAGCCTGTACTACTTGAGAATTAACCTCTGCTGAGTTAGTAGTGTGTGTTCTGTACCTTTTAATTGTGCTTTACCTCTGTTGAAAAGCTTTGTACTGCCTCTCCTCTTTGGTAAAGCCTTTATAAATCTAAATTAACGAGCTTGCACAATCTTGTATACAGGAACCCCATCTTGTCTCTTAACGTGATTATTAATGTATTATTCTGTAAAAACTGATTAAAAGGAGAGCAGTTTAACCGCCTGGCTTTGACGTTTCTGCCTTGTTCCAGTGCCATCAGCAGTTGTGCTGGGGATGGCAGTGCAAGTGTGAGCAGCTTCCACTAACTCTGTGTGGTTTGTGTTGGGCATCCCTGCAGTTCACAGGGAAGGGACATTGGCAAAAAGAACCAAAACCCAGTAAAGGGGAGAGGAAGCACTGTTGCATTGATTGCTTACCACAGAGCTCTTCAGATAMGATTTTAAATCTGCAGCTTGGCTGTTCTAGTAGCTTGAGAGGAAAGAAATAGCTCTGCCTGCAGCAGGACCGTGCCTGTCCCTCTGCTGGCTGCTGTTAGGTGCCTGGTTGGGAATGGTCAAGTCCAAAAGTATCATGTTTGGTGTCTTATTTCTTAGGAAATGTTATTTTTTTTCTGATGAGCTGGGAATTTGTTCAGCTGTCACGCACCCATCGTGGTCCTGTGGCTGAACGGGGTGGGCCAGCAGTGGTGGAGGTGCTGCCATGAGCTTGGTCCCCGCAGTGTTATTGACCTTGATTCTCTCTCATTTGCATCCAGCATTTTTCATCCTCTGGAATATGGTGTTTGGGGACCTTTCCATCATTAAGTGGATTTACAGCAATTTCCTTATGTGTTTTCTCCAAGGGATTCTGTTATGAGAGGCACATTAAATCTCCATTAATACCTCATTATCCGACTGATAAGATTACCATGATAATGAGGCAGAAATTCTAATTGTTTCACTTCTTATTGTGCCTTTCATTAAATCATATACCTGGAAGTCGCTGTCAGAGAGGGGATCTCCAGCCTGCAGAGCTCGGGAGGTGACCCTGGTCCTGTGCATCCCTGTCCTGTCCCATGGTGATGGAGGGATCCTGGGCTGTGCTGGCYTTTTCTCCTGAGCTCCTGCACCTCCTGCACGGCCTCTCCTCCATGGCCATGGGCTACCCAAAGGGCTTCCAGAGGCCCCAGGGCGCTTGGCAGCCTGCAGTGGGAGCAGGAATTTGGGGAGATGTGTTCCACATGCCCAGCCGGGGCTGTGCAGAGCCGCCTGCTCCTGGGGCTGGTTAAGCACAGGGGTGTGCAGCCTCTGTCGGAGCTGTTACAGCCCATCAGGTCAATGATCCATGAACTAAAAAGTCTCTAAGCAAGAGCAATTATTGTCTATCATGTGTCAAAGGCGGCCGTATTGACCCCGATAGATGGAGCCATTATGGCCTGTTGAGGCAGCGATCCATGAACGGGGTTCAGGGCCRGAGCTGCGGGCTGCGGGTCCTGCCGTGGGCAGCCTGGAGCCAAACTGAGCTGAGGAATGGGCTGTTTCCCAGCTCCTGCTCCCCTGGTGCCTGTGCAGGATGCCCTGCTCGACCCCGGCTCCAGCCCTGATTCCATCCCCAGCTCCATCCCCAGCTCCATCCCCAGCTCCATCCCCAGCTCCATCCCCGCTCCATCCCCGCTCCATCCCCGCTCCATCCCCGGCTCCATCCCCGCTCCATCCCTGGCTCCATCCCTGGCTCCATCCCTGGTTCCAGCCCAGCCGGACCCGTCCCTGAGCGCAGTCCGTCGCTCAGGCTCGGCTCACGGGGCACGGAGCCCGTGGGGGATGGCTCCTCTTGCAGTCCCCGGGGCAGGACTCTGTGCGTCCCTGTGCCAGCACAGCCGCGGCGGCGGAGCSCGGAGCTCCGAGGGGCGATGGAGCCGCATGGGCGGGAGAGCGGAGCGCTGTCCTGCGCCCAGAGGCGATGTCTCCATAGAAACTGGCACCTGCGGAGCGCGGGGGCACCGGGGGCCGGAGACAAAGCCCGTGCGGGAGCGGCGGGCAGAGCCCCGGCCCGGGGACCCTCGGTCCGCTCCATCGGCTCGGCACCGGCGGCTGCCCCGGCCCCACCGCTCCGCCGGGAACCGGGCTGGCCCCGCTGGCAGCGCCCCGGTGCTGTGGCAATGCCCGCTGTCCAGGTGGCAGTGTCACCCTTGTGGCACGAGTGGCTTTCAGCGCCAGCCTGCGGGGCTGCGGCATCGGGGCCGGGCAGGTGCGGGCGGGCGGCGGAGCCGGTGGGAGCAGGGACCCAACCGATCCCACCGTGCCCACCGAGCCCACTGTGCCCACCGATCCCACCGAATCCACAGATCCCACCGTGCCCACCGAGCCCATCGATCCCACCGAACCCACCGTGCCCACCGTGCCCACCCTGAGCCCCGCCGGCAGCGCCGCGCTGAGCCACGGCGCCAGCACAGTCGTTGGGCTGGGGTTAATCAACATTCATTCATGTTTCCAAGTGTAAATTGAGCATTTGTTTAATTATGTGTAAGCAGCAATACATTCTGGCCATTATCTAAATCACTATTTTATTTCCTGGATGTGGTTTCATAATGCTGGGTTTGTGCTCCAGCCTCTGCATCATTAACAGAGAAGAGTTAATGAATATAAAAGCGTAAAGGCTAATTACACTTTAATTTACAATCATGGTCTCATTTTGGGACCACATGAAATCTGTTTTGAAAACAATTAAAAAAAAAAAAAAAAAGCCCAGTGAAGGTCTGCTGAGCGGAAGGGTTTTGGCACAGAGCGAGCGGTGCCGGTGGTCACCGGGCCCGCGGAGCTGCGGCCGCTCGGTGCTGCCGGGACCGGGACTGTCCCTCGGTCCCTCGCTGTCCCCTCGGTGTCCCCTCGGCCCCGCAGGGCGGTGACCCCGGGCCCTGGGCTGGTGCTGCTGCGGTGACAGTGCTGGGGGATGGAAACTGGAGCCCGAGCGGGAGCGCAGCTCATSGGAAGGAGACAAAGATTTATTGGGCTGCAGATGTTGAAAGGAGAATCCAGCGGGAGTGCTGACTCCAGCACTCTGCAGAATTTACCGTTCTGGGGATGCGTTTCGGTCCCTSCCGTGCCCTCGGGGGCGGTGGCTGCAGGTGAAGCCGGTGCAGGGGCGGTGAAGGTGAGCGGGGCCGGGCTCTGCCCTGCAGTGCTGGGAGCAGAGATTTGGCATCCTCAGGAGTCAGAGCAGCTCCRGGCAGAGCCCGTGTGTCTGCTGCCATCGTCCATGGCAGGGGCCACTCTGCCAGAGGTGTCCCAGAGTCTCTGGGGACAGTCACCACCGATGCCATGTCTGGGCCTGGGCAGGAACCGTCCCCACTGGGGTGGGATTGCCTTTCTGGGTCCGGCTGTGGGTTCAGGTGGGATTTTGGGGCCGAGGCATGGGCAGGAAGGAGAGCAGGGCCCCGGGGAGCAGAACTGGAGCATGTGCTCCCGTGCTTTGCAATGGGTTAACACCTGCTCGTATTTCCTTTATTCTGATTCCCCAACAACGGGATAAAAGCCGTGTGCTGCGAGCAGGAGGGAGCAGCGGCCTCGGAGCCAGAGGCTCGTTCCCTTCGCTGGGCTGGCTGCCTGCAGCCGGCAGAGGAAATAAATCTCCCCGAGAAAACCACTTCGCTCACACAATTCCAATCCAACAGGGCATCGTGGCATCACTCACTTCTTGTTTTATTTAGCTGATAATCTTTTATTGGGCCAGTTGAGCCCTGCAGAAGCACAAGGCCTTTGCTGGCTGCCTGTGGTGGAGGACARGAGGTGTCCTGCTGCTCCAGGGGTCTCTGGAGGGGCTCAGGGGGATTTACAACGCTCAGCATTCCTCACCCCGGGGCTCTGTGGGTGCCTCTCCTGCTGGTGGATGTGCTGGGGAGGCTCCTCCACCTGCGGGCACCGGGACAGGCACCGTGCCGGGCCAGAGAGTGGCACCGGGACTCTGCTGTGCCGGGCCGGAGGGTGGCACCGGGACAGGCACCGTGCCGGGCTGGAGGGTGGCACCGGGACGGGCACCGTGCCAGGCTGGAGGGTGGCACCGGGACAGGCACCGTGCCGGGCTGGAGGGTGGCACCGGGACTCTGCTGTGCCGGGCCGGAGAGTGGCACCGGGACAGGCACCGTGCCAGGCTGGAGGGTGGCACCGGGACAGCACCGTGCCGGGCTGGAGGGTGGCACTGGGACAGGCACCGTGCCAGGCTGGAGGGTGGCACCGGGACAGGCACCGTGCCAGGCTGGAGAGTGGCACCGGGACAGGCACCGTGCCGGGTGGAGGGTGGCACCGGGACAGGCACCGTGCCGGGCTGGAGGGTGGCACCGGGACAGGCACCGTGCCGGGCTGGAGGGTGGCACCGGGACAGGCAC
>NW_026623413.1:154225-156967 GCF_030028575.1 Malurus melanocephalus | reverse complement strand
CACCGGGACAGGCACCGTGCCGGGCTGGAGGGTGGCACCGGGACAGGCACCGTGCCGGGCTGGAGGGTGGCACCGGGACAGGCACCGTGCCGGGCCGGAGGGTGGCACCGGGACTCTGCCGTGCCCTGCGGTGGGAGCCCATCCCTGCTCCTCTGCAGGCACCTGGGAACCCCTCCCTTCCCTGCCCTCGCCAAAGGCTCGTGTGTCTCTCAGCCGGGTTTGTCACAGTTTGTCCCGCCGTGTCACTAATGAACACATCCAGGGGCTCCGTGCCTGCGGGCGCTAATTGAAAGCGCTCACATTTGGGAATTCGCGTGGCTTAGGCAGAGTCCCTGCACGAACAGGGATTTGATTTTCAGAAATTCACGGCTGCAGAGGCAGCAGGGGAGGAGCAGCTGCGGTGCCCTGTCCTTGCTGGGAGCACCCTGAGAAATCCACACCGCCCTGCAGCCGAGGGGTGCTGAGGGCTCTCCCGGAGKGTGTCGGTGCAATGCTGTGTCCCGTGAGGGCTCAGGGCTCGCTCAGGGCTCGCTCAGAACCTTTTGCGGTGGCCGCAGGGCTCGGCTCCCCTTGGCAGCAGCGTGGGGCGGCCGCGGGTGCGGGCCATGGGCTCAGCTCGCCACAGCTCCCCCTTGCCAGCCTTCCCACCTCCCCCCARTCCTTGTCATCCCAAATCTTATCAGCCCTGATTTGATATTTACYTCCAAATCGCAATGAACATGTTGAACATCATCACCCGATGATGATTCCCCATTGACAGCCAYTTTTTGAGACCTGTCAGTCAGCCAATTCTTAATCCTTCTAATGTGAGCTCTATTGATATTATATACAGCTAATTTTTTAATCAAAACGTCATGTGCTATTAAATCAAATGCCGAACAGAAGCCAAAGCACACCGCTGCTTCTCAGTTACTTTTATTAGGTAAACTTTTAAATTCAAGGAATGAAACCAAGTTTTTTTCAGTCACAAGCCTGACTTCCCATCCAGCGATGCTCCTGGCTCTGGTTGCTGCTCCCTCTGCTACCAATGCAGGCATTTCAGCTCCTCAGCTTTCCCAGGATGGACACGATGGAGGGGTGAGTGTGGCCGGAGGGGTGAGTGTCCAGCAAGGCTGGCACAGGGCTGGACGTGCACGGGGAGGTGCCAGGGCACAGAGCCGGGATGGAGAAACCGAGTCCAGGCCACTTCACAGTTAAAGCCTCGGTGGGAAAATGGGAATTTTTCTCCTGTGCTGGATGCAGYCTCTGACCTGAAAATGCCGGCGCAGGCTCCCGGATGGGGCGCAGGAGCAGGCGTGCAAATGTGATATGACAGCGCAAGCCACTCCAATATGGTTAGCAGCTGTCCGGCCGCCACCGGGCCCGACCGGGCGGGAGGGCGATGCCCCAATCGCAGATGCATTTCGGGGGAGGAGGGAGGGCTGGGGCAGGGCCGGGCACGGGCACTACGTGCSGGCGGGCACACGCTGCCCGGTGCCGGTCGCTGCGGTGGCACCGGCGCTCCTTGGGCTGGGAACGACCCGCGGGTCCCCGGTGTCACCCCGGATGGTGCTCGGGTTCCTGTGCCTCAGTGGCTGAGCTTTGGGGACCCTGCCCAGAGAACCCTCCAACTGCCACCCATGCGGGATCCTGCGTGCTCCATCCGGCACAAGGCGCYTTCCCCAGCTCTGCCCCTCCAGCTCAACCCTTTGTAAATCTAAATTAATAAGGTTGCGCAGCTACAGACACAGGAACACGGGCTGTGTCTTGTCTTTGTCGATCAATGCTCTCTATCATCCCGTAAAGCTGATTAAAAAGCAGAGCAGTTCATCTCACCAGGTTCCGCATCCCAACATTGTAAATTTGATATTCTGGTTAATGATTGTCAGCACTGGCGGAGGACACGGAAGCCGGTCAGTATTTGTAGTCTGTAATTAATTATTGGAGCATTGCTGMGGAGGACACCAAGGAGGAATTTGGTGGTTAGGAATTTATTATCCCTAAAATGCCAAAGAGAAGAGAAGGGCAGTTTGTGTGTCCAGCACTGCCCGTGCCAGGGGGACACAGAGTGACCAGTGTGACCTGTCACGGTCACCAGCTCCACACCCGTGTCCCCAGGGCTGCCGAGGAGGTCAGCAGAGGGGGTCAGCTCCATCCCAGCCCCTCGCTGCTGTCCGTGGGGAAGTGGCGATGAACAGATGTCCRTGTCCCAGCCCTGGACACAGGGATGTTGTCCCTCAGGCTAGRCGGTGACCTGGTTGTGATGCCAGCTGCTTGGAGAGCCAGGGATGGATGATGCTGTGCATCCCTGGCTGCAGCCCCGCCGGGGGTCCCAGCCCCTCCTCCCAGCTGGTCCTKGCAGGGCAGAAAATGCCACCGGAGGCTCCCACAGTCACTGCCTGGGCCAGCACAGGAACTTTTGTGACTTTCTCCAGAAAGAAGAAACTTGACCCTAAAGGAAAAAAACTTCCCCGTTTCTTTGGGGAAAAAAACGAACCCATAACTTGACCAGAACTGGAACGCCAGACAGCCCCGTGACCTGGAGGGGGCATTGGCCCTTCAGAGAGAGACAGGAACGGGGACAGGGACAGAACAGGGACAGAACAGGGACAGAACAGGGACAGGGAACAGGGACAGGGGGGGATCGGGACCGGCCCCCGCCGTGGCCGCTCAGCCTGAGCCGCGTCGGAGGCTGCGAGCGGCGGCCTCAAGGTGGCACCGTAAGAGTGGGAACGGAGCGGCAGAACAAAGGCACAGCTCAGA
>NW_026623413.1:150210-153435 GCF_030028575.1 Malurus melanocephalus | reverse complement strand
AGGGTCACGATGCCACCGACAAAAAGCGCAGCTGTGCTGAGGAAAACGGGGTCAGGAGGTGGCAGGGTCGGGGGCCTTGGGGCACCCAGAGCCCCGGCCAGGACCGGGCACAGACCCCCGGGAATGCCCAGCGGGAGGCTCCGCATGGACGGGGCAGTCACAGCTCAGAGGTGACCGGGGTGATGCTGTGTGCCAAACACCCCGCGCCTCCAGSGATTTTGGGGGTGATTATCATGTTTCTGGGCGTTTCTCCAGGCCGGGAAGGAGGATGCCGTGTGTGTGGTGTGGGGCTGGTGCCCGCGGGAGGCGATGGCACGGACCCACCCAGCCCTTTGGTGCCGGGTATGAGCTGGGAGCCCCTGCTCCCCCTCCTTGCTCAGGGACGAGGATGGGGATGCTGAAATGCAGCCCAAAGCTGCTGCTGGCTGTGGGGTGTCCTCCTGCCCGGCTGTCCCCGGCCACCTGCCTCCCGGCGGGGCTGTGAGCCCCCGCTGGCCCCGGGCGAGCGCCGGAGGTGCCCTCCTGCTAATTGGAGTGAGCAGAGGAGGGACCCGCTCAGCTCTGCCTGCCGTGACATTAGGACCTAAACTTGCTGTAAAACCAAATGGATACGCACACCCACATCCACGAGGCTTTTAGTTCAGCAACAAGTGAATCCATCAAAGCCCAGCACCTAATTTAATAGCAATAATGAAAGGTGTGCGTCACTATTAATTTAAGCACTCCAACATTAGCCTTGCACTTAGAAACCAGCAAGGCAAAGCTATTTACAAATGAATGTACCAGGGCAATAAATTGAAAGGACTGGTCTGACCTGCGGTGGCGGCTTTCTTCATTTATACATAGATATATTTCTATAGATGCATTTATTCCCATCTCTTTAGCGAACTCTCCCTAATTAAGTTGAAGTGGCAGTGGAAGTGTGGCAGCAAGCGTGGAAAGAAGCTGCAGAAAACGTATTTAATTCATTATAAATAATCTTTGATACCGCGAGGTTGCGTAAAGGTTTTCGGTATCAGAGCAGGACACCGAGGAAGGCCAAGGAGATCATCTGCACGCAGTGGGAGCGTCTGCATCCYGCATTCCGTGTCCTGGTGCCAGGGAAGGGGGAGATGCTGGCGAGGAGCCTCCGCTGGGCTCCGCAAACAGCGGGCTGGGCCCCTCAAACACCGGGCTCTGGCTCCCGGAGCCCCCGGGACCGTAATGCGTGTGAGGAGGAAGGTGTATGTCACCCACATTAAAGGAGTTTAATGCGCTCCGAGTCACATTATTGTACCCTTGCAGAATACATTATCTGTCACGCTGCCTTTACAGGCTGTCACCTCGCCGAGAGGCTGCAGAGTTCCTGGAAACCATTATCAGCCTCTAATGATATTATCAAAATTGGAGGGCTCGTGGCTGAGGATTCATCGCTGCCGCCGCCCTGTGCGCCCCGAGAGCCCGTGGGAGCAGCGGGACGGGGCTGTGGCCCCATGGATGCTCCTGTGGTCCCGTTTGGGGGGCACTGAGGGGTGCGGAGGCCACGGGGCACTCCAGTGACAGCCCTGGGTTGGCACCGCGGGCAGGGCACTGTCCCTGCCCCTCCGGACTCTGTGAGGAACCCGGGCCATGGGGACCGTCCCCACCATGTCCCCACCATGTCCCACCCCGGGGTGCCCTTCCCACGGCCCGTGACCCCGAGCACCGCTCTGCCCTCTCCCTGCCTGGTGGCGCTGTAAAAAAACCAGAATCGTCTTTTTTTGGAGTGTAATCTTCCGCCCGCGACAAGGAGCCACGCAAACTGATAAATTGCAGATTAAACGAGTGCCACACTCCACTCCAGCCCTGGCTGTTAATTCCCCTGTTGTGCAATTCCCGGCTCTCAGGGCCTGTCAATTCAGCTAATCGCAGGAGGCACTAAAACACTCTGCCCTGACAGCCCCGGATCGAGGCACCCCTGACTCCCGGCTCAGGTGGATTGCACGCATCACTTATGCACAAATCAGCAATATGCCAGCAGGGAGGAATTATGTCCGATGACAGCCCAGACATGAGGTACATATTGCAGAGCCGGCGAGCCCCAGCCGCCGTGACAGATTGCGGCGCGGGGCTGCGCTGGTGCGGGAGCAGATCCCGCTGCACCGGCCCCGAGCGCACCCGGAGCCACCGGCAGATTGCGGCTGTGCTGCCACAGGATGGGGTGGCACYCTGTCCCTGTCCCCATCCCTGTCCCTGTTCTTGTCCCCGTCCCACGGCCTGGGCTGCCCAAAGCGGGTGGCATCAAGGGAAAGGAGGAGAGCGCGGGGCTGGGATGGCACCGTGGGCACAGGGGGTGTCCCACCCATCATGGGGGTACCGAGACACCCCCTGTACCCAGCTGGGGTGGGGACCAGCCCCGCTCAGCCCAGCCCGGCTCTGCTGSAACATTTAACTTGTCGTAGTCTGTGATCCTGAAAAGCTGAAATTAATGACAGCCTTGCAGTTGCTCATTAATAATTGCTTCATTACTGTACGCAGTTGCAGCCTCCTGACAATAATGGGGTTTGCTGGTGTATTTCTAATTATCTGGCATTTCAGCTCCCTAATAGAGTCCCGCTGCTCCCCGGTGAGACCTTGCCCTGCAGCGGGAGCGCAGCCCGGCCCCGGCTCCTTCACCTGCAGCTCCGGGCAGAGGCTGAACCGCCCTGGAGGGCTCCGTGCAGGACCAGGGGCACCAAAACCCACCGGGCCCGGGCTGGGCTCCACCGCATCCCCACCGGGGCCGGACCAAGGCCGGTGGGAGCAACGCACCGGAGAGAAACCGGAGAGACACCGGGAGAGAAATCAGGAGAGAAACCGGGAGAGACACCGGGAGGGACACCGGAGAGACACTGGAGAGACACCGGAGAGACACCGGAGAGACACCGGAGAGACACCGGAGAGGCATCGGGAGCACCGGAGAGAAACCGGGAGAGACACCGGGAGAGAAACCGGGAGAGACACCGGGAGGGACACCGGGAGAGACACCGGGAGGGAAACCAGAGAGAAACCGGGAGAGAAACCGGAGAGACACCGGAGAGACACCGGAGCTCTGGAGCACGCAGCGGGTACGTGGCAGGGCTCGGCCATGGCTGTCCCCAGGGCCACACCACGGCTGTCCCCATGGCCATGGCAGCTCAGCAGCCCCGGCGCTGTCCCCGGGTGTCCCAGCCTGGCAGAGCAGAGCCACGGAGGTGCCCGGGTGGGGCTGGCTCGGCCAGGGCCGCG
>NW_026623413.1:139771-149647 GCF_030028575.1 Malurus melanocephalus | reverse complement strand
GCGCTCCCACCTGGGGAGGGGGCTCATTTGTAGTTAAAAATCTATTGTGACTTGTCAGAAAAATGAATAAATGAGCACATTATTTTTTCATTTTGGAGCTCAGCATCTGTTTGTCTAATCAAGAAAGAGAACTGGGAAAGTCAACCAAGGCTGACGCACACATTTTATTTAACTTTTCCTCTGTCAAAGGAGTTTAAATGTGTAATGAACAGGCCATGGTGATTTGAAATATAATCCCATTACTCTGATGAGATTACCCAGGCTGTGAGAGTTCACAAATCATGCTTAGGGTTTTTAGAGTGAACAACACCCTGTTGAGATTTTTTTTTTTTTTTTCTCTTTTTGCATTTAAGCAGAGGTGTGTGTGGAGAATAAAACATGACAGTGCTTAACCCTTGGAGCAGCAGCACAGGGCAGTGCCCAGGACCAGCCTTCCCCGTGCTCTCTGTGACCCTGAGGCCTGGCACAGTCACACAGCGGTGCCAGGGAGCAGTGGCCACCCAGGGCACCCTCCTGCTGGCCCTGTGCCCGCTGTGCCCGCTGTCCCTGTCCCCGTGGCCGTCCTTGTCCCAGCATGGCCGGGGTGGCTGTGTGGGGATGTGATTTAAGGGGCATTAATTTCAGCTGCAGCAGCAGCACCCAGCCCCACCCGCCACCGCAGCAGCGCATTTCCATGAATTCATGGGYCCATTACAAACATGTCTCCATAAATAACTGCCCCCATTAATCTCAGGGCTGCACCCTGGGCTGTGCCATGGATTTTGCCTGCCCATCCYGGTCTGAGGGGCAGCTGCCAACCCCTGGGACACCAAACCAAACCCAAACACAGCCTCTGGCTGGAATTGCTGCTCTGGGAGCTCATGGCAAAGCCCTGCAGAGCATYCTTTGTGCCAGGGTGCCCTGGGTGCCCCTCTCGTGCTCTGCAGTGCTCTGTAAAGCCAAGGAGATGGACAGGACCCTCCTGGGGACAGATCCTCCAGGAGCAGGTCAGTGATAATCCCGGGAAGCTCTGCTCCTGCAGCAGCTGCTGTGCCAGGCCAGAGTCACCCTGGGCCGCGCCGCTCTGCCCGGTAGCGGCGGTGGAGGAACAGCTTGCCTTGCTGACCCAGTTGAATGCCCATCTGACTCAATTACATCTACAGCTACCGGGGAAAGACCAGGCGAGATGGCTCCGTGCTCAGCTGTGCACACATTGCAGCCATCAGCTCGGCTTTAACTCCTTCAGGAGCAGAAATGTCTGTGCTGGGGGAAGTGCTGCTCTGCTCCTGGAATGCTGCATCTTTCCAGGATTTAAGGAATGTTTCCTACGTGCCAATATCAAACTGAATCTGATCTTTGGAAGAAAATTTGCTTTTTAACTGCCTATRTCTCTTTTGGAACAAATAAATTGACTTTGGGCTCTGAAGTTCCTGCTCATCACCCGGCCCTTGGAGCAGCACCAGCACCAGCCTCGGTCCATCCATCTCTGCCTGGATCCCACAGCAGGAATGGTCAGCAATGGTGATGGTCAGAGGGTGTGAGCACAAGTGGTCTGGGCAAGGGACTGCGCCACAAATGTCACCACAGACAGAAGAGATGATATTATTTGGATTTTTTCGGCTCTATTGAGAGCAAACCTGCACATGCTGAATCCCTGCTGATAATAAATACAAGTGAGGGGGTGGCAACATGGCCATGGAAACAGGAGACTGCTGCAGTTTCTGACACCAAATAGGCAATTTTTCAGCTCAGTTAAAAAGAATTGAAACTGGGTGGCCAAAGAACATTCACAGAACAACTTTAATGTTAAATAGTTCACAGAGTCAGTTAAAAGAGTCATTTACATGAAAGGGGCTTTTCCCGTTGTATTTGTGCTGCATTTGCACATAGAAAATATTAAAAAAAATTAATAGAATACCATAAAATAGCATTTCTCTTGTTTTGCAGATATCATGGAAGACTGTACAGGGAGGCCTGGCCTCGGTGGTGCAGGGCTGAGCCGCTGAAACCCAGAACAAGAGTAAACACAGGAGGTGAGAGAGAGACACAGCCCCTCTGCCAGGGCTGCTCCTGCACGGGCGTTAAGGCTCAGGGAGTTTTTCGGTACAAAAGCAAGGTGGGAGGCTGGCAGAGGGTGGGCACTGCTGGACAGAGCTGCCCACACCAGGRCAGCTCCATCAGARCGGGATGTGTGTGCAGAGATGGACCAAAGACACCTCTGGTGAATTCAACCAAAACCACGGCTCTGGGTCCCAGCAATCCCAGTCCCACGTTCCCTGATGTATCAAGGATCAACAAGGCCAAGATTGTTACAAATCCCAGTACAAAGTAAGTCTTAATTTTTTATTTTTAAAGAATAATATTGAGAGAAGGCAAAGGCATTTCTYAGCCCCCGGGTGCGAGGGGCCCGGGCAGGAGGGGGCTCCTCTCCACCACCAACAACGTGGATTTCCAACCACCACGCTGCCTTCAGCGAGGAACTTCCAATAAAGCATTTGCAAAGCTGAAAAGCACAGTTAAATAAAAATATTTTTGAACGAAACAAACACAACAGAACTCGACTGTCTCAGTGCTCCCTCGCTAAGAGCTCCCCTGCCACGGCTGCTGTTCCTGGCTCACGGATGCCTCCTGCACTTCAGCAACAGAAGTGAAACCATCTGGGACTGCAGCCTCCCCCCAAAAGAACTGTGCATCATATGGACCTTGAAAAAGATTACATCTGTTTATTAATAGTAAAAATGGATACATTTGTCCTACATTTTGTTTTTAGAAATTTGATCATGTCACAAGCAATACCTGCGTGTACGTGGGTGGATTACAGATGTATATAATTTATTTTAACCAGGCTGTGAAATAATATGTAATCACATCTCTTCTTGTGATTGTACATAATACAGTAATTAAATGATGCCAGTCTACGTCATTCTCTTATTTCTAATCAAAGGAACCTGAAGCGTAACAGTCTTCTTTCCGGCTGATATGGCTCTTTATTTCTGTCACAGGGGAGACTTCCCATCACCACCGAGGGATAATCTTCCAGCCGTGAGAGACGGGATCATTCTGATTTCAGATTTCAGATTCCTCCTGGTTGCTGGTGGCCCGGGCAGCAGGAGCAGCACAGTCCTGGCTCCAGGGCCGGGCGGGCAGCGGCTCCTCCGAATGGCACACGGCTCTGCTCAGCTCTGCTCACTGCTGGCCCGACTTCTTCTCCTTCTGGAAGCTAAAGCTTGTTCTCCTGCTCAGCTTTCTTTGTTTCTGAGCAAAATAGTCTGCTCTGGCTGTGCTTGCTCGCGACTCTAGAATATAGTTAACCTGTAAGACATGAGAGGTGTTGAATGGCACARGATGGTCCAGGGCTCTGCTGTCACTGGCCCCAGTGGCCACCAGTGTAGGGAGTGTTAACAGCCTGCATGGGAGAAAAACACCCCGTCCTTGGCTGTCTTGAGAAAAAAGAGATTGGAATGTAGAATTGATAATGCAGGTGGATTATAATTATAAACATTACTAATACTGTAGCTTTTGCAAAYCTACCAATCCTGTGCTGATGAGTAGAAAGTGAGAGCCTCACTGACCAATGTATGTGTGACACAAATGTATGCACTGGTTGCTAAAGTGGATAAAAGAGGCCTGCCCCAGAATAAAGGGGTTATTTTTTGTGTGTGTATTTGTGTGTCTTTGTGTCTGTTATTTTGTGTCTGGCCAACAGTGACACACCAGCACCACGATGGCACAAAGCCCTGGCCTGTCCTGTGCCCTCCTGGTCACCCAAACATCTGTACAGACCCCCCAGTGTGGGATCATCCCCTAATGAGATCAATAAAGGACCTTATCAACCTCAGTGAAAGSAATTCTTCCATTATGATGTTTGCATACTCAGCTAATCTCAGAGTTTCCCTCTGTTTTGGCACATTTTACTTGATGAAAGCATTTTTAAATGATATTTAACAAGSCTGCTACTCCCTAAATTTATTATCTCCAATGCTTTGTGATAATCTCACAGATAATTTTAATGGAAGGTTAATGCAAGAATCAAAAAGATAAAAATGCCCTTTGGTCTGCCATTAGCTGGTTAATATGCTGTGGCTTAAAACTTGCACAATTTTATGCACTGTAGAGTGTTTCACTTTCATTGCATATTACAGCTTAAGGCATAAAAATATAGGGAATTTTCATGGTCAATAAAGTCTCAGTCCTTCTCACTTGATCATGTAAAAAGCCTAATTTGAAAAGTCTGATTTTTCTGCATCCTCTAACGCTGATGGAATTGAAAACAAACCAGTGACTTACGCATGAAACCAGAGAATGTTCTACATAAACAAACCACAACTTAGGAAAGAAGTTCAATATTATTTCTCTCTTGAATATTCACGTTATTGACAGTAAATCCTTTTTTTTTTAGCCTTCTTTTCTGACCAGTCTCAGATGTGTGGGGTCACCATCCCTGAATGTGTTCAAAACCTGAGATGTGGAACTCTGTGGTGTGGTTTAGAGGGCATGGGGGCTGGATTTTGGGCATGGGGGTTGGATTTTATCTCAGAGTCCTTTTCCAGCCTTATGGATTCTATGATTCCATGATTGTAAATRTTCTGGATTGCAATAGCTGATCTCAGGCAGAGTGGGAACAGCAGAATTGGCCRAACAGCTCAGAGAACAGAAACCCCTCAAACACAATGACCTTTGTGTCGTGAATAGAAGTTATTTTATCACATGTCACTCGTTTAACAATCCTCTAAACTCCRCACAGCCAATAAAAGCAAACAGAACAGATGGTTTGCCAAAATTACTGGTTTTGAATTTTGACTTGCTACRAAGGATGAACTTGCAGAAAAATTCCATTTAATCTTTCAAGACAAAAATTTATTTCCTAAAGCAGCAAAGAATGTGTCTGTACAGAGCCCAAGGAAAGCAAACTCATGTAGAGACACCTGAGTGAGGGGCAGGAGCACCCAGCTCCACGAATCTGCAGGTAAAAGCTACCTGGACACAGGGAAATTGGTAATTTCCTCCAAAACTCCAAAGAAAATGGTGTCTCTTAACTAGAAACAAGCACAAAAGGAGATGCTGCACACGGACAGGCAGCGACTGTGGGGCTGTGAGGAATGAATTAAATAACAGAAAGCCATCCTGGCAGGTTAAACACACCCCAGTGTGCTCAGGCACCACACCCTTGTGTGCTTCCAGAGCCTCCTGAATACTCACACATCTAACAAGTGGTAAAACACCAGGATTTTGGGTCACGTTAAAATTTAATACTCACCTTCAGTACGATTTCATTGACAGTAGCAGCATCTGATTCAAAGTAAAGGTGTTTGTAGTCATGATTGCTTAGATATGTAAGTTTAAATATTGCATGACCTGCAAAGATAAGAAAAAAAACTGCTTAGAATATTCCTGTAAAGTTTGAGCAGAGCTCGTGTGCCTGACAGAAGAAAACCACAGATGGTGATCTCAGCGTACCATCAGCACGACAGAAGGAAGCAATGAAATGCTGACAGGCTTCTCATGTCATTTCAATTTAAGGCAAGTGGTGGCTTACAGGAGCAGCTGAACTCCAGTCAATAAAGTTCCTTTTCCCATCACATCCCCACTGCAGGAAACACAAAAATCCATCAAATGGCTGGTTAGCTCTGCTCGGCCCACGACGGTGCCGGGAGCCGCTCGCGGGGGAGAATTGCTGCCTCCAAAAGAAAAGGGCAATTAACCCCAGAACCATCACCCCAAACCTCATCCCAAACACGGGGCTGGSATTGTCCTGCCCACAAAGGAACCCAGCCCCACGTGCAGCCTGCTGGCAGCTCCCTGTGCTGGGGCTCAGTGGGATGATCCGACACAAAGCCCAAATATCCATCACTTGTATGGATGCTGATGGCTTCAAAATTAAAATTAAAATTAAAATTAAATGTATTCTATACACTATACGTATCCAACAGTTCTCTAATTTATTCAGTTCCACAGTCAAAGTTAGCAATCCATACAGTAGCAGCCACATTACTGTAAATCCAGGTCCTTCCTGCAGGAAAGCTAATTGGAAATCTTATTTACATTATCTAATTCTCCAGATTTCCAAAAAGTGACTGATATATGCTCAGATTGGTGGCCAGGAAATTTGAGATGCAAGTATTTTATTGTGGCATGTTAATTAAACACCATTATGATGCACTAATCTGGAATATAAATTCTATATTGAAAAATTGGCTAATAATAATAATAAAAAAACCAACCCTTTAAATCATTTGACAAATGATGCCTCAGTGGTACTAAAAATGCGGAATTCCAAGCTGGGAGCTCATCAGCATGTTAATGCATGCAGCTCTGCCTGGAACACAGCATTCTTAATGATTGCAAAAGTGCCAGWGCACCATTCCTGGGGATGGACACTGTGCCATTCCCCACACCAGACACTGGAACTGGCACAGAGCAGGGCACGAGGATCCCAAAATGCTGCTGTGGATGGCTCCTGGAAGGTCACTGGGTAATTCTGGCTGTGGATCAAGACAAAACCTCTTCATGTGCTCCCTGTGGCCTTCCCATGCCAGACTGACCATACCAGACTGGCCGTGCTGGACACACAGCTCCATCCTGCTGGCATTGGGCATTCAGTGGAAAAAAAGCCAAGAAGACTTTTTTCCTTAGAAAGCCCCATTACAGCATCATGTTTATGGGCTGCAAGTCCACAACACTCTACTTACAGCATGAAATATGAGCGCACTGAAATCCTAACTGGCACTTTGCTCTGCTACTCTTCTAGCCAGACGGAATTTATGAATTGCGAGATTGATTTCCATTTCCAAGAGTGCTTAAATATGTGATGTACCTCTTTCCAATAGAGCACCACCCCTGACAATTGTGAGATCAATAGGAGCTTCCATGGTTTGATGTTTCCATAGGAGAGGGTCTGGTAACAAACAGCAGCAGCTCCTGCTGCACGTGATGGGAGATGCAAACCAAGCACAGGCGCTGCACAAGCAGCTCTGTTACCCCCAGTGCACATCAGCAGTGGCTGGGGATTAATCAGCTGCACAGCAAGAGAAAATCCACATTATTCCAGCTGTGTCTGCCTGTTARAACAGGCATGGAAAGAGAATGGAATAACAGAAAGTCACCTGCTGCCAGCAGCTCCCCTGTGCTGCCCCAGCTCGGACAATGCCCGGCACTAACGGGTTCCTGTGTGGTTATTCCTGGAGAGGAGCCCGACGGAAGGGCAGGATGCTAATTCATTGAGAATTCACCRAGGAGAGCTCATTTACTCCTCCAGCACCACGTCTCACGTTCAGCTGCTCACCCCATCTCCTGATTTTTAGCACCACTGCACTGCCAAYGAGGCGAGGGAAGAGGCCCTGCAGCTGCAGCTCACGGGCTCCTCACCCTTCTGAGAGCTGTGGAAACTGCCCGTGACACCTCCACCCTATACTCCATCCCAGTTCCACCCCATATTCCATCCCTGTTCCACCCTGCACTCCATCCTGCACTGCATCCTGCACTCCATCCTGCACTGCATCCCATCTCCATCCCAGCTGCATGCTGCACTCCATTCCCAGCTCCATCCTGCACTCCATCCCAATTACACCCTGCACTGCATCCCAGCTCCATCCTGCACTCCATCCCATCTCCATCCTGCACTCCATCCCATCTCCACCCTGATCTGCATCCCAGTTCCATCTTGCACTCCATCCTGCACTCCATCCCATCTCCATCCTGCACTCCATCCCATCTCCATCCTGTACTCCATCCCAGCTCCATCCTTCACTCCATCCCATCTCCATCCCCATCTCCTTCCCATCTCCACCCCAGACTCCATCCCCATTTTCTCCATGTGCCCGTGTTTACACTGAGCAATCCTGTGCAATTACAGCACCAGAATTAGTGACCATCATCTGCTTATGCAGGCAACAGGATCTTAAATCCTGTGCTAATTCCTGCACAATCTTGGGAAAACATCCAAATCCTTGGTGTGTCACCACACTGCACCTGGTACAGGTAAAAAAAATAATCATTCTAATCTAAGTAATAAACTCTTTTTATTGAAGTCTAAAAAAATACGGTTTTTGCCTGGGAAACAAGGATATGAATTTGCAAAAGAAAAGATAATTCTTTACCGAATCTGTCAAGACTAAAAATTTTTTCTTCTTTTCTCCCACCCCACAATTCAGTCCTTACCCAAACCCTGTCTTTGCCAAAGCCACTCTTTGAACAGAATGCACGGAATTAAATCACTAATTAGATGGAGGATGAAAAGAATATTCATGAATTGGACAAAGCAGAAAACAAACAAACACTGGGAAATGCAAATTTATGTTAATTTTTCAATATACCTTGATGATTGCTTTGTCATTACAGGGCCATAAGGCAGAAGTCAACAATTAAGAGTTATTAGTGGAATAAATAGCTGGAGAAGGACTCTCTGAAGAACAAAGCACTTATGGACATCATTTGACATCACTGATCCTCACTGCTTCAGAAACTGTGACCTCAACAAGTTCAAACCCTGAAATCTCTTCTCATGGGCCCAGAAAGGATGAAAAAGGATTGGAAATACATCAGTAAAAGGCAAGGAATGAAGAAAATAAAATACACAACAGCAGTACTCTTCGGCCAAAGACACATTTCCTTTAAACCCTGATGGGATGGGATGGGATGGGATGGGATGGGATGGGATGGGATGGGATGGGATGGGATGGGATGGGATGGGGGAGCCTCTGCTCTCCAACACTGCTGTGTTTCACCCCACAGTGCTGGGGAGGGCTCAGCCACCTGAAATCTGCACTTGTGACACCTCAGAAATGATGCTGTGACCCTGGAACAGGGCCTGAAGGGSCCATGAGGCTGCAAGAGCTGCATTACCACCAAAAACACCTTCCTGACACCCTCTGGTGACAAAAACCTTCAGAGGGGACGTCACAGTTGGATCATCCAGACACGGCACCGAGCTCGGTTAGGGACAGACTGAATGGGGATGCTGAGCTGAGTGTTCACCTGGGGTTAATCCCATTTTATCCAAGTGATATTTATCCCAGAGGTACATAATTTAGAGGCAGTGAAGGCAGAGAGTTCTGGATGAAATCCTGACCCCACTGATGCCAACGGAGCCCCTGATGGGTTCAGGGTACCCACGGGGTGGATCTCCCCAAACCAGGGCAGCACTTCAGTGGGAACAAATGATAAGATATTAAAGAAAAGAAATAACAGCTGTGGTCCAGCTGGCTTGCCCCGTTCTCTCAGGRAGCAGAATATCCCAWRATCTCTTTTTCTCCARCCCTTGATGTCCCACTGCAGGCTCRTTWTTCAGCATTGCTATCAGAGGGTGCCCTGTGTCCACATGTCCTGAGAGCAGAGCAGCAATTAAAGTGTTGCACACACCCACTTCAGGGAAAACTGTGCTAACTATTCACACATCTGGATTTTTTTTTTCCCCAAAGCCTTTTGTTTCTTCTTCAAATTATTACCAAAGGCAGAATACTAATGAAGATTTTTACAAAAATGATKAAAAAAATTGAGGTGCGACTCAGGGTCGCCCAAAACCTCTTTACCAGCAACCTTGTTTGAAGAAAAAGATAAATAAATCAAAAAGCAGTGTTTCCACCCGGCAATGGGCTCCTCCAGTGAGCCTGCAGCTCATCAATCACGCATTGTCTGCCGGAGAGGCGAGCCCTGTAAATGTCACATCCACTCAGGCCCGAGGAGAGGCGAATCAAAATGCAGCCAGGAGTTTTAATTGGATAGTGTAATTAAACTAAAAAACCCCAGCAGAATAGCTTTGACAGGATAGATGAAGACCCCTTTTAATAGGGCTACAAAACAGATTTGTTAAAAGGATGAGGCAATGCGCGCTCCTGATTGCGCTCAGGAGAACTTTTATGGAGAGGCTGTTGAGGGGGGACGCAGTTAATCAGCACAGCC
>NW_026623413.1:128487-139150 GCF_030028575.1 Malurus melanocephalus | reverse complement strand
ACCCACGGGTGGGCTCAGCCCTTCTGTTCCACTCTTGGACATTGCTTTCACTCCAAGCATGAAGTTTGGAAACRTTTTCTCTGCTGAAGCTGTTTTTTTACCTTTTGATCAGGACCTGTGATTAATCTCCTGTGGAGTAGGAATTTCGCTGCTGGGGGAGCAGGGGCATCAGGAACCAGGCCAGGACATTTTGTGCATCTTTTGCTGCCTCTGCCCACTGCAGGCTCTGAGCAAACTCTGCCACAGCTCTATTTGAGCTCCCAGAGCAGCAGGAACCCAACTCCTTCCCATCACTGCCTGGTATTGTCAGCCCTTTCACAACCCAACAAAGAATTTGTTAAATTAGTATTACCCAATGTGCATAATCGGGAGGAACTAGATACTAAATTAAAACATCAAATACCTTTAGCTTTAAATGAAAACTACATAAAGGGGGTTCAGGCATGGCTCTGGCTATCACTTACAGCCAGGGTGAATACTGCTGGAAAAGCTATTTTCGTGCAGATGTGGAATTCAATGGGAAAGACTGACTCGTGTAGCAACATCAATCAAAACGTCGGCGGGGCTGGCAGCTCTCGACAGTAAGGCAGGTTCAAAGGTCACGGGATAAAGAAAAAGCCAAGCTCTGGTTCAGCTCTAATATCTCCTCGCTGGAAGTCTTACCAAGGTACCTGCCCCCCTTCTGCACTCGCAGCTTTCATTAATCTTCTTGCCATCTTTTTTAACTAGTCATGCAGAACCGCTCGATAGCGAGACATATAATGGGGAGGCCCTGTGCCTATTACCAGGTTAACACTCTGTTAAGCCCCAGTGCAACAATGGAATCAGAATTTAAAGGAAATCTTCAGCTGCAGGGTGCAAAGCGGGCAATTAAATTACAACCTGAAGTTACCCATGTACTCCATGACCTAGGGAACACCTTTGTTTAGACTTCCCTTCATACTGAGGCTATTTTGACRCAGCAACTGAGATGTCTCTGCTTTATGAAAACAAAAAACAGGGCAGATAAAGGATCACAGCGAACGTTGCTGAAGTGTTTCAGGTAAATGAACAAATAAATCCAATTTCTGCAGCTTTGTAAAGCCCAGCTGAATGGGAGAGGCCCAGGGTAGGTGCCCGGCTCCCTGGACATCCATCACGGCCACTGGGACCACAGARCACCAACACAGGCACTGGGCAGTGACACTGAAGTTTCTCCCCTGTCCAAGTAATGTAAGAGACATTACCAGAATCAGATTTCCTTTAAATTATACTATTGCAAAGGGATATAATTGTATTAAACGTATTATGTTGCTTCCTTAAGACTTTATATTATGTACACTTAATTGAGATACAAAGCTCTTTTCAGCTATAAAAATGACAACTACTTTATTAAGGCTTAAATCTTATTTCTTCATGATAGGATGCTTCCTTTCAAGACTCAAAACATTCAGAATTTTTCATGATAATCAGGCTGAACCTGATTTAAAGAAGATGTTGGTGCCCARTGTTGTCAGGTTCTAATGGCATTGGAGCAAGCCAGCAAGGCCATTACCTCTTCCCTCAGTCTAAATCCAGGGAGTCTGATTTAATTTACAAATAAAACTGCAAATTCTGACCCAGGGCTACTACAAGGGCAAACAAAAATCATCAGCCATCCCTGCCTACAATCCCCCCACTAATGGCAAATGAGATGCCAGAGCTTTCCGTTTTCATTTTCTGTCCTGACTGAAGGCAGCTCTGAGTTGTGTGAACTCGCAGCACAGGAAAACTCAGCCTGTCCAGAACATCTCTGAGCTGTCCATCAGCATTCCCCAGGTCACTGCTGAAGCTGCTGAGTCCTTTCACACCCACAGGTGCCCCCAAACTCTGCTGCACCCCCAGCTCGGAGAATGAATGAACAGCACAGGGGCTGTGCACTGCAGTTACACCAGAGCAGCATTCTGCCTGCACTGCCAATTCTAGAAATTGCCCTTTCTAGAAAGAAGGGTCACCTCTGGAGGATGGTGTAAACCTTCTCCTTCTCAAAGCCATGAGAGCAGATCTCAGCTGGTGTAAACCCTTCTCATCCTCAGAGCCATGAGAGCAGATCTCAGCTGGTGTAAACCTTCTTCTTCTCAGAGCCATGAGAGCCCAGCAGAGCAGATCTCAGCTGGTGTAAACCTTCTCTTCCTCAGAATCATGAGATCCCAGACCAGCAGAACATATCTCAGCTGGTGTAAACCCTTCTCCTCCTCAGATTCATGAGATCCCAGCCCAGCAGAGCAGATCTCAACTGGTGTAAACCTTCTCCTCCTCAGAGCCATCAGAGCAGATCTCAGCTGGTGCAAACCCTTCTCTTCCTCAGAATTGAGATCCCAGCCCAGCAGAGCAGATCTCAGCTGGTGAAACCCTTCTCCTCCTCAGATTCAAGAGATCCCAGCCCAGCAAAGCAGATCTCAGTTGGTGAAACCCTTCTCCTCCCCAGAATCACGAGAGTCCAGCCCAGCAGAGCAGATCTCAGCTGGTATAAACCCTTCTCCTCCTTAGAATCACGAGATCCCAGCTCAGCAGAGCAGATCTCATCTGGTTCCAACCCCACAGCACTGCCTGGGGAGGGAAAGCAGCCCCAAACCCACAGCCCCAAACCCACAGCCCCAAACCCACGGCCCCAAACCCACAGCCCCAAACCCACAGCCCCAAACCCACAGCCCCAACAGGACAGGCACGAGCACCTCTGAAAGAGGAGATGGAGCATGTTTGCCTCACAAGAGATAAAAACATGAAAACAAAATATATTGCAGAACTCAAAGGCCTTATCTGTGCTCAGTCTCTCTTTGCAATAATTCATTCAAGAAAGATCCGGGAATAATTTTTGATGTAAACTCTGCTACAAACATACATCACAGTGCTGATAAAAATCACAGACAAAACTTGTGAAATACAGTGAGTTTCATTCCTTTATGCTACTAAAATAACTTTTTTCCATTTAAAATTCAAGAGATACTGATCTGCTGTTCAGTTCCCCAAAATGCATCATTCTGAGATGTCACACTAAAAGTCTTTTCTGCTGGCCTAAAATAATGACTTTTGGAACATCTTTAGTGAGTTGGGAAAAGGTCAGCAGTTTCAGAAGGAAGTATTTTCTCCTTTTGGAGCTGTGCTGAACAATTATTTAGTAGGAGAAGTTTGAGATGTTCAGACTAAAATGAGCAAATAAACCCCACTGTAATGGTTGGCTTTGTTGCAGCCTGTCATGACCTCTCCAAAACCACCACGACTTTTCACTAAACATTCCCCAGTGCAGGTTCTGCCTTTCTGCACCTGGGCTCAGTTTGGGGGTTCAGATTCCTGGGTTGGAGGATTTGGGTACAAACATAATTTGCCACAGGAACCAGTGCTGCCTCTGGGGCTGGAGAGGGGTCTGAAGTTCCAGCAGTGAAAACCTCAGGTCTAAAGTCAACTCTAAATACARCCTTTTCTGTGGGCACTGTTTTATCCCCTCAAATGTTTGCATTTGCAGTGAAATGTGGCCACAGGGCAGAGGTGTGACCATGTCCACAACTGCCCCTTGCACTGCACAAAAATCCTCATGGCCTTCACTGCTTCTCCTTGGGATGGTGCCAACCAAGGACCAGGAAATCTCGATGGAGAGACAGGAAAGAAGACAATGACTACACCATGAACATGGAGTAGGAAGGGGTAATGAAGGGGAGAAGGATATAGTTCAATAATTGCTGATAAAATCTGTGGCAGCCATAAATTTACTCTTCCAAGAGAATTCAACAGATCATTACCTCTGTAAATATGTATCACATAATTCTCCCTCTCTGTCACCTTGCAGATAAGTACTTAATACCAGCATCTCACTGCCCTGCAGAGGCACAAGTGCAATAAAATCCATCTGAGCTTTTGAACTGCAGTCACTTTTTGATAGTAGACAGTTCCAATTTGGCCCCACCGGGAGCCATTGCCCAATTCCCCCAGGGCCCATCYTGTGCTTTTTAAAACAAATTTTCCAGATAGAGACTCATTACTCCACTGACACAATTTTGAAGTTGCACTGCACAGAGGCAGCTGTGACTTCTGGGTGAGCTGGGACATGCAGATGTCCCCAGTGCTGGTGTCACTGCCCTCCTGCCCAGCCCCACCACAGGACACAATGCCCAGAGCGGCACCTTCAATCCCAGTGACCCCACAGCCAGGGCTGAGGCAAATTCACACTGAGCTGAACTCGCTCTATGCCCAAGATCCTCACTTGCAAAGACGTTTAAAGCCAGTCTGGAAGTTAAAAAGTTAAAAAAATTGCAATCATGTTGAAACATGGGTTTGCTGGCAGTGCTGCAGGGCTGGAGACAGCTGGGCAGAGCCAGGGCTCCCTTGGTGTGGCAGTGGGCAAGAAGAGGAGTGAAACCATTAGCTGAGAGCAGCATCAAAGGACATCGTAAAATGTGTGTCTGTTTGTGCTGTGCTCTCTCTAACAGAACCCAGTCAGATTAAAAACATCCTGTAATGAATAAAATACACCTAGAGAAAGAAAAGGACGTGGTAGCAATAATTCTTTGGGCATCGAGCACATCCAGGGAGGCAGAGAAGAGAGAACATAAATAAAAAGGACTACTCACTTGGGCTTTTTTCTTCCGCAAGGTCACAGGCACAGAGGAGTTCAGAATCGATTGAAATGGGTTTCTGCTTAATCCAAAACTTAGTGCTGGCCTTCTGATTAGTAACAGGGTCTATCTCTACCTTGTCTCCAGAAATACCTGAGATGAGAAAGAATAGAGAGCCACAACAGTGATCTGTTTAACCGATTTCATATCAGCCGTTTGACACACTTTATAAATCTTAAATGGGCTGAAGGTATATTGCCCTTCTGGGCTTTCTGAAAGCACAGGAGCTTTTGAAATCAGAAGCAAATGGTTATCAAACTGCATTGATAATCTGCATTTTATTCTCCTGCATAAGCATAGCAAAAGAAAGAAATATCACAGAAAAAATTCCTCTAAACGCATACAGAGCTCYTCTGGAAGCAGCAGCTACACGAGCTGTGAGATTTATAGGAGATAGTGCTGGTTTTGCAGTCACCACTGCTCTGTGTAATAGACACTATCACCAGTGCCCCGCTCCATCTGCTCCACAGCAGACACAGAATCTCACAATAACAGAGCCAGACACTCAGAATGTGCTCAACTGGGAGGGTCCCAGCAGGATCAGTGGGTTCAGCTCCTGGAACTGKGCAGGGCACCCCAAAATCCCCCCTGTGCTGAGAGCATTGTCCAAATCCTCTTGAGCTCAGGCAGGCTCAGTGCTGTGTTCATTTTCCAGGGGAGCTATTCCAGAGCCCAACCCTGCTCTGGGCCAAAACCCTTTTGCTGATACCCAACCTGAAAGTTCCCTGACTCAGCCTCAGCTGTTTGCTCGAGTCCTGTCCCTGCTCAGGAGAGCAGAGAGATGGGTACCTGTCCCTGAGCTTCAACTCATGAGGATGCTGCAGGTCCACAAGGAGATCTGACCTCACTCTCCTCTTCTCCAGGCTTAAAAAACAAAGTGTCTTCATCTGCTCCTCACAATATTCCCCTCCAGACCCTTCCCCATCCTCCTTTGGATGCTCTCTGTCATGGTTTTACACACTCTCTAATGGATTAATGCCTTTTTTGCATGGTGGTGCCCCAAACTGCACACAGCACTCAGTGCTGGGCACGGAGAACCCTGCTGGAACCAGCCCAGGAGTGCTGACACAGCTCAACAAACTTCCCAGGCAGCTTTTCACATCCAGGTGAGCACAGCCTCAAAAACAATTGGGTGTCCTGAGCCGTGAATTACAGGGTGAAGTGCGTGACACATTGACAAAAGGAAGCAATATAGAAAAAAATATTTAAATATCATTTAATATTTCCATTTGTGGATAAACAGCAGAGAGTTTTCTGCCTCCTGAGAGTTCTGACTCGGACACTTTCAAACACATCCCATTTGGCTCATCTGAAGCACAAAAAACCCTTAAAGAAGCTGACAAAGAAACTTCTGTGAGACGTGACCAAATAAAAGTTGCCCCACATGCGCGACTCTCCCGGGTGGTATTTCTTACTGGTCATGTCTGAATCTGTAAAAATCACAACCATTTGGGCTCTGAGCACCCCCAAAGCCATCGAGGCAGGACTGGGTGGGGYTCAGCCTCACCCACCCTGTGCTGGGATGGGATACAGAACACCCCATCAATCCAGCAATGTGCTTTGTCATTAAACACGTCACATCACACAGATCACATTGCAATTTAGCATTGTATCAAGAGTCCAATTAACAGCCAGGCTGCTGGAACTCTCTAATCTGAGTGGGCTGAAGCTGTATCTGGAGCACATTTTGGTTTAATTTTGGACAGATTACGTAAAATCGGTGTTGGTATTTCGCTGTAATGGTTCATTATTTCAAATGGCATTTGCTGTAGTTTCAGGAAAATGTGAAGTTGATGATACAAAATCTTATTTTCTCACAAAAAAAGGCAAGGGAAGTTCTAAAAATAAAGGTGCAAATTCTTGTGTGCGAGTGCTGCTCCTCATCCCTTCCTCTAAGAGCATCACACCTAGAAATATTCTCAAAAAAATKTCACTGTTTGGTCCTGCAACTTCAGAATTCACAGTCAGTCAATACTGTTAATGCACCTTGTTAATTTGATAGGATTTGTCAGGTAACTCCACTGGAAAATTATATAAAACTGTTCCAGATGAACAGATGATAGTGACATGAATTAAAGTGATAGAACAATAGTGGAATATAAACCAGAAATGACACCCAAAGTGGCTGTTGATTTATTGCCATCCTGAGTTTGGTTCTGGGCTTCCATGTATATTAGTGCTACAAATCTGGGTCCATTTAGCAGCGAGATGCTCATACATACATCACCAGCTCCTGCTCCAAGCCAAGGTCACTCCCCATTGCATCAATCTTCTCAGCAGAGGCTACTTCACCATTTTGTAACCATCTCAGATGGAACAGACTTCCTCCTCTTTCATCTTTTTTTTATCATGTAAAATACACTTTAACTTCTATTATTTTTATCTGCAAATTGTTGCTGTATACTTCATCCATTATTTCTATATCTCGACATCACTGGCTCAAGCTCACCCACATCCAGAGAGCACATTGACAAAGAATGTTGTCTTTTTTTTGTATTATTGTTCTCACAATCTGGATGTGTTGAAACCTAAAATCAAAACAGTATTGTGTCTGTGGCTTCTGCAGTCTCTGTCTMGCAGCACAAATMTCTCACACTCAAAAATCAAAWAAAAATGCTTTCTACTATTTTTWAAATTTATTYATTTTGTCAAAAGAAATGCCATCAATGTAYAGGTCCAATAATACCGTTCTGTTCTGTTTTCTTTGCTGGGGTCTGCAACTGCCCCCCCTTTCTGAAATTCTTGCCAGCAGTTTTCCCAGACAATATTTCCCTGTTAGTTCTGCTAATGTAACACACAAGCAAAAYGTGTCTTATTCCTCCACAACCTGATAGAGCCTTTGTGAAACTGCTGAGAGTGCTTCTGTGTGTGCATTACTCTGTGATATGGGCTGAAACACAAACMCAAGACCTTAAAATGACACCTTAAATGCAACAACCCCATCAGTCAGGGCTGGGCACTCCCCCATGGCTGTCCACAATTTACACAGGGCTCTGCACAATGGAGAGAAAACCAAACTCACTCCTCTATTTTTAATAAACCTTGTTTCAAATTCAACCATCAAAACAGATAAAACATTTMAAAAAGTGCAATGCACTCCAGCACAGCCCCTGACACCACTGACCTGCCAACAAGGAGCAAAGSAATGATGTGAAATTCTGGGGTGCCTGAGAGACACTGCTTTGTGTAGAAATGATGGCCCAAAAAGGCTGCAGAGGAAAATCTTTGCAATTGGCCATCACCAAACAGCTCCCAGACCACTTATTATGAGCAAAGGCAAAAAATCAGCCCCCTTTTTTTCCATTTCAGAAGGAAAAGGCAGTCTGTCTCTCACTCACTCACAGGTAACGTGTAACACTCATCAGCCCAAACCTGAACACCCTCTCTTATTTTACCAGCATTGCTCTTTAAATATCTTCTAAAAATTCAGGAGAAACCCCAGCAACTCATTCTGGCTTTATCAAAAGATTTTGATTTTTCACATTTGCCCAAGCTTTGAACACCCTGCTGGGGTTTTCTCAGATTTTTAAAAAATAATTAGATTATAAAACCCCATTCAGTGCACTGCCATCAAAATCACACAAGTTCACAGATTGTTATAAAAGGGAAATTTTATGGTCCTTACAGCACTGGGCAGGGTCAGCTCCTCCACTGCTGCACAAGTTAAGCCATTTGTTTCATTTAACAGCTCTTCTCCCTTAACCATTTATCTTTAGTGATCTGTCATGACCTTTTCAAGCTCTCATTTCTGACACTTCCCAGATACAGTGAGTCAAACTTCACTGGAAGCAAACGATCACACCCCAGAGTTTGCTCAAACGCAGCCAACATGCCCAGCACTGCCCTGCTCCTGCACCAGCAAATAAATCCTGCCTCAACTAGACAGCTCAAAATAAACCAAAAAAAGCCTCTTCTGCAAGAATTTTACAGACATGTACTCTCACGTGTGCTCCAGGATGGAAGAATGGAGAGAGTGTAGTGACAATAATACAGGTACAGTTTCACAATTCTACAGAATTCGACAGAATATATGTGTTTTGCAAACATTATGGCACTTTATATCTTACTGCTGAATCATTTCTTTATGGAAGTATTTGCAGGAATGTCACAGGTCACCTACCAATGCATCATTAATCAAATTTTCACAATTTAAACACAAAGATAAAAAGCCATTCAATCATTTTAAAACAGTAATGGGGCTTTTATAATTCAGGATTCTGTCAGCCCTTGGCCTTCGGGTTTTCAAAAGCGCTCAGCAAGCCAATAAGGACAATATAAAACCTTTAGAGAACGCTCATTTATTTTGTTTCACCTCAAGTTTCCACTAGGTCGTTAAACTCTTTCAGTCTCAGAAAAGGAAAAACCCAATAATTCCCAATTTTGCAAAGCCTCATTTAAAAATAACAAAACAGTTGGCAAGAAGCTTTCCATTAGGAAGCCTAGACTGAAAAAAAAAAAAAGAGCCGAGGTCATTAAATAAAGGCCTTGGTTCAGAGGCAACATGTGCAACTGATTGGGGATAATAAAAATACTCCAGGATTTTCAACCCAAAGCAATATTTTTAACTGCTGAAATGCCAGCAACACTTTCAAATGGCCCATGAGAAAATGGAGCAAGGTGATAATGAGTGTTTCAAAAGGGGTGAGATGGCCCAAGGTTGGTGTGAGGGGTTTGCTTGGCACAGCATTTCCATTTACCTAACTGCACGTCCGTGGTGAAGCGCAGCCGGTGGATCATGCTGACTTTGAAGGATTTGTAGTGGTGGCTGCTGAGCATGTCCTGGACTGTGGCAATGTCGATCTGGGGATCTTCCTCTGACACCTCTTCTCCTCTGGAGCCTGCAAAACAAGGGCACAGTCCTGAAGGAAGGTTTGGCACACGGGGTGAGCTCAGCTGGCACGGACACGGAGCAAGTGAGGAACAGAAATGCTCGGGGTTGGGTTACTGTGAGGAGAAAATGCCACCCTCCATCCCAGACAGAACCAGAGAGGCACTAAGGACATGATGACGGGCGTTTGTGGGCACGTGTGGAGTGGCACACCATCCCAGTGAGCCCTGCCCAGGCTGCCCTGACTGCAGAGATCCCGGGGCTGAGTGGGTACCCACTGCCTGCTCCGGCCAGAACTGCCCAGAAATCACCCAGGGGTGGCCCCAGAGATGTCTGTCCCCAGACGTGTCTGTCCCCAGAGGTGTCTGTCCCCAGAGGTGTCTGTCCCCAGAGATGTCTGTCCCAGAGATGTCTGTCCCAGAGGTGTCTGTCCCCAGAGATGTCTGTCCCCAGAGATGTCTGTCCCCAGAGATGTCTGTCCCCAGAGGTGTCTGTCCCAGAGGTGTTTGTCCCCAGAGGTGTTTGTCCCCAGAGGTGTCTGTCCCCAGAGGTGTCTGTCCCCAGAGATGTCTGTCCCCAGAGGTGTCTGTCCCCAGAGATGTCTGTCCCCAGAGATGTCTGTCCCAGAGGTGTCTGTCCCCAGAGGTGTCTGTCCCCAGAGGTGTCTGTCCCCAGAGATGTCTGTCCCAGAGGTGTCCATCCCCAGAGATGTCTGTCCCCAGAGCTGTCTGTCCCCAGAGGTGTCTGTCCCAGAGATGTCTGCCCCAGAGGTGTCTGTCCCAGAGGTGTCTGTCCCCAGAGATGTCTGTCCCAGATGTGTCTGTCCCCAGAGATGTCTGTCCCCAGATGTGTCAGTCCCCAGAGATGTCTGTCCCCAGAGATGTCTGTCCCCAGAGGTGTCTGCCCCAGAGGTGTCTGTCCCAGATGTGTCTGTCCCCAGAGATGTCTGTCCCCAGAGGTGTCTGTCCCCAGAGATGTCTGTCCCCAGATGTGTCTGTCCCCAGAGATGTCTGTCCCAGAGATGTCTGTCCCAGAGATGTCTGCCCCAGAGGTGTCTGTCCCCAGAGCTGTCTGTCCCCAGAGATGTCTGTCCCAGATGTGTCTTTCCCCAGAGGTGTTTGTCCCAGAGATGTCTGTCCCCAGAGATGTCTGTCCCAGAGATGTCTGTCCCCAGAGGTGTCTGTCCCAGAGGTGTCTGTCCCCAGAG
>NW_026623413.1:101074-126549 GCF_030028575.1 Malurus melanocephalus | reverse complement strand
CTTTCTCCTGCTGCTCTCCCTGCTAATTCCATAATGTCATTTATGATCACCATCTTTCCTGTCTGCACCAAAACAACACAACACCTGCTGCTGAATGAGGCCAAAAGCACGTGGAAAACACCACGAGGAGATTCCCATGGCACAGAATCCCAGGGCTGCCCTCCCCACACATCACAGCCCTTCCTTTGGGGAAGGGGGACACTGAAGGGTTAAGTGAGAAATGGGGCTGTGCCATTCGACTTGAAAGGATTCCAAAAATCAAATTAAACAGTCTCCATGTGAATTTATGCAGAGCCATCTTAACACTKCAACCACTCCATGCTCCAGAATGACAAGATAAATTGTAATGGCTCCTTCCGAGACATTACAATGCATTTTGTCACAGACCCCTGTGTTAATGTCTCTATACTATGGATTATCATAATGTATCATGTCAAACCCTCATGCTGCACTACTCCAAAGATACACTGAGATATGTCAAACTTTTTGGTGCACTTAAAAGCATCTTGAAAGACTGTGTTGTGGCGGTGGYAGGAAGGGAAGAAGGGTGGCAATGGCTCTGTGCCCTGCTGCCAGGAGCCAGCTGGGAYCCTGCTCCACACTGGAAATAGGGACACGTCCCCACAGCCCTCAATGGGCTCACAATGGGCAGGGACAGGAGCTGGCACRGCTSAACCCACCCCTCCCTGACCMTGGGATGCCCACAGCCCTGGCACAGAGCTGAATCCCTGGGAAACACTGTGAAATTGGTCACTTGGGCCAAACTCCTCATGGAAAACCCTGATTGTCAAATGAGACCAACAGCAATGGAACAACARCCCCAGATCCATGAGCTGGAAACAAGGCAAAACTAAACCAGGAGCCTGCTCCTATGGGGACTCAGCTAAAGCAGGAGCTGCTCTGATTGGGACCCCTGCCAGCACCAGAGGACAGATAAAAATGACAWATGAGGAACACCAGAATATTGAAATGTCATATGCAGCCTATTCAAGAGAGAGTGAACCTGTATTTCCTCGATAAAACAACAAAATACAAAGTTAACTGCACTGCAAAAATGTCCCTTATTACTTTAATGTACTAGAATATTGCTTAATGAAAGTTCTTAATTGCAATACAATTAATTACATACACAGAGTCCCCAATTACATTTTCCAATAAGACACTGGCTTTGCTATAGGTCTAAAGGCACTAAACCAATTTTAATATATTAAGACCAATTTCCCTTGAATACTAATTACTATCTAATGATAAAATGAGAAAGAGGAACTTTCCAGAAGTGAGATGGCAAGAATAAAACTAAATTAGCCATGAACGGCTTGCTACCACACATAAAAGCATTTCACATTACAAAGTGCAGCTTTCAGTTTAAAGATAAATCTTTGTGCAAGTTAAAAGTTCTGCACACTGGAAGCAGTTTATTAGCCTGAATGCTATTAGTAAATGCTGGATGGAAAGGGGATTTCTCCATACATATTTCTTAATAATGGAAAGTTTTTGTTTCATTTAATATCCTGAAATATAAACTTTCTCTTTGCCCAAAGGAACGTGGCTGCTCTTCTCCCAGCAGATGCTTGGAATCATCCATATATATATTTATAAATGACTCTGAGACTATGAAGAGCACATTTACAAGTAATAGCTGTTACAACAGAGCTTTTCCTGACTGGCATATCAAAGCTRAAAGTATTTTAAATCAAGACAGAATGCACAAAGTGAATATTTCAATTTGATGATAGGATTGTCAAGCCATTATTTTGTTAATCGTGCAAAACTGTCAATATTTCTATTCTGATGTCATGCCAAAAGATAGCTTCTGAGCACCCCAAAATGCACTTTGTGACAGTGCAGGGGGAGCCAGGCTCTGCACAAGGCAGGAATTGTGACTGATCTCACACTGAACTGTCCTGGAGCCCCTCTGCAGGGACAATGTTCACTTTGAGATCACCCCTGTGGGGCAGAAATTACAAACATAGCATTTGTCCTGTGATCTTATTTGAGTGTGGGACCAATTCAGAAAATTCAGAGGCTGAATTCACCAAAGTTCATTATTTAGCGGGGTTCCTGTCAGCCCTGAACAATCCAAAGCTGGGCCTAAAAGCTGGGCCCTGCTCTGAGCTCCAGTCCCTGTGTCTGCTCTGCCTTTGCTGTCCCAGGGACATGGCAGAGGGGAGGATGGAGGAATGGGGAGCTCAGGGAGCCCTGGGGTCCAGCCCAGAGTATTCCCTGGCATGGGATCCCCATCCTGGTGGGTCCAGCCCAGGGTATTCATTCCCTGCCTTGGGATCCCCATCCTGGTGGGTCCAGCCCAGAGTATTCATTCCCTGCTGTGGGAATGCCCATCCTGGTGGGCTCCAGGCCATGCTCTTGGATGGGCACCATTGGTTTGCTAAACAAGGGCAGGAGAGCTCCCCAGTTAAGGGAATTTTGCCCTGGCAGCCTCAGGGATCCATCCCACAGCTCTCCATGGCTCACTTTGGTGTCCCCTGGCCTGGGAGGGGAGCACAAAGACTCCAGAGGAAATKAAAATTGTCCTCTCAACACTGTGACTGATGTTTATTTTGAGCCAAGGCTCYTGAGGCTCTCCTGGAGCAGAGCAGACCAACAATTTACAACAGATTTACTCTTTGAGCAATGGTGCAACCTGACCCCAGTCACTCACCAGAGCAAAGAGCTGCAGGAGATACAGCTACATGCCACAGACTGGATTCCTCCACTGATGATGAAAATACATTACAAATGCAGTMTATACAGTATTCTTTTAATTACAGAGCTTGGGTTAAAAAAAATGTTATTTTAAATTACATGCAAAACCCATGAAAGTATGACTAGTGGGCATCGTTTCACAGATTAAAAATCGATACAAAAATAATAGGTGGGATGCAGACGTCGGGGAATTCTGGCTTGTGGAAGAGCACAACTCGATTAGTGAGGTCAGAATTGCTCCATTTCCTCAGCACAGCCCCCCTGCTCCCTCTTGGCAGGGTCTCTGCTCCAGTTTCTCATGAAGGAATGAACCACGAGCATCAGGAACATTTTGGGAATGATCCCACCCTGTGAGAGCAGCAGGCAGAGCTGGGAGTTCAGTGCCAGCCCAGCTCTGGGGCTGCTCTGTGCCATTCTGGGCTAAGATACAACTGCTTTGGCMAAAAAGCATCAATGGAAAGGTTTAACCTTTGCACAGAAAGAAAYAACTCTTCTACTACTAGAAACAGGCTCTTACTACAGCTCTGCACACTGCATGGCTGAGACTGGTTTTACTCATTAGTACAATCAACATTTTTACACMAAATGCAATGAAAGAACCCAAAACCAAGAGTGTGGCTGTTGTAAAGAATGAAGAATGGATCAAAATGCCACGGAGAATAAACACAAATCAATGTTAAATGTCTCCTTTTAAAGTTTCATGCTGTTTCATGTAAAGAAATAAATCAGAAAATAAATATTAGAACCATTAAAACAGTAATAGAATAAAAATACTTGAGCATAGCTGAAGATTATTTGTCTGACACTTCAAAAATCATCAAACTGCTTTAGTYATTTCTGCATGGCTAATTTCTTTAAATTTTATTAGAAAACCCCAGTGCCTGTGACAGCCACATTGGCACAACACCCTGCAGACCAACCCCTCRACTCACTGAGCAATATCTGCAGCACAGACAGGTTCATATTTCGTGGTTTTCAGGGTTGGTCATAACTTTACAGAGCAGAGTTTAACAGCAGCAGATTAATCATGAAGTGATAAACAGGATGCAGACTATTTACTAAAGGTATGAAATCCATCATTTCCCTCTGGAATATTGTTTTGGCACCACGAAGAAGTGCCTCGGGACAGAGAGTCTCATCAAAACGTACTTGCCCAGACAGTACAGCTTGTGTTCCAAAATACATAACTTATGTGAGTTTAAGCAGTTTACAAGAGCAAAAGTGAAAAGGGGAAACATACTGTTCTCCCGGACAAGGCAGAATTCCAAAGTGCTCTGGCTCTCCAAGGTACAGTCTAAATCTACTGGGACATTAGGTTCACTCTGCTTCTCCAGCCGATACTGAGGACCTGAAACATAAAGTAACTCGTGAAATCATCTGGTTTCTAACAAAGTGATGGCTTAGCACGTTCAGCTAACACGAGGTGACTCTGCTCTCAGGTGGGTGTTGGTGAGGAGGTGTGGAAGGAAGGAAGGAAGCCACACATTCCCATTGTCCCCAGCTGTCCCCAACTGTCCCCAGTGTGACCTGGCAGACCCTGCCCAACATCCCACGCTGTTCCTGCACCAGGTGAGCTGTGCCAAGCCCTGCTTGTGCTGCAGATGTGGCCTGGGGGGACGAATCCCTGCTGGGAGCTCGGGGGGCATTTGGGGCTTTTCTGGGCATCTCTGCTGAGTGAGGAGCCCCCTGTGTTTGCTGCCCACCCCTCTGGGCTGCACAGAGCACTGGGAAATGCCTGGGAGGGCAATCAGCCCTTCCTCATGGCTGCATTTGGTGGTGAACCCATGAAATGTGGGCACACAGCCCCGGGCAGGGCTCAGGCTGTGAGCACAGCAGGGACCAGTGCTGAACTGGGGCAATGTGCCACTGGGGGATGGCATCACCCACAGCTCCAGGTGAGCACAAAGATCACCCAGAGGGGGATTTCAGCTTTCTGCAGAGTTCTGTGCACCATCACCACTGAGTGCATCACACTGAGGGACAYATGCTGCTGTTTTCAATGAATTATTTTCACACTTTAACAGTAGATCTTCAAGACTCAGGTGCCAACTTCTTTCTTCCCCAACCAACTCCCCAAAGGAAAGACAACACCACTTAAAAAACGTATCCACATCTACAGAAAACGTATCAAAAACAGTTTTTACAAAAACTAGGCCACTTAAAAAGCAATCTTTTAGTTGAATGGATCCTTAAATGACATGGTTTAACTGGAACAAAACCAGAATGCACTGAATTCCAGGAGCCAGTTCCAGCCCTGCTGTCCTTCCAGGGATTGGGAGAGGCCCTGGTGGGGTGAGAGGAGCCCCAAGCTCCAGGTGGGACCCCAAAGAAGGGAACCCTTCCAAGGGCAGGAGCTGATGGAACCCAATGCCCTCCTGCCCTCTCTGCACCCTGGAGCAGCCAGGGTGACCCTGCTCCTGCTCACACCTGAGAGATGAACTGCACACCAAGCTCTCAGMTCTGCATTTTCCATATAATCCTGAAAAATAACCTGAAAAACCTTCAGTGATTCAAAGCACCTTTAACCAGGTCTCAAAGTAACAAAAAGCCTAGAACTGAAATAACGAAATCTATTCCSTCTTCACCAGTACCTAAAAGATTTCTGACTGTTTGCTGACTTTGAATTACGAGCGTATATGATGAAATATTTAAAATATATAAAAGAATTAAGTCTTTCAGCCTCGGATGGCATGCCTAAGGAATGGAATTTGTTAGCCAATTAATTTTAAATTTACTACAGCAGATTTTCAATTACAGCTTCTCATTCCATCTCACCAAAGCCATGTGAGGCACTCCCTGCTTGGCCCTGGCATGTTCCCTCCCTGGGTGGGGAATTATGGACACCCCTCATTCCTAATGCTGGACACCCCTCATTGGTAATGCTGGACACCCCTCATTCCTAATGCTGGACACCCCTCATTCCCAATGATGGACACCCCTTATTCCTAATCCTGGACACCCCTTATTCCCAGTGCTGGACACTCTCATTCCCTGCACCATTCTCCCCTCATTCCCAATGCTGGACACCCCTCATTCCCAGCTCTGTTCACCCCTCATTCCCAATATTGGACACCCCTCATTCCCAAAGTTGTTCACCCCTCATTCCCAATGTTGTTCTCCCCTCATTCCAGCTCCATTCTCCCCTCATTCCCAATGTTGTTCACCCCTCATTCCAACACCATTCTCCCCTCATTCCCAACTCCCCTGGCAGCAGACCCAAATCCCATTTTTTCCCAGGAATAGGACACCCCAGGCTCCCACCCTGCCCAGTGAGGATATGCTGAAGCATCTGCAGTGCAAAAACCACAGCAGAGACATCTGAGTGCAGCACAAAGAGAGGCAAACAGAGGCAGCACCACCACTGCTCCTCTCCTGGCTACTGCAAATGTGATTAACCATTTCAATTTAACACAAATTAAATCAGCGCAGGCCTGCTTGTTAGGCAGAAGCAAAATATACTGAATTGAAACAAATCTCAAAGCAGTAAATCAATTTGGATTTCAAATCTGGTGTAGGTTTAGGAACRGGACCAGCGAGAGCAAAAGCCAATGGTTTTGTCTGTTCATCCCAAGCACCTTCCAGAGATTCCCAAGCCACATCCAAGGGAACTGCAGGCTCCTCTAAATTAAATTGAAATTGTTAATCAGTGAACATGGGTGCTGTTGGTGCCCCATCCCAATCCCTGCTCTGAGTGCTACCGATGCTTTATCAATCAGGCTGATCTGAAAGAGAGGCCTTTTAGACAACTTAAACTTCAGACAAATTTAAGAGAATGAGAATACACAACTTTAATCCAGGCCTAACAGCCCCCCTGGTACATTAGGGCAGACAAAGCCTCCTCCTGAGGCTACACCCAAAATGGACACTGGGTCACGAGATCTTCACTTTTTATAAGTTCTGCCTTATTAACATATTGGGTGTTAATTCTCCAATGATCTTTACAGGTGGTGATGTCACCCACCCCAAACTCGCTGTTGTTTCCATATTTTTGGGCTCTGAGGTGTCCTTGGATTCAGCTCAGAGAGGGATTGTTTTGTCTAAAGATGAGAGAACAGGAGTTTTTAGTGCTGTACTAGGGAAGTACAAGAATACAGATGCATGAAAATAGAGAAACTAAAAATCCTAAGGCATCACTGGCACTGCAGACAGAGCTCTGCTGAACARCAGTGCCTTTGCTGGGACATCACCAGGCACACCAGGAACAGTCTGAGCCCCACAGACACACACCAGGGATCCTCCCTCAACACCACCCTGCACTGGAAAAGGCTCATTTCCACCTGGAGAATTCTGGGATCAGGTAAATTGTTTAATGCAGTTTGCATCAAGGCTATATTAATATTAACTCTGCTAATGAAACAGCTCCAGAGTAGGAACCAGGTCAACCTGCCTTATGGAGAGCTCCTTAAAACCAGAAAATACTGAGAAATTAATGAAAGAGTAAATACTGAGAAATTAATAAAAAAAGTGTAAATGGATTTTTAGAGAGTATCTACTCTTCAATTATGCTTTAAATATCTGTCCACATTTACACGACCTCTGCTTCCCAACAGATGACGAATGTTAGGCTGAGTCTGTGGAGGAGTTTTACTACCAGGCTTCTCTCACAAGTTCAAATGATGTCATTGTAGTAGGAATATTGGATAATTTAATGTTCTCCTAATGGAATCCTGCTCTGTGAATTTCAAAAAAAATTCAAGTAGCAATATCAAAGATGGATTTTATGGATTTCTGCAATCTCATGCAAATGTTCAATGCAGCTGTAAAATAAAACCTTTGAAATGCTGGCATGGATTGTTCTGGCCAGTGCCCAAGCCAAGCTCTTCTCCTGCTGGTGGCAGCTCCAGGGCTCACACCCCATGTGGATGATCCTCCATCACACACATCCCTTCCATCCAAATCCCTTTTTCACCACTCTCACCATGGATTCTGCCCACTTGGCCATTTCAAGACACCCCTTTAGAGACAGGAATGTATATCAGGAATTAAAAACAAGGAATCARACCCCAGGACCCACAGCTTCCCTGCAGCCACACAAGAAGAATCCCCCCTCTAATCAAATTAATCCCTCCTTGCAGAAGGGAATGGCCACCCGCATATCAACAAACCAATTCTGTTGCCATTTAAGCTGCAAAGCCTTCAGAAAGGACTTTTGAAAGCATGACCCATCAGTTCTAATTTTTAAAACTTATCCTTTCAGTCAAGACTAGAAAAAGGCCCATTCCAACTTTTATCTTCACTACAAAGTGCTGTTATCTTGGGCTGTTGTCAGGAGCTCTCTCTCTCTTTCTGCTGACAAGCAGAGACTAGAGAGATAAGATTGGGAACGAATCTCACTTCTCTGAGTAAATAAATAATCAATACTCATCTAAATGTAAATGAGAAAGTATCCCCCTCTGATAACAGGGCTCTTATCAAACAGCCAATTTTCTGCAGACATTTGGCCTCAACCAAATCACCATCATTCAGCCCCAGCCTAATGGCTAAAAATCGTAACTAAATTGAACCGATCACCAGAGATCAACTAAGTTCAGCCATGGCTACTACGGGTTCAAATGTTTGGAATGCAATTTTTCCCCCATTAACTTTCAATAGCAATGAAGAATGCCACGGTCAGGGGTGAATCTGCACAATAAACAACACTAACACTGCAACAGGGAACSAGGCTTTAAACAAAACCCCAAGCAAACCCCTCTCCATCTCCAAACTAGTTACTACGGTGGAATAAGCATTACAGAAAGAATATTTAACGTTTGTAGGCTTGTCAAGGCTAAACTAAAAAGACTAGTATCAACAAAACACCAAAAATGGTTGAAAATGGAGCCTTATTTTACAGAGTTAAAACAAAACACATCCCTATTCCCATGTACGCCCCTCTTCACCTTCAAGAGCTCCCACAATTCTCACAGCACCCCAGTTCCACCCGTCAGCTGTTTCTGCTCCCTTTACAGTCTGTGCATTTGTCCAAAACACTTTTGGATTTCCCATTTCCATGACATTTACCGCCTGAATTTATTGCACTGTGTGAGGAAAAGAATTTTTTTTTTTGTTCCAAAGAGCCATTGCCACCCCAGCGTTTGGGGTGAGCAGCTCCTATCTCTAAATTATTGGGATAAAATCTTYCCAATTCACTTCACAGACACCTCTTGTATCCAGTTGTGCCTTTTCCACATTAGAAAATCCCTGCCCTCTGCAGCATCTGCTCCTCATTCCACGTGCCTGATCCATTTTCACTCTCATCCCTTTCTGCATCTCTTCACTTCTCTTTTTGAGACAAAACGTAGCAATTAAGATGTGGGTACCTTGGGATTTATGGACCTAATTTTGGATGTTCCATTTGTCTTTCTGCCTGCTCCTGCACAGAGCTGAAGTGTTCAGAGAACTACCTGAGACCATGCTGGATACTTTTCCTGACTGATGGAAGGTAATTAGAGCCCATCATTGTACACATATAGTTACAGCTGCTTTTCACCATGTATATTATTTTGTACTCATTGACACCCAATTCCCTCTCTCATTTTATTGTCCTGTCACTCAGCACTGTGGATACCTCTGCAGTGCTTCACAGACAGCTTTTATTTGCACTRTTCTTACCCCTTTTGTATCAGCAGCACATTTTGTCACATCAGCATTCACATCCTTCCCATGCCCCACATTAAGGAACAATGCAGGTTCCACCAGTTCCACTGGAGCTCCACCAGTAACCTAGTTACTAATCACCCAGGGCCATTATTCCTATTCTTTGTTTCCTGCCTTTTAATCAATTATTAATCCATGTGAGGATCCTCCTTCTCATCCTGTGACAGCTTAATTGCTTTATGAGCCTTTGTCAAATCTTTTTTGGAAATCTAAGCATGCCATGGAAAACCCCCCATCCCACTGAGATGGTGCCTGGATTTTTCCAGTGCTCAAAGGGAAAAGCAAAGGGGGATGGAGCTGAGCCTGAGCACTGTCCACAGGCAGAACACAGGAGAGCAGTCAAAAAAAACCCTGTTGATAAACACTTAACACTGATATCTGTGGGACTTTCCTTTTCAAGTCCCTCCTTTCACAAGGATTTGTGATTTATTGCTTTGCTGCTCCATCCCTGGGCTTTGAAAGCACGATTCCGCTTGAGTTTAAACTATATTTATATTTATTTTTTTTGTTATCGCTTTTTTATTATTGCTATAGAAAATATTTGCTGGAAATATGTTGCAGCTATTACAAGGTCATAAAAAAGAGGAGATTTATGTATTTCTATCATTTCAAATAGTCTGTCAGAAAGTATCAGTCGTGCTAAGTGTAAGACTGCTGGATTGCAGTGCTCCCTGTGCCAGCACATGGGCAGCAGATGGATGAATTAAAATAGCTCAGTGTGGAGGCTCCTTGGGTGCTGCTGGGAGGAGGGAAATCGAGGCAGTTCTTCATCTCCTGGAGGGGTTCAGGGCAGCCCTGGGTGCTGGACACAGCAAAAAAACCAGAGGGAGGAGCGGGGTCAATCCATGCAGAGARCACAGAAAGTGGTAACAGGGCCAGGGCTGGGGCCTCCTTCTGTGGGATCTCACTTAGAACATGACAGAAGGGGCAGGATTCCATTGTTTGCTTGGCAATGACAATAAAACAACAGAAAATATGTAAACAGTGCGAGAGGAACTGGCTGCAGAGCAGAATGTTTACATCTCCAATCCTGCTGCTGCGAGGACATCTTAAATCTGTTTATCCGCTCCAAATCCCCAAAGCCCCTCAACACCTCTGAAGTGGAATAAAGATTTTTACAATTACAAATGCAAATACTGGTTAATAAATAAAGATATTTAAATAGTGAAAACAAACTTTTAACATTACGCACAAGCACGAGAGGGTTTTTTTTTTTAGTCCAATCTGTTTTTCCTTAACTTGCACTGTTGTGACATTACTGAATTTTACACACAGTTATCTGCCGCTCTCCACAGAAATACAGATGGTTTTTGTAGAAATAAACAGTCATTTATATGAAACAATTGTAAAATAGTTTATGGAAACCAGTGGTGTAATGCATTCAAATAAATGCCAGGCCCGGTTGATGGAGAGCCAAGGTGTTAAATCACACTGCTCAGGAATTCAGCTGTGGGAAACAGATAGTAAATCCAGAGTGACAGAATTTCCAGTGATGGCAAAGGTTTCTGACATCTAGTCCAGTACACAAAAACTACAGCAGTTCAAACCTATTTTACTTAACACTACCTTGACAGCCAGTGAAATTAAAGAATTTAGTCAAAAGCCCCTTAAAAAGAAACAAACACTTCATTTCTGGATTGCTTTTCTGGGGAGCAGCAAATGTGCAGCAYGGCCAGCAGCAACCAGGCTGTGCACAGCATCAGCAGAAGGGTTTCACCTAATTGATACCTTTTTGCATTAGCAGTATGTAGCTCTAAATAAAACTGAGACAAAATCATTGTTTGATCTATAAAGTAAAGCACCCACAGCAGCAATCCAAAACACAGATTTTATTTTAGGCTCACGGCTTTGGGGGTGGATCCGGACCATCCCAGGGCACAGCAGCACCAGRTCTCTGCCCTGCCTGGATTTTCAAGTGACAAAGGTGCTTTTCCCTGGCTATGAGACACCAGTCATTGTTCTGCAGTTTTGGTGCACTCGAGGGTTCACAAAAACAGAGCAGGGTCCATGAAGGTSCCAGGTACCAGCACAGTCTCTGCTCATCAGAAACGGTGAAACAAAAACAAAAATCTCTGTCACCCAAACACTGAGCTGCACAGTTTAAAATGTCACATAAATTACTGCATTATTACCAATCCAGAAGAACCACTAACCACATGAATTCAATACCAACAGCTCCAAAATAGACTCTGTTCAATATTTCACTTCCATTTGGGATGCTGGGCATGACAAATTCCTCTCACCCGCCCAGGCTGATCTCCAGCCCCCACCAGCCYGGGCACAGGGCTCAGTAGCCACTGCTGTTCTGATTGACCATTCCCAAATTTCATTTCTGATGGGCTGTCTGTGCACACCAACACCCAACAGGGTCTGCTCAGCATCAGCAGGATGGGGAGGAACACAGTGTGCAATAAATCACCCTGGTGCAGAGCAGAGCTGCACTTTTGGGGCTGAAGGAAATCATTCCCAGCAGCTCCCTCTCCACACCGAGGGGTTCACACTGCTCACCCCCGTCCTGCTGCAGGAAATAGCCTGGAAAGGCCAGAGTTTTGGGAGTGGAGAGCAGTGGAGCCCAGACCAGCTCTGGGAATGCTGGCCCAGGGACAGCGGGGACAGTGCTGGGACAGTGGGGACAGTGGGGACAGCAGGGACAGTGCTGGGACAGTGGGGACAGTGGGGACAGTGCTGGGACAGAGGGGACAGAGGGGGGACAGCGGGGACAGTGCTGGGACAGCGGGGATAGCACTGGGACAGCAGGGGGACAGCAGGGGGACAGTGGGGCTCCGTGTCCCATCCGCCACAGGGACCAGGCTGGCTCTGTGCCCTGTGCCCGGTGCTCTGTGCCATGTTTTGTGCTCTGTTCTCTGTGCTCTGTGCCATGTTCTCTGTTCTCTATGCCATGTTCTCTGTGCCATGTTCTCTGTGCTCTGTGCCCTGTTCTGTGCTCTCTGTGCCCGGTTCTCTGTTCTCTGTGCTCTGTGCTTGGTGCTCTGTGCCCGGTGCTCTGTGTTCTGCTCTCTATTCTCTGCTCTCTGTGCTCTGCTCTCTGTTCTCTGTGCTCTGTTCTCTGTGTTCTGCTCTCTGCTCTCTGTTCTCTGCTCTCTGTTCTCTGTGCTCTGTGCTCTGTTCTCTGTGTTCTGCTCTCTGCTCTCCGTTCTCTGCTCTCAGTGCAGCCCCAATCCCATCATGAACACCCCAAATGCCCACACCCAGCACTGCTGGAGCGTTCCAGCTCCAGCCATCCCTAMCCCGGGCACCCCGCTCGCCAGGGATGCTGTAATGATCCACAACAAAGCACTCGGAGCCAGAGGAACTCACAACTCCCATCGAGCAGAAAAGCACGAGTGTGAACACAAGGAAATACAAATTAATTGGCTCTTCACTGTCACAGATGCTGGGGCTTCCATCCCAGAAAGAGTCAGAGCAAACATATGCATCGCCTACTCGAACATATTTACTTTTAAATTTAAACTCCTCAGTTACCATCATTCCATGACAGTATAAAACTTTAATGACAGTTTATTCTAATTGTAGTTCATCTGTTAAAAGTGCTTTAATCACCAGGCTGTGGCTTTACACAGTTTTTAAAATATTTTTAATTCTTCTTTTTTTAAATGTATGAATAAATACCTGTATGTGCAATCAAAACACACACACACCTCCCTTTACAGATTTTTTTTTGTTCTCCCACCAACAAGGTAGGATGAGAAAGAAAAACCCCATCCAGACCCACAGYTCCTCCAGCAGCTGTTTTGGAACATTTGAGTCATGAAATTTGACATTAAATGTGGTGCTGACACTGACACACCAGAAAATGAATTTTCAAACACAACTCARATCTCCCCTTCCCAGCTGCTCCTCAAAGATGAGCCCCAAGGAGAATTCTTCACGTGAGAGTCTCCAGGTTCCSAGGGGTAACCTAAACATRGTGTGAACAAACCTAAAACATGGGAACAATCAATGAGCACAAACCCTGGGCTGGTACCTAAACCTGACCTAAACTCSGTGTGAACAARCCCAAAACATGGGAACAATCAASCAGCACAAACCCTGGGCTGGTACCTAAACCTGACCTAAACTCYGTGTGAACAAACCTAAAACATGGGAGCAATCAATGAGCACAAACCCTGGGCTGGTACCTAAACCTGACCTAAACTCCGTGTGAACAAACCCAAAACATGGGAACAATCAAGCAGCACAAACCCTAACAGACTGTGCTCCCAGGTACCTGGGATGGAACAGCCTCCTTTTCCTGGCCTTGGCAGGCTGTAATTCCTGATTCTGGTCTAGAGACTAAAATATGATWCAGAGACTTTTATCTTTAAGTCCTATCGCTGTTTCTCCAATCTTTCTCTCTTCTTATTATTCACCTTCCTGTGGCAGTGGAATAATACACTTAAACAGACCAGGAAGATTATTTTAGGCTATTTTTGGTCACTTTACACATTTTAAAGAATGCAAAAAGCACTGGTTGACAGCTGTTAGGGACTTGAATGTTATTGCAAAGCAGCTGTTTTCATTTATCGAAAAAGTATTAATCTTTCTCCAAACTCACAGAACACTGAGCTAATAACTCTCCCTCTAACCTACGGAAAATACAGGTCACGTCTGTGCAATGTTGGCAGAAGGTTTTGTTTATAACAATTAAACTTGTAGAGCATTTTGTTCTTAAAAGGACTGAGCCTTTCTGGTCTGGGGATGTTTGCAGTTGGAGGCAGCTATTAAATAATAATCAGTAGCATGTTCACCCTGCAAAGAATTTCTACTTAAAATCAGAGAAGATTAATCAGAGGAGACTTCTCTGTTCACTAGAAATTTCAGATGAAGAGAGGCTGACACGGACCAGGAACAGGCAGGATTATTCCAACATTTCAGCTTTTTATGTTGTTTAGTTTTGTCTCTCATCTCCTTCTAAGAACATTGGGTTTTTATAYACTGACATCGATGCTTAATTTGTTTGAAAACAAAGCCTCTGCACACATTCTCTCTGCATTGTTATTTACTTTACATTAGTATTTATAGTCCATTCAGTCAAGCTCTGGAGGAGAAGGCAACTGAATGTGTTTSTTGAAGAGCAGCAGGAATGAGACAGCTCACAGGCAGAGATAACTTCCAAGTGTACAGAGAGTTCCTGCAYAGATTTAATTTGAGAATCACCATGGCATCGAGATACATGAAGTATCAAGGATGAAGTCATCATCTTTCTTATGTTCTTAAAATCGTAATCCATGCAAACATATTTTATAGGGAATATGGAATGCAGGTTTTGTGCAGATATAAAAAGCCTGATAAGATCTCGTTGCTGTGCTGCTGTCAGCCCAGCTCCAGCTCACAAAAACTGGGCCTGCCTTGGGCCAGCTGAGCCTTCCTAAAACACAGCATTTGAACCCCTACCACAACAAAAACTTCTTACACCTTAATGAGGTAACACGTGAGAATTGGTGAAAGCAAGACCAGCAGAAACACACACCAGACTGGTTGAGCAGGAAAATAATTTCCCAGTAAAGCAGATCAAGTTCTAGGGGTAATGGTGTTTTGCAAGATGATCTGTGTCACCTCCGAAACTCCTCTGCCAAGCCCAAGGGTGGGATTTTCAAGCAGGTCTAACAGCTACCTACTCCAGAAATTAATGTTAAGACTGTTACTGTGCTGGGGAGAATTATACCAAGTACTAAAACACCCAAATCTCACCTCCTAAAACAGCTTTTCAGGACTCAGTTATTAGAGCTGTTCAAAATCCAGACAGCACTGTATCTGACATTTTCACTGATAAATTCAAGGAGAACAGGAAGTTCTYATGCTCCCAATCCCAGCTCCTGAGTTCTGCTCTGCAGATCTGCCACTCTGCAGAGGGATTTTATATTTCCACCATCAGCTGCTGAAGTGCTCAAAGAACACTCTGAAGCAGATGTAGGCATGGCAGGGTTATACAAAACAATTCTTAAACTACCTGTGGACATTGGGCCAGGGGTGTTATCCAGCACTGGGCACTGCCAAGCCAGGTCCTGCACTGATGGAGCTGCCAGCTCTCTGTGCCCCATCACCCCAACCTTGGCTCTTTCTCTCCCATTTGGGATATTTTCAGAAAATCCTCTCTAAACAATGCTCCTGAGCCTCTCTCAAGGTGCTCCATCCTGGATTAGACCAGTCTCACTAGAAGCTCATCCYACAAGCAGCAGTGTTTTATTTCCAGCCCTCCCATAAAATATGCCAGTGCAATACAYGCTGCTGAGCACGCAATAGGTTAAACAAATTGATGATAAAGTATTCGACTTCGTTAGTTTTCATTACCATAAGAAAACATCAATTACATTTTCTGTTTTATGAGTGTACACAGGGGAATCCATTACAGTAAGCGAGAGGTTATATGACTCTTTCTGCTGCCTCTTTCCTCAGCAAAAAGAACAGTTTGTTCTCCAAGCCAGTGACACCAGCCCAGAGGAAGGGAAGGCACACYGGCGTATCTGCATAGACAGCTCCTATCCTGATTTATCCAGCCTGGCTCCAACTAATTAAACATCTGCCTCAATGATTTCCTCTGCAGATTTATCTTCTCCAGTATGCAGCACTGACTGGTTGTTACAGGCTTTTTCCTAACTTGCAGCCATTGCCTACTTCTGTCTCCTACTGACCTGTATCTCACTGCAGCAAATAATCTTTTCTGGCTGAATGAAGTATTCAGAGAAAACCAGTCTAGTGTTTTGGCCCTGGTCATGTTGAGCAAACCTTTCCCAACTGTACCACAGAAATTCCTCARATTTTCCTCTCCCAAAGTAGCCAAACCAAGTTTGCATTTTCCTACCCATTTAGGACCAGTCTGAAAAATGTCCTGTAAGTCAGAGGTGAAAACAGGTCAGAAAGCAACTGCTTCAACCAGTGTTTGAAAACAGTGTAAGTTGCAATGTAATAAATTAATTTGTCCTGAAAAAGTTGATCTGGAGCCCACTTCCAATAAACACGTTCAGTCTATTTTTGGTAACAACTTTTTAAAAATCAGACCAATCAGCTTTAAAGGACACATTGCTGAAYGAGGAGAAATGCTTCTCCTAAATTATGTCTTATCTTTTATTCAGAACTTTGACATCCCAATCCACGGGTTAATAATGACCTGACCCACCTGGCACAGGCCCGTGCTGTGCTAATGSTCTGATCTGCAATTCCATTTATTCCTGCATTCCCAGTGACAGGAGAGGCACATCCTCTCCAGTGATGATGGAAAGATGACCAAACCTTTTCCTACTCCTGCTCCAGTCTCTCTGTGCCCACTGTGGTGGCATYCTGAGTTCTCCCTGCCCTCAGCAGCATTCCCAGGAGCATTCCCATCCCCTGGCAGATGGGACCAGTTTGACCTGTCTGGATCCAGAGGTTCCCTCTGTGCACTCAGCTACAATTGCTGCTGCTTTAAAGATGACAGCAAGACCTTCCCAAGCCCTCACACCCCCATTAAAGACTGATAAATCTCATCTTTGGGAGAGGGATGAAATGGGAATAAGGGAAGTTTTGGATAAGCTAAGATAATGTTAACAAAAATTTCTGATTTAATCCCAATAATGCACTGTGAGCTCTTAAAAGCAGTTAAAAAATAAAGATCTCATTTAMAAAACCCAGTAATTTGGGAATTCTAGCAGGAACCTTCCCCAGAGTGAGAACTGTGCTCACAGTGACCCCAATGCATGTAAGTAAACACGCCTGTAAGTAACCACAAGGTTTGTAGCTGTGACTGCCCCTATGGTTACATCCACAGCAGGGGTGCTGTGAGCTCTCAAAGAGGTGAGATATCACATGGATAATGAATAAAAAGTAAATTTAAATGATTTCTTGTACAGTTATCCCCCTCACTAAATAACACATACACATACCCATACACCCTGCTCCTGCAAAGGCAGCAGAAGTGAATGTRTTATTTGAAAGGAACAAATGCCAGCTCCATTCCTTTTCTAAACTACTGAGCAAAAGTAAGAAAGTCAAAGCAGTATCAAATTTCAAATGGACAAAGAAAACATCTGTTACACCAAGCAGGGAAGCAGTTTAAAGACTGAGCTAAGTGAATCCTTTAGCAGCCTCCCTTCAGGGAAGAGAAATCTGACCCCAGGAAATAAATAAAAGTCACCCAAAAAGTGAACAAAAGAGGTGTTTGAAAAAAAAAAAACCCCACCACCATTCATCGCCGCTAACGACTTGTTCATTATGAGTGATGATGGATAAAGACTTCTCACGCTGAGATGAAATCAAGATTTATAYGCATTGTTTCCTCTCCCAACTTGTGGGAAGATCATCATCATTTAATTCCATCTCTGCGGCCAGTGATGGGCATCCAGAGAGCAGAGAGTTGGTTATCACACGGTGCTCTCAGCTGGCACGGGCGATGCTGCCGCTGGCACATCTGGACGGAGGCGCCGCCGCCGAGGCTGAGCGATGGCTGCTGGCCACCCTCCAAATTGCTGCTCTCCACCCCCAGCACTGCTCCTCTCCTCTCCACACCCCCCCTCCTTTTTTTTCTTTTTTTTTTTACGAGAATCAGATTTTCATTGCTCCGTTCAATTGCTCTTCTCTGCCATTTTTTACAGCTCTTATCGTTCCCTTGGAATATGGCCTTGAGACAGCTCATCCGTGTCCTTCACTGTGTTATCTCTTCTAACTTTTATTAAAACTTCAGCTCTCATCTGAAGATAGCTAATTAAATCCATGACAGATTATACACGCATTTAAAAACTGCGCTCAACTATTTTTTTCTAAAGAGAACAGGGTTTATTTTCTTTTCCCATAGTTAAAACYGAGCGTGTATAAGGAGGTTTCATTCATTTACAAAGACAAGATCCTTATCTTTCCCACTATATAGATGGGTTTATATTAAAGTTCCTTTGTTGCGTGACAAGACTCAGTGCAATTTCTCTCAGTAATTATTTCTTGTTGCTGGAAAGATCTCTCAGCCTTATACTTTTGAAATATATACACTAACATATATGTGAATGCACATCTACCCCCCAGAAAAACATTGCTTGAAAATAGAAATACAAGTACYGTACATTTTAATTTTTTGTGTTCATATGCCTGAACTATAACAGCACTATTTTGACAACATTGCAGAAAATAAATTCTTCTTTTTTACTATCAAGTGACGATGAATCCTTGAAATTATTTAAAATCATGCTAAGCATAATTTTCTTATGTAAATTAAAAGTATATATACAAACTCTATCATGGGCTGGACTTGCTGTACTTCTACCTATCATCCCAAATTACCATGAACTGGTCTTGAATGCAAATGGCTTTGTTATCATAAATAAATATTTGCAGGAATGGATCTACTGCTCTGCAGCAAACATTATGCAGCTCCTGCACTGTCAGCTTTGTGCCAGCGTGGTGAGCACAGACCTGTGCACAGAACTGCTGTGAGTGGGGCTGGGACATAACCCCCCAAAATCTGAGCAAAATCCACAACTGTTAAAAAGATAGAAAATATGGAGAAAACACCCTGCCCTCTAGAAAATACGATAAATAACCCACCTGAGCCTCTCTGTGATCCCTTCCTTCTCTTTAAGGCCTTTTGTAAGATATCCTTCATGGTGACCTTCATACTGTCCACCTGAATAAGTGAGAATCCATGAGCAGCATTTCTGCAAGACAGATGCACATGCAGTTTTACAAAACAATCATCACCCGCAGCTCCCGCAGTCCTCGTTAGCAAAGCACTCGTTAAGCACACGGTTAACGAACTTGGGCTATGAAGGGAAGTTAGAAGGAGAAACCAGGCAAAGTGCCTTAGCAAGGTGTGGACAAAACCAGCCAAAACGGACYGAGATTCAAGGCAAAGAGTGGATGATTTCCCTAATTGATGTTATTTATTGTTATTTTGATTACCGGGGGGACTCCTGATGTCCCAGCCCGTGTCTGTGGCGTGTTTTACAGCACACAACATGGAATCAGTTTGCAGTGGCATTTTCATCCACGTCCCACATGTGACAAACTGCCAGGGAGAGGTGGCACAAAACCCCTCAGAGAGGGCACAACCCCCTGAGCGAGGTGACAGCAGCTCTGCAGCACCATCCAGGCGTTATTTCAATGCATTATTTCAATGCATTATTTCAAACCTAACGGGGATTCTTTGGGTGCATTTTTGTGAACACAACGACACAAAAGCTCCCAGAAAGATCCACGGCAGTGGGTCCTGGTCCTGGCAGAGGGACTGCAAAAAGCACGGGGACAGTTGAGGGGGGCACTGCAGAAATGAAAATATAACACAAGAAACACTGAATGAGCAGCTCAGGAAATTCTGCCCCTTGGCCCTYGCAGTCAGTCTCGGCTCGTGTCAGTAGATGTCACTGCAGACAGTTCCAGGCAAATCCAGGAGCTGAAAGCTCCCACCGGAGAGATTGCTCTGCATGGAAAAAACTGGTTTGCAAAGCTATTTGGGCAGGAGGAGGAGCTTTCTATCTGGCAACCAGGAATTTTAATCAGGGAGCACAGCTCTGTATGAACATCACAGCTGGAATATTTTTAAAAGCAACTGGCAGGCGAGAGCAATCCAAGCAACACGAGYACATCCTGCAAAAACAAGCCCAGATTACATGTCACTTTGAAACACAAATGCTGGGACAGAGGTTGGAGCTCAGGTCACATCAGACGTGGCATCCCCAGCCCACGCCGTGACAGAGGCAGGATGGAGAAATGAATGACCCCTGTGAGCCTCAGTGCTCACTGCCATGCTCAGGGCATGGCACAGGGCAGGAATGGGCACACAGTGGGCACACAGTGGGCACAGCTCAGTGTCCTGCAGGCCACTCGTGCCCTTGGGCCAGCAGCCAAGCCTGGCCCCAGCCATGTCCCCCCCTCTTTGCTGCACGACGCTYTTTCCCTCTCCTGGGTTGTGTGTTGGTCTCATCTGAATTTCATTTTCAATTCCCTTTGTTCCTGGCAAAATGAAACTGCCTAAAAGCCCCAAATTTATGTTCTCCAGACCATTTATTATTTATAACTCTATCTTRCTCGTCTTCAAACCAAATACTCCCAATCTTTCCGTGTATCTGCCTTTGCCTCTGTTCAGTACAACAGCACAATGCCACCACATCTGCAGGTGACACTGCTGTCCTGGGAACACCCTAGGGTTCAGAGGTTCTGGATAACACCTGCAGTGAGCACAGATCTCTCTGAGAACTTCATTGAGGAAAAAATTTCCTCTGCAGCTGCTGTGGAACCCCAGGACCTGTATGAGCACCCCACAACTCCTGCCCTTCCCAAAAACCTCCCAGYCTCAGTCCCTACTGACCTGCTGAGCAAGAGTCAGTGGCTTCTTTAAAGTGAAAAACCTATTCTGCAATTGTAATAACAAAAGGGAAACTGTCTCTGTGGTTTTATTTAAATAACACAAGGTTTGTGATTGAAGCACTGCAGGAAAAGCCCTGCACGCTGCACCAGGCCATCCCCACACCTGGCACCACAAAACTCCCACCAAAGAAGGGACAGAAATTAAAACACTCCAGGGAAAAAAGAAATTGCAAAGGCAAGAGAAGTCTTCTAGAACATGCTATTGACCAAAACAACCAGAGTCACAATTCTTCCCTTAGTATAAAACATTTCCAACATTTTTCACCCCAAACAGAGCAGGGCTTGCAGCCCCCTTCCCACTGGGCACATCAGCAGATGGCCCCAGCTCGGGGCCATTCACACCCCCATGGATAAGGAACATCCCCAAATGAGGATTCTCGTGGAGTTGCTGATATTTCAGCTGTGAGGAGCACAGAGCTGTGATCCTGTTTGTGCTGGGGCACCCCAGCTCAGCCGATCCTCCCCACTGAGCACTGCCCTGAGAACTGTCAGACCCATTTCCCTGACACTCCATTACTAACCCTGCCTGAGCCACGGCCATTCTTTGCCTCAGAAGCTGGATCTCATCCCAGAACAATCTTTAAAAGTTTATTTTACTGATCAAAGCAAAATAAGAAACCCTCAGTGTTTTACTATATTTAGTGTTGAACTGTGAGTGAGTCCTTGGCAGGAGCAGCGGCCGCCGAGCGCACCCCGTTTTTGTAAACTCTTGGCTGTTTGCTCTGGAGCTGAGCCAGAGGGGCCAAACCCCTGTGTTTCAGCTGCTCCCTACCCTGCCTGGCTCACCCAGAGCTGCTTTTCCTCTCCCAGTGCCCCACAGAACCCCAATGGGACATCTCAGCAACCCCACACCCGAGCCAGGGGGATTCAGACCCCAAAGAGCTGCTGCCATCCCACTGGGGCTGTGCCAGTGTGTCACTGCMCATTCCTGTGCCCAGAGGAGGGGCACTGAGAATCACAGATGAACTGGGGCTGGAAGGGATCTCTGAGACCACCCAGACCAACCCCCTGCCCGGGCAGGGTCACCCAGAGCAGGAAAATGTGTCCAGAGGGTTTGGGATGGCTCCAGAGAGGAGATTTCCAGAGGCTCCCTGGGCAGCTGTTCAGAGCTCTGCCACCCTCCATGCAAAGAAGCTGTTCCCCGTGTTTAGGTGGAACTGGTGGCTCAGTTTAAGGCCACTGCTCTTTGTCCTGTTGCTGGATATGTTGTCAGGGCATCCCAGAGCTGCAATCTGCACCCCTGATGTGGAACACACAGAGCACCCCATTCCAGCACTGGGTGAGCACAGCACGAGTTCTGAGCTGTACAAACACACACCAACCTCACCTGGCACTGCCAGCCTGCCATGGCCATGGCCTGTCCTCATCAGCTCAATCCCAGCTCATCCTTAACTCTGATTACAAACCACACTGTGCTAAGGTGTGACACCTTCATTTTGAGTCAACACGCTGAAAATGGGACAGACAAGCAGATGCTGATCAATCAATTAAAACTGCTGCTGGCAAATTGGAAGCCAAAGAAATTCCTTAGCTTGTATTTTCTGTCATTTTGCAAAAACATACCTGGGTGACAAGGTTAAATCAAGCAAAGGAAATCCCTGGCACTTATCATCCACAGGCATTACTGATAAATTGTGCAGTGGAGGAATAAAGGATTACCTTCTGTATTTTTTCATTACACTTTTCTTTTGTTACAGAATACATAAATCCATTGTGGCACAATGTAATATGTATCATCGTGCTACACCTGTGGACGTTTCATAACGGCTGCCATGTCTGTGCAGTCAGGAATGATAAGTGAACCACCCGTGAATGTTAATGATAGTGATCATTCTGCAGTAACTTGGCTTTCCATCTTCTTTTACAGCCTCTGTGCTGGAGCCAGGGTGGCAAGGTTCAGAGAGGGAAAGGAAACAACAGCACAGGCAGAAGCTGCAGCAGCTCACACCGGGCACTGCYGGGGATGCTCTGAGGTGCCACAGGAATGGGAAGAGTTCCCTCTTCAGCCTCAAAATCAAACAACCCACACTGGAAGGACAAAAGGTTTCTGCTCTGAATAAAAACARAGAACTTCTCAAAAATCCCCTTTCCRATCTGGAGCAATTTTTAAAWTTTTTWATTTTTTTTTTTTTARCACAGGAGTGGAATTGATTTTCCAGAAGTGGAATTTATAGCACTTAGAGCTCACTGCATAACCAGCTGGCATGGCTGGAAGTGCCTGGCTGTGACTAATAGCAATTTCCACYTGATCAGCACAAAGTCAGAGTTTAGACTAAAAACCCAGCTGATGCAATGGACTTASCCTAAGCTGGGTAATTTTTAAGGTAAAGTGCAGTGATAGGAACCCGACTAAGGGCAGCCACAATTTTCATTCTGAGCCTAAATGACCTGATTTTGTGCACCTCAGGCTGGCCTTGGGTAGCTCTGTGCACTACTGAGTTTAACTGGCTGAGTTTTAAACTGTTAATTCTGCTTAGACCTCTACAGAGGTTAAACTGTAATTTTGCTTAGACCTCTACAGAGTCTCCTGAATTCCTTTTGGGGTCACAGCCCTCCCTCTCCACTCTCCTGGGAGCTGCCTTCTTAAACTTTTGCACCCACATTAGCARTTTTAAATTTTATAAAAATATTCTAAAATGTATTTTGCCCACCCCCATGTACAAACCAGGAACAGGCCTTTTGAGGAGTACTGCTAGAGTCCAAGAAAAAACACATTTCAGGGCTTTGAACTGAATTTGTAAATTCACAAAGCAAATCTGGTATTTTAAAAAGGTTTCAAACCTTAAACTATTGGGTATGGCAGAGGTGCTGCTTTGCAAATTTGTATATAATAGTCAAAGCACTCTAAGCATAATATCAAAACAGAAAAAAAGTGCTACAGAGCAGAGGAACTGGATGCCAAATTTCCTCTGTGTGCCAACTGGCAGCTGAGCTACAGCTCCTCGAAACACCATTACATCGAGCATGTCAAGTTCCAATAATAAAATTTCCAAGGGRAAAAGCCCTAATAATGGTACAGATTTATCTGAAGCCTTTCAGGTATGATCTCACCACCTCAAGCAGGCTGTATTTCCACGGGTGTGGTGTTTTGTTGGGCTCCTGGTGACAAACCCCTGGACAGGAGAGCGGGGCTGTGTGTGAGTGCTGTGTCTGACATTGGGCAAAGCTCTGCTTTCCACAACCTTCCAAAAMCACAACTCGCTAGACTGATGGGCACTGAGCAGCCAGAATGACTGCCCTCCGTCTTCTCCTTGTGTAACTTTGCCAGAGTCCTTGGAAGTTGCCAAATTCGGTCATGCCTGCTTAGCTTGCTCGACTGATTGTGCCAGAAAAGAAAATAAGACACAGATGTATTTGAGCTCTTGGAGATGCCAGTAAGAGCGACAGCTAATGGCTTCATTTCGACCCTCCCCTACCAGCTGGGCACAGGTGGGGGGATAATGAGGTCCCTCTCCCTAATCAAACTCAATTATTTACTACTCTGTACAGCCACAAAGACATTCCCATCCAGCTCGGAATATAAACTGCACCGTGGGCTACTCACAGCCACCACCTCTGGGTATTTTTAACTAACTCGAGTGGCTCAGAGTTTGCCTTGGCAGCAGTTGAAGTGTATAAAGTTCTGCAAAATGTTTCTGCTCAAACATGTCCTGCTGAAGAGGGGTCCCTGCAGGGCTCCACTCCAAAACTGCCCTGCATMTGAGAGAACATCCACACTGAGAGGAAATGCTGCAGCACCGAGCTGCAACATTTTTCAACAGTGACTCCGTATTAATAAACATTACAAGTCACAAGGCTGACATGGCAGCAGCTGAAATACTTCAGCACAAGGAGGAAAAAAAGAGATGCAAAATATAAAACCACAATTACATGCACTGGTAGGGTGACAGGGGAAGAAGAAGACACAGAATTTACAACAAATCCCTACAAAAATAAGACAGCACGCACATTTAAGCTCACAGAGCTAACAACCTTTTGATCAAGTGATGATCAAGTAATTCTTCATTCTAGGGGACACATAAACATTCTAATTTAAACCTAACTATTTCCACAGTAATCACAAGCCATTTGAAATTAAAATGTGGACACTGGAACCACCAATTTGACCCTTTCAGTAGAGCAGCAGCACCCTCCAAGCTGGAAGGAAGCTCCTGRTATCAGCACAGCCTTGAATAACACTTGTGAATACTGGGGCCAGAATATTTTATTTCCCAGTGCCCTAATGCAGAGGAACAAAGTGAATGTGGCYGTGGGGAATACACGTGGGATTTCCAATGATGGCTTTCTGTAGGATGCTTTGGAATGTTGCTAAGAAACACRGTACACAATAAAGAATATAAAAACTAATTAAATAAGCCAGATTTTTTTTTTAAATGTCTGATTATTCAGAACTGGAAGCAGCTGTAGTGTTAAGAAATGTAAGTAATGTCCAATAACCAAGGAAACCCTATTAGCATTTTCATTTCAAGAGCTCCAAACGTGAAATATTTTTCCCAAGTAAGAAGTGGCTTATGCTCCTGGCATTTTCTTCTGGTAATTAAGGCCTTCTGATGGTTTAAGAGATTTTTCATTCCCAAGTAAAGAAAAATAAAAGTGATCAAGCACAGTATATAACCCTACTTCAGTGATAAGGACGCAGCAAATTCTTCTTGAGCTTCAAGTCAGCTCAAGGGGTGGATGGGATCTCCCTCATCAGAATTCTCCTTAAGAGGAGAATGTCCAGTCCTGTTCCAGCTGGTGTGGGTGGTTACTGCCCATTTCTCTTCTCAGCCACTGTGCTGTTATTAAGCCACACTGCAGCTATTTGTCTA
>NW_026623413.1:91184-98684 GCF_030028575.1 Malurus melanocephalus | reverse complement strand
TTCACAAACCTTTGGTTGCAACTGTGCTTTATTGAGAGTGCTTAGTCCTGGTGATCTATAGGCATCTTGTTATGACTAAAACACTATAGAAAACAGGGAATAATGATGCATTGCTGCTAGTGTAGGCTGTRAATTTGCTAACAAAAAGGTAATTCAGCAACATTCACCACTCTGAATTTGGAAAATTCTGTAATATTAGTAAAGAAACTTTCTGGCCTTGAACCTTTCCAGGGATCCAGGGCAGCCACAGCTTCTCTGGGCACCCTACAGGGAACAATTCCTGCCCAAAATCCCACCAAACACAGGGAAACACACAGTGCTGGTTAAATCCCATAGAATAAAGGGGTTACAATGTCCTCAATCATGGCCTGGGCTCTGAACATTAACACAGAATCAGTCACAAGATGTTAAAAGGAGTGAGTGAAACACTTCTGCACTTTGAACCTCCACCAGAGTGACACTGAACCTGGGAATTTACAACTTGAGTACAACAGCTGAGAGGTGTAACAGCATGCTTCACTTCTAAAAACAGCAACTGTGTTTGAAYTGTGCATCTCACTATTAATTTCTTCCTAGAAAGGGATTTTTGTTTATTTTTTGCGGGTGGAATCGTTCCAGCACATCTGTCAGGGGCTGGCAAGAAAATGTTCTGCTGGGTTACAACCCAAGTTCATGTGGAAGAGGCCAGGGACAGGGATAACAATGTCAGTGCTTCCTCATCCAAGAGACTGAATARAGACAAATACAATACAATTATAATAAAAAAAAGCAGCCTAATTGAATACAGAATGTTCTCAAAGCTGTCAGCTAGTACTCACTCACTTCAGACTCTTACACCTATCTTTTAGGAAAAGGAATTAGGCAGTAATATATTCTTTTCCTAAAGACAGAAGGGGCTGTTTCTCCTAATTATAAAGTCTAAAACCTCCTCATTATTCTCCCAGTGTCATTAGTAGGTACAGTTGTCACTCTGCATGCCCTGTACACCACATCTGAGGCATTCTCTCTRTGTTTTATTGCAGTGTCACAATGATCCCCATTTTGCCTTTTTGTGCTCTCACCTGACTGAATCAGGAACAAATGGCCAATGCAGAATGGGAACCTACACGAGCTCCTTCCTTACTTGGAAATATGAGAATTAGTTCACAGTTAAATCAGTCCTTGCCTCAGGACTGGCAGYCAGCAATGCTAAAAAAAAGATGATGCAGATACCAGAAACAATTAAGAACCTACGAGAAAACCTCTTGGAATCTCGAGGCTTTTCCCCTCAATCTGGGCATTTGTCCCCAGATTCTCAATTGCTGCTGTGTCACACACATTCTCTTGGGAACTCACGCCTCCATTATTTATTTTATTCTTTCTACCCTGAGATTTGATTACATTGGACACCTCCTTGCTCATGAGCACTTTTTGACACATCATAACATCCTTCAAGGCAGACAGTGAAATTCATTTCTTCCCACTGCTGCCTTTTGCTGTGCTCAGTGATGGTTCATGGAACACTCCACTCATGGGTGCTGCTCCATCTGAGCTGTGCTGTGCTCCTTGAAAGTGTGTCCAAAGACTGACATCAGTGGCATCTTACTCATTAAAAAAATAACCTAATCATACACAAAAGACACTTTTCTGAACTTGTGATATYGTGAACAGAAATTAATAACAGCAAATGAAATGGCACCATCTGCGAATAATTTTATATTTCTCCTCCAGTATGAAAAAAAAAAAGAAAAATCAAACCAAAGTGTTTAACTTCAGAAACATCTCATATGAGTGTTGAGAAGAGCTATACCTAAAGCAACAACATCCATGGAGCTGTTTTCAAGAGGAGCTGCTTTCCTGCATGCCCTGGATCCATGGACCAGAAATCAGGAAATCTGAACAGAAATCAGCAAATCTGAACAGAAATCAGCAAATCTGAACAGAAATCAGCAAATCTGAACAGAAATCAGTAAATCTGAACACGACACTCGAGGTGCACCAGTACTGCTCAGCGGGAAATACCGACACATCTCAAGGCGCTATGATTTCTATATCCAAACACTGACACAAAAATCCATTTCAATACCCAAAAAGGATAAATTTAGAGATGGAGAGGCAGTAAAAAAAGAGCATTACTTGAGCTTGGGCTCCCGTCCCTCRCTGGTGTACTGCCAGCAGATGAGGCCGATCAGGTCGTGCACTTTGGCGTTGGCGATGGTCACCACGGTCATGGGCTGCAGTTTGTCTTGGTTTGTGTGCAGGGGGAGGTAGACATCGATTTTTTTGGTTGCCGTTGTACCAACGTGGCCCTGTTGAGGAAATRGATTTCATTAGAATGGATAAAAAATTCTGTTAATGCAGAATTGTAGGGAGTGTTAACAGCTTGCATGGGAATAAAACACCACGTCCTTGGCTGTCTTGAGAAAAAGAGATTGGAATGTAGAATTGATAATGCAGGTGGATTACAATTATAAACATTATTAATACAATTACAATTATAAACATTATTAATACTGTAGCTTTTGCAAACCTACCAATCCTATGCTGATGAGTAGAAAGTGAGAGCCTCACTGACCAATGTATGTGTGACACAAATGTATGCACTGGATGCTAAAGTGGATAAAAGAGGACTGTCCCAGAATAAAGGGGTTATTTTTGTGTGTGTATTTGTGTGTCTTTGTGTCTGTTATTTTGTGTCTGGCCAACAGTGACACAGAATCTGGGTGGATGGAATTCTCTTCAGTAGGAAAAGTAAAATATGCTGCTGTGGCTTAAAATTGGAAGAARCATGAACATTTAAATTCTAATTATTTCCCTGCTGTTTGTCTGTTAAAAGGACAAGAAATATTTGGACATGATTTCACAGGTTTCCACAAAGAGCCTGAGCTTTGCTGTAGGATCCAAAAAGCCCCAAATATGTGTGGATGGGGAGGTGGAGGGACCCAACAAACCAGGCTAAGACCATGAACTGCACTTGTCTCTAATCTCTGCCCTTTTCTGCAGCTCCTCCCCAGTTTTGAGCAGCCCCAGAGCTGCTCTCACCACCAGAACAAAACCACACACACCACAGAGCCATGGAAGGGCTCTCAACTCTCTGAARGCACCAAGAACAATTAATAATATTGGAGTTTATTGGAACTTACTGTATGAAAAGAATCTGTTTGGTGCCATGGAGGCTGACAGTTAAATAAACCATAAAATTATTCAGAGATCTATGAAGTTTGCATTATCAGAAAAAAAATGCTTAATCCACTGCAGGTAGGACTGCAGCTTTAACCCAGAAATCTTTTGAATAAACAAAAGATTGCACATTCTGATCCCCTCTTCCAAAGCACCCAAAGTAACCCTGGATCTCCATCTCTCTCTGTACTACAAGGGCCTTGAGAAGAGAAAGAGTTTCTTGAACTAATCACTTGGAATTTTAAGTAACAGAATAAAAGGATTCAATGCTATAAATCTATAATGAGAGCATAAAACAGGGAGTTAAATGCCATGTGCTAATTTCAATATATTKTTAAAAACCATTTGATCCTTCAGTGTGATTATAAATTAGAGAAGTAATAAGAATTTAAAGATTAAAGTTATTCATACTGGCATAGCTAAAAGTACTATTAAAATCCATCCCAACATTGCTGTTATACTCAAGATCTTTTAAAAAGTTTTTGTTAATTAGAGGTCTGTAAAGGTGATGGGTCTGCTCTCCAGGAGAATCACCAGAACCACACCCATCACCAAAACCATGATCACTCTTTGCTCCCAACTAAAAACTCCATTCCAAGTGGAAATGCTGAGGAAACCCACAAGATAAAGGACAATTACCGATATTCAAAGAGGCAGCATCAAASTTTATTAATAGATCCTGTATAAAATTCAATGGAAAATCTATTCAGGGCCAGGGGCCTTACCATTTGGAGCTTCCTTAATAGCCTCCAATAAATCTGGGAAGCATAAAGGGGCTGTTAAATTAACATTTTCCTGATCTGTCACCTGTGGCACAGTTAATTTGTCAAAAAATTCTTTTAGCTTGTCACTGGACACTGTATATTCTGACAAATGAAGTCTGGAATAAAATTGACAAAATATCTCGTTAATTTTCTAGGAAATCACAAATCTGATTCCATTARGCTTTTATTGTTGGAAATGTTATATCCCACCAATCCTTTAAGAAAGTGAGGAGTAACTGGATACACTGAAAATGTACAATAAATCATAGAAAATTTTCCTAGTATTTTTATTGATGGATTCTTTTAAGGCTCCCTGGTGCTCAACTACAGTATGCCAAATTAAAAAAAAAAAAATTAAACTCTATCAGTTCTTTCAACACAAGATGTCTTTCTAACATTTAAAATCAAATTTTAATCCAAGTCCATGAGGGAATGCATCCCTCCCTCCTGTGCCAGATGATGTGCATCCTCCATAGATCATTTTGTGGCCATTGATCCTTCACCTGACACATTTGGGAGAGGTTTCCAACCCAGGACAACTCACCCTAAATGTGATCAGGAATACCTGCAAAACAGGAGCTGATGGCAGAGTCACTGTGTCCTTCTCATTCCTGCTCTGCTCCACCACAGCACAAAATTAAAACAAAGTCCATAAACATTTCCAAGGGAAAAGTGATTGATTTTCAACACTGACAATTTACTGCCTCTTCCTGCACAATGGAGTTCTGTGACTAAATGCTATATCACTTTAAGATTAGATGTTCTAATGATATAAYGCAAAGATTTTACGGAATCATTATTTAGTGGGAGTCATAAAAACCTCTTAAAATTAATCTTTCATGCACATCTAGCTTATCCAAAGTTAGCATTTAATTAGATGGCCTTGGCACGAATGAGCTTGCTACTTTATTTGCTCAATCAGTATATGTCTCTTCAGTAATTATAATTAATTCAAGTCATTGACTCACCTCCCAGCAAACAACACTAAACACCGCACAAAATGGAAACAAATGCTTTTCCATTCCCAAATGCAAAATGTCTTCTCACTTTCAAACTCAGTTAAATGTTTTTTTTTTTTTGTTTAGGTGACAGGGTGTTTAATACAGTCTGTGATCCAGCAATCACCTCCAGAACATAACTTAGTCGTTTATGTATTTAATCCACACACAGAAAATGCTTGGAGGGGAAAAAATGGAAATAAAATAACCCAGCACCTACAACACACACACAAACTCTAACAGAACAGAGCACAGATTTTATGGCAATACAAGGGATCATATTTTTCTTTTCCTTTTCTCCTCCTTTTCTCCATCACACTATTCTCTACCATGGCACGATGGGAATGGGGTTTATTTCATCAGGTGGTTACACCAATATTGAGGTTTTTCACTGCTTTGGGCAAGGATTCCTTTGGTTATTCCTAATCCATGTGTGGAGGGCACAGCAGAGCCCATGCCAGCCCTGCAGCTCCTCAGTGCAGCCTCTGAGTTTTCCTTCCTGAGGAGAGAGAGGATTCTCCTTCCAATCACCCCAGCTCGTGCTGCAGAGTGAGCAGATCACGATGTAAAGTTCCATTAACATCATTAAATACTTAATTTATCTTATTCCCACTGTCACTATTCATAAAAATTTAACCCAGCAATTTCCTGTTATCCAAAGCATAACAAAGTATGAATATTTAACTGCAAGGTAAATAACACACTATGATTTTTTATTCTAAATTGTTGAGTTCACTTAGCATGCCTGCTCTGCAGAGCACCATGCATTTGTCAATTAAAGGTCCAGATGTTCTGCAGGCTCTGAGCAATGCCTCCTCTGCATTGCAATGATCACTACAACCCCAGCTCCAGGCTGCTTCAACATGCTCATGTTTTATTCCAGCCCCSTCCTAATGGAGCAGTTAATTATACAACACACAGCTGAGAAACAGCACCTCTGAGCTGGACACTTTCCTTCCACATTTCCACCTGAACAGGTCTTTACCTGCACCTCAAAACCAGGATTTACATAAATAACCACAGAATCAAGCACCCAAATCACTGCCTGCTCCTGCTTGGCATTCACTCCCACAATTAATAAAATTATTTAAGTCCTGAGCAAAGAATAAGACACATAATGCTGGTACCAGARCGTTTCAATTATAGTAACACGGTTTCATTTATACAACTCTCTGTGAATTAAACTCTGGTTTATGTGCAGTGCTATTAATATGAATTCCTAACACTGCTTTTTTGGAGAAGCCCCAGTCCATCCCTGTGTCAGACCAGGCTGTTTGCATCCATGTGGGAGTCAGGGTGAGCACAAATGTCACCCGTCCCCTGTCACATTCCCGTGACATTATTTATATTTTACTTACTAATAAACATTACAATTTAATACTGAGGAATAGAATTATTCTTTGAAATAACAAAATGCAACAAAAACTTATAATTAAAACTCCACCATAAACATTATTTGTGCGTTAAAGAACATGCTACAATCTATTTTAACGAACAGATGCTCTTAAAAAGATAAATGTTTTCAGAAATATTCAATCCTTGAACAGATCAGCCTCTAATCCTCTGCTTCTGCTGCACAAAGCAGACAGCTCAAGTTCCTCGAGGACATCAGCCAACCTTAGGTGGAACATTTTTAATACATCACCGTGTCACTTTTTAATGTGCCACAATCTATTAACCACATGGCAAACTAACAGGGATTTTTAAAATATGGCTTTTATAGCTTTGTGCCGGTGATTAATTAAATAAATAGCCAGCGTTTCACAAATCATCCCTCTAATTAGTGCGAGGCAGACTCTTTGCATTCCCTGGCACGGGTGGCAGCTGAAGCTGCAGCAGGGCAGTGGCAGTGCCCGCAGTGCCAGCCCAGGTTGGCACAGCACCACAGCCCYGGGCACAGCCAGCGGGCACGCAGGTGCTGCTCTCAGCTGGAATGGAGCTCCAGCTGCCTGCAAAACATGCTCCGTGCAATYATTCTCCCTCATCCTGAAGGAAACAATCAAGATAACAAAGGGAAAGGAGCCGGGGCTGGGATTTGACCTGAAGTAGCAAAGTTGTGCGTTKTGCAGAAAATGAACAAATATTAAAGGCAGATGCTAGAAAAAACCTAGCCGCTAAATGATCCGTTTTCTGTCAAAACATTTCAAAGTTGAAGCTACAAATAATTACATGCAGTCCATTCAAAGAAGCCAAGCAAGGCTTAYCACTAAAATGACTCAATTATTCTTAAAAGAAAGAGAAAATAATCTGTAAAACCTGCCTGCAATCTCATCAGTTTTACTGTGCCTACCTCGATATATCATTTCCCCCAGAGCCCAAATTAAACTCTTAATAGTTAATACGCTCAAGTTTTACTACAGGTTTTTYTCCAAATTATTATTAACTGGAATTTCCTAGGAAGGGTTTTTCATGGAAATTCATTCTGCAGTGTTTAGTGACACTATCACAACAGCTTTTTGCCCCTCAATTTAAAAGCCATCAGAGACAGAATGTGATGCAGAGCCAGGCAGCTCATGGAGATGGGACTCGATTTCCTCCACTGGGAGATTTCTTTCTCAGCTCCAGTCTCCCCAAAAAAA
>NW_026623413.1:71970-84470 GCF_030028575.1 Malurus melanocephalus | reverse complement strand
GGAGTTTTAATCTCWAAAATGTCTTGGCAATTCCGTTTTTGAGCTGATTGCCACCCAAAGGCTGCTCTCACACCCCCAGGAGGATCTCAGCAATGGTACAGGACAGGCAGCAAAGAGGAGCAGAAGAGACCAAAAATGTAAGGAAGGAATTGTTTGGCTCCAGATCAAACTGGAGTTATGAGGACAAAACCCTTTCACAGCAGATTTTCTCAAAATATTCTGATTTCTGCTTTCATGACTAGCTGCAAATGGAGTTAGAAGGAAGTTTGGCTTTTTTGATCTCAAGGAGTTTGCTTGACTTCTAGAAATAATTGAAATGAAAATTGGTGAATGTAATTTTTGGGCGGACAAATGCTAAAAATCCTTTGGTGAGGAATGGTGCCTCTCTGCAGTGTCACAAGGTCTCTTGTGGCTAATTTTGATAATGGGTTAAAACCCAACAATTTTTCTTGTAGCAACTGTTTTYAAAATGATGCTGTAGCAAGCATGGGGGAAGGGATAATTCATGAGTGCTAATTGCTTGGCTGTTAATTTTCATAAGTGTTGATAGAAGCAGTTCCTTAAATTAAACTTTGTTTAAAATGTATCAGGGGAAATATTCCACAATGTCGGGCCCGAAGTGAAAATTAATATGAATGCTGTGGCAATTAACACGTACTGGTTAATAGCTTTTAGCAGCATTTTGGGATGATAGTCCTTAAATACACTTTTGCATGCTGCTCTTGTTTCAGTCTTGTTTGACTGTATGTCTGCATAATCACGAACAAATGTTTTCCACAATCCCCAGTATTAAACAGCTTTCCTTAAAGAAAGTAGATAAAGAACTTAAGAAAGAAGCAATAGTGCTTTAATTAAAATGGAAAATGGGTAAAATAATTAATCCAGGATTAAGATCTCTGCGTGGAAAAAAAAATGTATTTTTTTATTCCAATGTTTTGCCCCTAAGCTGAGTGAAATGATCCTCATTTGAATCCAAAATAAGTTTGCATAGGCATTGTTTTTAAAGCATTTGCTTATCCTGCCAGCCTTAGTGGTTCACTTGCTACCTGAACCTGTGGCTTCTCTTAAGAGCTGAAGTTTCACAAATCTGTACAGAAAAACACAAATTTGTCCTGGGTACTGGTGGGGCAAATTGTTTGGATCCCTGAGCTGCTCAGAATGCCTCCATTGCAGCTCTATTTCATAAGCCATATTCTCTACTATTTTGATAATTAATGAARTGATCAGCACAGGAAGAAATTAGAGTGCTTTAAAATTTTACTATTTCATAAAATTGTAGAAGTGGTKATGAAAAAGACACTAAATCTGGCAGAAAACACCTGCAAGGAGAAAGCACTGCCCACATTGGCTGGGTTGGTGTCACAGCACATGGCACATTGTGATTTGAACTGATAAACTGAAAACAGCAGATCTGAGCAGGGGGATTAGGGAAGGACCCTGAGGAGGATTTATTCCATTTCAGGGCAGTTAGAGGGCCAGTGGTGAAAGAATGAGAGCACAGAAATGGCACARAGCTCCACACACAAAGAGCTCTCTGCTTTCACACGCACCAAAAAATGAACATTATTGAACAACCTGAAATCTGCATTACCAAACTCAAACATGGGGAAACCAAAGGCGTGGTTATGGTTGTAAAGATTGCAGAGCTGCTGTGACCCCCTGAGTAAATCCATAATTAAGTAGGGTGTTTTTAAGACATGTTTAATTAGGCCCCCAGCCCCTCCTCACCCCCCACCTCTCCCCAATTATGTACCATTTCCCCCAGAGATACATGGCTCTGTTAATTATGTAAATAAGTCATGCACTATTCCCTGAATTATTTCTGTGAAATACTGCTCATCTATTATCAATAAAAATAAATAYAAGAAATATGATATTTCATTAAAAATAATTTGTAAAAGCTCAATGATTTTTGGTGTCTTATTACTGCCTGAAAATACAKGAGAACTGAAGTAAAATAACTCCCAACTGGACTATGTTTATTCTATATCTCAGATGGCCAGCCAAGCATTTAAACCAGACAATACACAGAACTATAGAGATAAACTTCCTAAGCAAACTGTTGACACACTTACCAGAGTAATAGAAACAATGGGGTTCAAATTAATACAGTGAGATTAAACTCTAATAAAATGCCCATTCAATTATTTTGGATTGTAAAGAAGGTATTTTGATTTGCAGGTCACAACTGAGATAATTCGTATCAGACACTGCAAATCACAGCTGAGTGACACTGAGATATTTCCTTCACCTCTCAAACTCACATGTGGAGTGCAAMTTCCTTCCAGTGACCAAACACCTGCTCAATCTGACTTCAACATATGAAAATGAAGATGTTCATTACAGACAATTAAAATTTCTATTAATATAGTAAAGACTAGCTTGGATTATCAAARACAGAAGGAAAAATGCTGAAGTTCCTCAAGTTTCTGAGAAACAAGACCTGAACATGACTGAATTACAACACAATTCCATTAATAAAGAAGCATTTGATTTTTAATTCCCCTATAAATGACGTGGGTGTACATTTAAATGTTTGCCCAACTGAAATTTTGTGGCACAAGAACAGTAAACCCAGAGTTTAGAAAAAAGGCCTGGGTGCTGTCAGAAAGTGCTGCTGTTGTTCATTAACAAGGCCAGGAATTTTGAATACCTGAGTTAGCACTAATTGCTGCATGTTAATAAGTATAAAATCACAACAGAGGAGCTTTTGCATGTGAACTTCATAGTCCAAAGGTTAAAATTTCACAAACATTCCAGATACTCCCAGAAATGTCAGTGGAATTACAGATCTGACTTTCCACTTCAAGAACACCCAACAGAATATGAAATTCTTCCATCACGATGSTAATGAAGCTCAAACTCCATCCTCCCACAGGAGATTCCACAAACAAATCCACTAAAAAACAGATCTGTGGAGTATTTATACTTGTTTTGGAACAATATGACAATGATCCATCATASCAATGTTTATATTTCAGTTTCTACAGCTGATGACAGAGAAAAATATTTGRCAATACGGAGTAGAGGGAAGACATTTATCCCCAGTCTGAGCACTAGCAGATCCATCTCAGAGCTCTGGGAACTGCCAGGTTTGCAGCCAATCTCCCCCCTGTATTACACAAATGAGCATTTGTGCACAAATACATTGATCAGTGCTTCCTTTTGGGTTAAAAGCCTGGGGTACTGACCCAAAACAGAGCATGACTTGTGCCACTCTCACCGAGCACTGAGGATAAAGACATCAATCATGGAATATTCAGCAAGTGCTGTGATGTGGATAGACAGAATAGGGTTTTTTTTAAATGCCAAATATTCATTAATACAAAGGATCTCATCATCAGCTCTAGAGAGATGTCCCAGAGCTCTGTCACACTAAAGGCACAGCTCACTGAGCTGCTGGAGGAGGAAACAGCAAAGCAGAGGAACCTAAAGCTGAGTCCAGAATATTGYAATGGGAACAGGAGAAATGGTTCTRCTGAACCTGGAACATCTGCATGTTTCTGGATAACTGATGGCCACTATAAACCCAATCAGAGCTTGCACAAATCAGTGCCCAGGAGCAGCCCCAGTGTCCCTGGGAGCAGACAGTGCCACCAGATCTCTTACCTTGCCATCGAATTTGGAGTACTCATTGAAGGGATTGTTGAGCTGCAGTGGACACTGCTCCAGTCGCACAGAGAGGATGGATTGCTTCCCAGAACATGGGGATTTCACTCGGAAATTCTTTTTTTCAAACAGTGAGCTCAGCTCCTCTGCTGCAGATCAGAAAAGAGATGAGAGGCATTGTGTGAGGTGATGTTCAGAGGCTGCTGCCTACCACAGAGAGATAACATCATAAGAGGGAGCACAGAATCAAATAAATAAACCAACAAATGCTTCAGCAYCGCAGGATCTACCACCACTCTTTCACAGCCCAAAGATATGAAACTGTTAAGAAATCTGAATGATGGTACTGAAGAAAAGGTGAATTTTTCCCATACTGATCAGTGTAAGATCCACTCCAGTGAAGATAAAAATCAGGAGAGTGACAGATTTCTCAATGAACAGGAATCACTATGGAAAAGAGCTGCTGCCACAGCCTGGAACCCGTGCCATGGTGCCACCACCCAGGGCAGGACAGGACCAGCAGCAGCCTTGGCACAGAACCACAGCCAAAAAATAATTGCTGCACATTTTACAGCTCATGGGAGATTGGATATGGGCTCTCCTCATCAAAAYGTCAAACCTGAAACCACCATTCCAGATCAACAGTCTGAAAAATAAAAATWAAAAAAAAGCTTTCTAAAAAYAAAGGGGTCCAAGTTCASGAGTTCTTTGTGTGGTCTGTGAAGGTGCATAAAAGCCTTTTTATGTGAAGAAAGTGCACAGAATTTCCAACAATTCAACATCAAATTTACAGGYATACTTTAAAAACCCCTAAAAATTKGGCTTCTKMTGTTCCAAGGCCACAATGAAATGGGGACAGAGCCCGGGGTGATTCAGCACATCAGCACCAATGGTGTGATCTGCAGGGARCTGGGACTGAATCTGGACAGGATTTGCACATCTGCTGCAGGAACCAAGAGCCCCAAGTCCATCAATCACTGCCTGAGCACAGCCCCAGCCTGCCCAGCCCTGCTCCTGAGCTTGGATTCCCTCAGCTCCCAAATTCCCATCTCGCTTCTCCAGGGAAATGGAGCCGTTCCCAAGGTGGAATCACCTGGCACCTCATCTGCAGGGACTTGGATCAATTCTTAGAGTGCAAAATTCAAACTTGTCAAATGATAACCAGTCCAAAGCTCCATTTATTTTTATCAGCAGATTGCCTTGAAATTCAGGCAGYTGGCAGAGGTGCTAAATCCTGGCACTGAGAGATCCCCACCAGGCTTGTGAGAGGCTGAGATTCACCAAAAAAAGCTTCATTTAACCCCTTTCAATGCAGCCACTTTCACTTCATTAGGCTATTTTGGTTTTTCAATAAGCTCTTATACCTGTTTGTTGGATTTTTAAAAAATCTCTGTCATTATGATGGAGTAATACCTTTAGCTGATAATTCTWGGGCATTTTAAATCCAACGTAATGGTTTTACTCACAAAAATGTAAAAGCAAGTTTTTATCTACAGCTACTCTGCCCTGTCTAAAGGCAGCAATAAAACCAGGAGGAAAAAGAAGATCTTTTCTTTTACCTGAGCAAGAAGTATTTCTGTCTTTCCACTGAACGTTTTTGCATTTTATTTGATTTTGTCTCTCTTTCCGCAGACGTTCTAGTCTCTGAGCTTGAAAAGAAATATTACAACTATAAGTTTGTCAATGAAAGTTTACTATAAACAAAGACATAATTAACTACCTTTATATGAATAAAGATGTTTTATACTGCATATGTAGGGGAAAAAGTCATAAAATTTTAAAGGTGGCACCCCTGAAAAGCAAATACCAACAAAAACATGAAAATGTTCTTGATTTATAATTGAAATTAGAGGATATAAAACATTAATAGAGATCATAAAGATAGTATTAACATGGAAGAGAATAATAAAATGTGAAAACTTCTGTGATTAATATGACATTTCATTATATAAATCATTAATAACGGTCTTAAAGGAATTTTAATGCACAAATGAACTGAAGTGAATATTACATTACAGGAATAAAATTACTGTTATGAATTACTCTACCCGTTTCAAAAATTAAAGATAAATGAACTCAGACTAGACTATTAAAGTTTTAAATATAAAATCCTTTATCTAAAAATCATGAAAATTATAAAATGTCAAAGCGATATAAATTAGCACAGCTTTTTCTTCAGTGGGCTGAAACAGTTTATAGGTAGTAAAATAAATGATTTGTATCTTCACAACATTAGTCAAATCCTAAAATGAATATTATATTTCTTTACATATATTTTGACTCCATCTTCAAAATATGGTTGGAAAAAAAAAGTTCTGATGCCAAAGAACTTGCAGCCCAAGGTACCAGACAACAACTTAAATTATCTTTTTTGTTAAGAGTAAGAGTTTCCTTGGGGAAAAACCTGAGAGAAGCAACCAAGACCATGACCCCAAAAAAGCACTGATGTCATGAAGTGTCCTTTCAGAATGAGCAGATCAGACTGGGAAACAGAACTAACAGAGCTGACCCCCAAAGGAAACAATYTGCTGGATATTAGCAATTTTGATGTATCGAGATAATTCATTAACTAAAATGGGTTTATAGAAGAGATTCTAAAATGCTAAATTACTCTGACAATTTTTAGATCCAACTGGAGTTCCCTGAGCCTTTTCAGCAATTAAAAAAATGTTAATAAGTATTTTCKATCCCTTCTGTTATTATTCTTTTACATTTAGGTCTTTGGACTGAATTGTGGACAAGGAAGTATTTTTTTTTTCCCCATAGAAACTGTCAACCAGGGAACTGATAAAAAAATAAGTCCTTTGAGGTTTAACAGCTGTAACAAGCAGTTTAAGGTACAAACATAAATGGGGACYTTGATAAGTATCTCCCATTTAAATCAACACAATGTTAGACACAAAATCAGCTCCCTTAGAACATGATCCCTCAGCTGGCACCTGAAATGGCTTCAATCCATAATTCAGATGGAGATTATTCTATCTGCACCCTTGGTGAAATGATCCTTCAGGATTATATTTTTGGAGCATTTCTATAAACCTTCAAATTTGCCTCACCTTCCCCATTAATTCCAGCAGCCCTGGGACAGTGCTGGGCACTTGGCACAGTGAATTCCCAATTTCCTGGCAGTTTGGGCTRTAATCTCACTTATTTCCAAATCTCACTCTCCTGTACAGATTAGTGCCATGGCTTTTCTGGAGCTTTTCACAGCTTCCTACTTGTTAAAGGCATTTCAGTATCTCCAACACCACACACAKTTTCCTGGTGAAGCAGAGCACAGAGGTGATTTCTGGGCTCTAGGTGGTGTTATAATACCTGCAGAAATAATTTAAGAAATAAATAAAAATGGAAATACAGAAATAAAGGGGTGTGTATACTGACCACCGCACACCAACCTTCTTGTCTGTATTTTACCTGACAGAACTCCTGTTCCTAATATTCCTCAGGTCTCAGCAAAAGTCTGGAGATCCCTCACATGAAACCCCAYATGGGAGAGCTTTCTGCCAGTCACGACAAAATGAGTGTATTTTGCAAAGGTGTTCACCCTGAAACTTTCTAATTTGGTAGCTTAAACCCTAGCTCAAGGTTTTTCTCAGAAATAAAACTTTAGGAGATGAAATACAGACAAATCATTCCCTTTGCTGGCTCACATCAAACTTCATTCCTCTCCTTTATAACAAATACATTTGATGCCTCACTAGTCAGATTTTTTTCTCAGAAAATAACTATCCTGTTCAAAAGTTAACACCCCTCCAGACAGTAACAATAGAAATATCAAAAAGACTGCTCATGTACTTTGGATTTAGATTTGATGTCTTCACAATTTGAATTTTTTTATATATATAAAAGTGACTACCTCAGTGTTCCTCTGCACAGGAATAGGTAAAACAGCAATTAAAGCTGGGTTGACAGCACACTAAAGTAACTGAATCATTACAGATCCTTCTATAAAAGGGCTCAAYATCACAAAGGGAGTTTGACAGCACCACACCAGTCATGTCTCATTTGTCCAGACTGAGGGGAGCTGAACAGAAAAGGCCAGAGCTGCACAAACCCAAACCCCCCATACCTGTGTTAGATCGTCTCCTGATGCCAAAATCCCAGCTTGAGGTAATATCCACGGATTGGGAATAGACATAGCCCTGAGTGTCCCCATTGCTGCCCTGGGGCTCTGCCCCGTTATCCCCAAACGCTGCCGAGGGATTGAACTTCTCCAGGTCCACATCGTGGTCGATCAGGACCATCTCACACATCCCTGTGTCATCACTGGTCACGTGCGACTGCCGAATGTGAGCCAGGATGATGGTGGGGTTGTCCAGGAAAGCCATGCTGTCCACAATCCACCACCTCACTGTACTATCTYCTGTCCATCTTCTTCCGTGGACATGTGGACCTGGAAATAATGCACACAATGTTTTAGGACAAAAACCTCTCTCAAACACAGAAARCTCAAATCTCTCATTGTGGAAGGTTACTATTTGGGATGCAGATAATCCTGACTGATTTAGGGTGAACTGTTTTAATTTTACTCCAGTTTATTTAAGTTACAGTGGTTGCTGAGATGCATTTAAGGAACAGTGGGTTTGGAGGACAGCTTGAGACCTGAGTGCCAGGACAGGAGAACACAGCAGATACCTACAGACACCTCCCAAATACCCCACAGTGCTGCATGTAGGAGGATGGCAAGAGAATCCAGACCAGAAACATCTGCCTATTCCAACTAATCCATTACAAAACCAACAGGGCTTTGGATTTCTTCTCAGCCATCCTAATTGTGTTACTGCTTTGCCTCTGTGTCTACACATCAACTCYTCCACTGCCTTATTACAGATCCTCTTCAGGTTTTGTATTTCCAGGAAAACCTTGAGACATGAAGAGATTAGTGTCTCAGGGCAGAATATTGAACATCTGCTGCTKCACACAGGGCAACTGCTGCAGCACAGAAAGCTCTGTGACCAAATACCACATGCCTGAGCTCTAAAGCACTTTAAGATCAGTAATTGCCACTTACCTAAGATATTTCATTCAAARCACTCAAGTGGCTTTTCGAAACAGAGGGCAAAAAGGAAAAGGAAAAACCCCAAACCACAAAACCCAAACCACACTCACACTATTATCTGATTTTTCTGTGGATTTGYAGTTAATACCAATCTAACTCAAGCCTGGGCTGACTCTGAAAGGGGCATTGCCATGCCTGGCYCTGCTTCAGGAATTCTGCCACCTCCCAAAGCTCCTGGTAGGGCTGTGGGGTGAGCTGAAGCAAAGAATGACCTGCTGAAAATACCCCACAAAGAAAAGAACAATTCCTCTGTTCACACAGGATTCAGGCAGGGAGCAGCAGCAGAGCTCAGGGCATGGGACACCTCCACTGTGGGGCTCCCACTGAGCTCACACACAGACATTCAATGGAAATTCCACAAGTGCAAAATCCTCACTGCTTTTCYAATCAGAGAAGAACACTTTAACCCAGCTACAGAGCTCAGTGTGTGTGAGTTTGGGATTTTGAACTCAGAAACACCAGCAACTCCCTGTCCTTGCTGCTTGCAAAACTGCATTTCCATCACACGAAACCACATCCCATGAAAATCTGGGAAAGGCAGCTGGCCTTCTCCTGGGATATTTGAACAGAGGGAAGGGAAAGAAAGGACCAGCCAGGCTTGTTCCAGGAGCAGTGAATGCACTTTGCCATCTCCCCTTTTGTGAGGGATTCCAAGGGGAAAGGTGTATGGAAAGGTGTATGGAAAGGTGTATTAACACAGGGGCTCACAGAGCAGCTTCTGCATTTAAACAGTTGGGGGCAAAAGTAAACCTTTACTTGGATACTCATCTAACCATGACAAAAGCAAAATTTTGAAGTTTTACTATAGATTGCAAAGCTTCCATTCCTACCAGCATCCTCCCTCCCAGCAAACATCCWCATCCACTAATAACAACACTCAATAGTTACAGCCTTCAGAATTTTAGTCTCTTTTTTTCTCCTTTGAGTGCAAATATCGTAGGGATTTGTTTCTGAGAGACTGTCCCCTTTCTGCTTTAAAAAATACAGACAAATTTAGAAGTATTACATTAAGCAACAGACCCAGCAGCAAAAAGAAATTCAATAAAGGAATGGTAGAGAAATAAACCTGACATGCTGCTGATTATTAATACACTGCTGTTACCACACATTGTAATAAATTATGCTATTAGTGAAATTCTCTCCAGCAGGATCCTTGGAGACCCTCAAAGCCCAACTGGACACAGCCTGGAGCTTTGCTGGGCCTGCCTGGAGGGCTGAGTTTGGATGGGATCTCCAGAGATTCCTGCCTGCCTTGGAAACACTGCAACTCCACACTCTGTTTGAATTTTCTGACTCTTTCCATCAAAGTCATGTCCTGATAGAGTTCCCAATGTCCTCCAAAGGAGAGGCCAAAAGGCAAATGTTCCATCCAAACAGATGAGTTCAAAGCCATCGATGTGTTTGAGGCCCCAGCATCGTGTGGCTCAGAGAACAAACACAACCAAACACAGTTTATGGACATTTCAAAACATGTGCAGAGAATGTTTTTTAAACTGAATTATTTCTACTCACTGATTAGGAAAGGCCACGTGTACCTGCAAGTGGTAAAAACTTGTTTAAATAAGCAACAGCCTCAGGCGTCAGAAAGGTCTGCAAACTCCCAATCAAAAATTACTGCTGCCCCATCAATGTGTCATATAAATGTTGGCATGTTAATTGTGTATTTATAAGATTGTTAATGGTTAGTTAATTTACCTCCCACACTATTATTGTACTTGAAATGATTTAATGTCTGCTGAGGGAGTTAACAACATGTAACAGCAGATGCGAGAGTTTTACCTTTCCACTCCACACCCCGACTTCCTGCCATTAACAGKCGTGTGCTAAATCAGCCAAGCTTCTTCCCAACTGTACACGTGCAATCCCAGAAACCTGAATGGTAACAAAGTGATGGAAATTCTACAGGCTCAACACAAACATCTTTTTATTTCCTCCTCTTCAGAATTTTCAAAAAGMTACATTAAAATTAATTTATCAATACATTCATGCTAACTGGAAGCTCTCTGAACAGTTAAAATCCTTWAAAAATAAAAGTTCAGACCCCCAAATTCAGTTCAGGTTTTGATTCCATATTTAGTAGTTGTAGCCTACAGAATTTGAACCAATTTCTCCCATTGAAAAAGGCAACAGAGCTGCTCTGAGGGACAGTGACTTCCAATGAGAGAGAAGAACTCACAGAAGCAAAGTTCAGTTTTGCAAACCTTTCCACAAACACCTTGAATGTTCCAGCAAAATCACAGATCCAAAATCAATTTCTAGACGTGCTGAGATCTGTCAGCACACTCCTTCTGCACTCCTACACCCATACACCATCACCACATCCTCATGTAGGAACTTTAACAGAATTCRGGGACGTTCTTAGCACCAGCATCTCATACATTCTTTAATTATAAWCAGAAAATAAATGTTCTTCTAATACTTGCATTATACAAATAATATTCTACTATTGAATAAACCACTTTGCAGGCAGTTGTCATGCAAACACTAAAACTAAAGAGAGCAAATCTCCAAAATGTTGGGGTTTGGTATTTCTGTACAACAGGAGACACAGGGTTTTGATGMTTGGCAAACACCTASRATTCATCACATGGTGGACAGAGACYTTCACTTTCTTCCTGATCTTTATWATTCACSTCTCTAACTTTCTGCACATCATCTGATCAGCACTCTGGCAGTGAATCCCCCTCTCCCCTTCTCCTTGGCCCCATTGCTGTGATTCTGCCATGCCCCAAAGCTCCCAGAGAGCACAGCCCCCATCAGTCTGGTGCAGTCACAGAACATCCCAAAGATGTCAAATTGCACCATCAAGAGGCTGAATGACTCGCCAGGATTCCCAGGAACTTTGYAGCACAATCAGACAGCTGCATCTCAGTCTAGTATTTTTACCAGCAGTATTCCTCTTGCAGYACCCCACGGCGATATTTCTGGCATCGACAGACTCTGGCAGCRAGGGAAGCAGGGCTTTATGCAGATCAGCCTCATTCATAACCCGGCACACGAGCAGGAATTCAGAGGAATAGGAGGAATCCAGAGMGTGCTAACAAACGATTCCGCTGCCAGGAGGTGACACAAAGGTCTTGAAAAAGGATCTGCAGCTATGCAGGCTGTACCTTMAACACACAGCTGAGCACAGCTGAATTTGGGGAGGCAGCTTCATCATCACAACATGGTAACTGTTCTTGTGACCCTCTTGCTTGCTTGATGTACTGCAATTATTTAAATAAAAACTGGCTGGCTTTCCTCTTTCCCCACCAAACAACCCACACAGAGCATCATACCTGTGTGTTAACACACGTGAGGTGACAGTGAGATATCAAAGCAAGTGTGACATTAGGGGAAAGGACAAGTTAAAGGAGTTTTCCTCACCACTGCCATGGCTGCCATCCATCCTGTCACCCACCCTGTGGCAGCTGGAGCTGTGCTGGACCCTCTGCCTGGTGGGACTGAGCCATGTGTGCTCACTGCTGTTTGCAGAGCAATGCTTGACCTTGAGCATGAAAAATGCTGACTGCAGCTCTCCTTACTTCTGGGAAAACACTGCTATTTTGGAATGAATTTTCTGGGTTTTTTTAAATATACACAGTTGAATGTGACAAATCCCTCGCTCTCAGTGCCCAGTGCAGGATGGCTCCTCACTGTCACTCCCCCTGCACTGGCACAAGAGAAGGGACAGTGATGTCCCAGCTCCACACCTGGCAGCAGTGGGGCAGTGCCCCTGTGTCACCCACTGCCCTCTGTGCCACCCACTGTGCCATCCACTGCCCCCTGTGCCACCCAGGGTCCCCTGTGCCATCCACTGCCCCCTGTGCCACCCCCTGCCCCCTGTGCCACC
>NW_026623413.1:67448-70936 GCF_030028575.1 Malurus melanocephalus | reverse complement strand
CCCTATTCAAGGTAAACAAAAATATCCCAAAGACACAACATGTGGAAGGTACAACTTGGATCCAAGACAATTACTAACAAATGCAAAACATAGCAAGCTGGAAAAATCATATACCATTGCAGGTCATGTTATCACTCAAGGGCTTCCATAGTCCCTGTCCTCAAAAACCTCCTTGACTGTAGCTCTTTAAAGTGATCTCAAAAAACTAATGAAAAAGATAAGCAGATTAGAATTAAAAATTGATTTTCCCCCCAACGTCATATAAGCAGAAACAGGACGGCATGAACATACTTCAAAATTTATGATTCAGGTTCTATGAAATAATTTCCCAGTCAACTTCTGTCTGCAATTGCAAAAGAAATGGTTCTGGTTATCTGCATTTGCAGCAGCACAAATAATCAACCCCCTCAAATGCAGACAGATCCTGGGCAGGCAGGATAAAGGGAAGTGAACTGCAATATATGAACATTCAAGTTTATGTTTCAGCAAAAGCTCAAGTGCATTTAAGAGAGAATACTTATCTGCAGAAGCTGTCACTCACACTCTGGTCCTATCATTAAAAAGGAAATAATCATTTACAGTCATATAAAGAGGCTCTCTCACAAGAGAGACTGGAATTGGGAAGTTATGATGAGCAAACACTACATTACACACAACTTCCAACAAATTATTTGTTCATTTCCAGACCTGTAAATCAATCTGGCATTAGCTCTGTATTTCTGAACTGCTTGGAATTTGGCTATATTTTTGTTGTTGTACTAATCAGGATGCAAATTACACCAATTCCAATATTTTAATTACTGAGCTTTAGAGGGGGGAGAAAATATTGGGTTATGTATGGGAAATACTCACTCTTCTCTTTCCTGATCTTGTCAAATCTTTGTTTAATTGCAGACAAGTTGATTYTCTCCTAACCTGAGAAATCTTGCATCAAGATTTTAAGCAAATAAATAAGTATAAAAAATGCAGAGATTATAAATTAGGCCAGACAAATCTGTATCTAGACTCGTGCCTGCAAAGAGCATTCTATCAATATAGTGAAATGCTAATCTCCTAATTAACAACCTAATTAGGTAATTATGGCTTTGCAGAGGGATGCCTAAATGAAATATGACAACATGGTCACCTCTTTATATGGCACCTGTGGGCCTTTTCAGCTGTCACTGCCGAGAGTGCAATATCAATTTGAACAGATGACAAAGTGTTGTCATTTTTCATTCAGATATTGTGCTGAATGCTGCGATCGAGGCCGCTCCGAGACGCCTGGGCTTTGCCTCATCTCAATATCTGCAAAGACTTTGCTTGATTTTCAACATCTCTGATTGAGCTTGGTTTTTTGTGGGCATTCCCTGACACACAGCACAGCTGCACTGGGATGCCCCACAACCCCAGAACCCCCAGGACCCAAATTCACAGCACATATCCACAAAAATATTGTAGTATTTGAGTTCATTTCTGAGGCTTTGCCTCATCTAAATATGTGCAAACTCTTTGCTTGATTTTCAACATCTCTGATTGAGCTTGGTTTTCTGTGGGCATTCCCTGACACACAGCACAGCTGCAGTGTCACACTGGGACCCCACACAACCCCCATGACCCCCAATTTCACAGCACATATCCACAAAAATATCTGAGTATTTGAGTTCATTTCTGAGGCTTTGCCTCATCTAAATATCTGCAAAGACTTTGCTTGATTTTCAACATCTCTGATTGAGCTCATTTTTTGGGCATTCCCTGACACACAGCACAGCCGGAGTCACACTGGGATGCCCCACAACCCCACAACCCCCATGCCCCAATTTCACAGCACATAACCACAAAAATATCGGAGTATTTGAGTTCATTTCTGAGGCTTTGCCTCATCTCAATATCTGCAAACACTTTGCTTGATTTTCAGTGTCTCTGAGCTCGTTTTTTGGGCATTCCCTGACACACACAGCACAGCTGCAGTGCCACACCGGGATGCCCCACAACCCCCATGCCCCAATTTCACAGCACATAACCACAAAAATATTGGAGTATTTGAGTTCATTTCTGAGGCTTTGCCTCATCTAAATATGTGCAAAGACTTTGCTTGATTTTCAGTGTCCCTGATTGAGCTCATTTTTTGGGCATTCCCTGACACACACCACAGCTGGAGTCACTCTGGGATGCCCCACAACCCCCATGACCCTCAATTTCACAGCACATATCCACAAAAATATCGGAGTATTTGAGTTCATTTCTGAGGCTTTGCCTCATCTAAATATGTGCAAACTCTTTGCTTGATTTTCAACATCTCTGATTGAGCTTGGTTTTTTGTGGGCATTCCCTGACACACAGCACAGCTACACTGGGATGCCCCACAACCCCGGAACCCCCAATTTCACAGCACATGTCCACAAAAATATCGGAGTATTTGAGTTCATTTCTGAGGCTTTGCCTCATCTAAATATGTGCAAACACTTTGCTTGATTTTCAGTGTCTCTGAGCTCGTTTTTTGGGCATTCCCTGACACACAGCACAGCTGGAGTCACACTGGGATGCCCCACAACCCCACAACCCCCATGCCCCAATTTCACAGCACAAATCCACAAAAATATCTGAGTATTTGAGTTCATTTCTGAGGCTTAACTACTGCTGGCTTTGAAATAACAAAACCAAACCGGAGTGCCTTGTAAATAACACATTACAATTTTACACATTTCATTTTGCTTTTATTCCTACTGAACACTCTTTTCCAGAGGAACAGCAGTTCCTATCCAGGAGAGGGTGAACTGTAGAGAGGAGAACGAAAGCACAGGCTGGGACTGCTCAAATATTAGACTACAGCTGCTATTTTTGCCATTCTCAGTGTGATATTCAACAGTCTAAAAAACTCGATAAATTTTATAAACACCTATACAAGCTTCAATTGCAAAAAAGCTGAACAAGCTTCACCACTTTGCTTTTTTGCTTGTTTACTGTTGAGAGAGATGCTWCTGTTTGGGTTTTACACACACAAACGTCTCCTTTCTAAGGAGAAAGCCTTTCTCTGCCTTTCTAAGTCTCTTTAGGTTGTTGCCATTCCACTTTTGAGCGCCTGAAAATATTTTYATAGCATTAAAAAGATGATCATAGTCTTATTTTTTATAGTGTAACAGCACACAAGCTGCTTCTGACTTCAGAAGCACTCATGATGATCARACCTATTTAAAAATGCCTGAGATCTTCAGTTCCTTTGGGACCCTATATCAAATGGAACTGGACAGATTCACATTTCTTCAGCAAAAGATGAATCCCCCATTCCTCTGGCTTTTAATTTTTGGGTCTGTCTCCTTCAAGAGCACACAAAACATATTCAAGGAGCTTTGTTTTGCTTTCAGAATAATGGATTTGGATACAACACTTCTCAGGCAATAAGGAAGCAAGGTAGGGACTGCCCTTGTGCTGTCTTGGATAAGAAACTGAGCTGACAGACAGTGAACAGCAAGGCATCAGAGTTTGATGGAGCTCCTCAGCTGAGTGAC
>NW_026623413.1:65909-66998 GCF_030028575.1 Malurus melanocephalus | reverse complement strand
CAGACTCCTCCCCTGCGGGCGGCAGGAGCAGCCAGGACACGGGGAAAGGGGGCGTGTGACAGGGCTGCGGGGCACATGACGGACGGGTGGTTGGGATGGAGTGACCGGCACCGGGCACAGACCCCGGGCACCCACCCGGTGGCTCCCGCYTCCCTCGGGGCGCGGACACTCCCGGGGATTCCGGCCGGACCCGTGCCCATCTCCAGCACCGCGGCCGCACTCACCTGTTCCCCGTCACCCATGGCTGCSGGATGCTCGCCCGACCCGCTCCGTTCGCCCCGGAGCCCGCGGGAGCGGCCCCGCCGCCGCGCCGGGGGAGCCTCGGTAGCCCCGAGCCGTGTCCCGGGCGGGCTGTCAACCCCCGGGAGCGGTCACAGCATCCCGCGGGGCCCCGGCGCTCCCGGGCAGCGCTGACAGGCGGGCAGCCCCGGCCGTGCCCCGCTCTCCCCTCCCGGCCCGCACTCACCGGCGCCGCCGCCGCTCCGGGGCCGCGCAGCCGCTTCCGGGTCCGGGGCCGGCCCGACGGGCGCGAGACCGCGCCTGACCCGGAAGCGCCGCGGCCCGGAAGTGACGCAGCGGAACGGGCGGGGCGGGCGGCGGGGGCAGCGGGGGCCGTGGGTACGGCAGCGAGTCAGGGGCTCCAGTGGGCACGGAGCGAGTCACGGGCTCCGGTGGGCACGGAGCGAGTCACGGGCTCCGGTGGGCACGGCCAACCCGCCCCTGATCCGCCTGCTCGGTACCGGACACACCCGCGGCGCTCAGCGCTCACCGGCCCCGCAGGCACCACACCACACAGGATGGGAATTACACCACTTTTATTTCCAATTTCTTGCTAGAAACACTGTGATGATTGTATTTATTTGGTAGTTTTAAAGCAAGGCTCCCACTCGGTGTACAAACACAAACGGGATAAACATTAAACACAATCACTGCTGCCCAGGACACGGATTACCAACGCTGCCCAAAGCCATGAGCAGCACCCCTGGGTTATCCGGATTATCGGGGGACCCGRGACTGCCTCCCCACGGCTGCTTGGGCGAGCAGGGCACCCTCGGGGTCCGCTCCTCACACCTCTGGCCTCCTGGAGCT
>NW_026623413.1:52070-63887 GCF_030028575.1 Malurus melanocephalus | reverse complement strand
TCGCCTCCTTCACAGGGTGACACGTCTGCGGTGAGTGAGTGGCGTTGGCAGCCTGTCAATCCCTCACCGGAGCGGCCATCAAACAACATAAAACACGCGCGGGCACCGGGCGCGGGGCTCATAAATTCCGGCGGGCCGATATTTTTGCACATTGCTTTGCAGAGAGTGTGTAATTAATTTTTTTACAATTCTTTCCCCGTTATTTCCGCTCTTTTCTTTGCACAAGTTCAAACTTTTGATTGCTGCTGTCTCACCCCCGTGCACAGACTTGGGATCGTTTGTTATTTGGGGGGGAGGGCGATTAATTTTTTTTTTYCCCTCTGTGATTGTGTTTTCTTGGCTTTTTTATGTTGCAATTTAGGGGTGGGGGTGTTCGCTGGTTTGTTGTGGTTTTTGCTGTTTGCACCCTCTCAACTTCTGAAGGATTTGAAAGCGAGTCTTTTTGATTTTATATTTAAATTTTTTTTTTTAATTTTGCCTTTTTGCAAAGAAGATTTTTGGACAAGTGGGGAAAGACATAAAAAGCAACAATAAAAATAAAAAAGGGGAAAAAAAAAAACCTTTGGAGGAAGATTGTACCAGGAAAACCTCACAGAAATCTGCTCAGCTCATTTATCCGAGGCACCAATATGATGATGATGAAAGAAGATTGTAACTAAAGAAGAGAGTGATTTACTACCCTGGGAAGAAGAAGAGAGAGTGGAATAAACAGCTGAGATCCGGTCAAAACACAAATACTACCTTTTTTTTGTTGTTATTTTTGTTGTTCTTGTTTTGTTTGGCTTTTTTTTTTTTTTTCCCCTTTTTTGGTGGTGTGTGTGCAGAGCGCGGTCAGGAGCGCGGCACTGGGACTGAGCGGGGCAGGCGCTGCCGTGAGCGCCCGGAGCGCGGCCCGGCCCGGAGCCATGGACGATCAGTCCAGGATGCTGCAGACTCTGGCCGGCGTCAACCTGGCCGGGCACTCGGTGCAGGGGGGCATGGCCCTGCCGCCTCCCCACGGACACGAAGGGGCTGACGGCGACGGCAGGAAGCAGGACATCGGCGACATCCTCCATCAGATCATGACCATCACTGACCAAAGCCTGGATGAGGCACAAGCAAAGTTGGTTTCGTCTAATTAAACCTTGTATTTTATTATTATTATTATTATTATTATTACTATTATTTTAAAAATTATTTTTGGTGTGTGTGTGTGGTTTTTGTTTCTCTCCTTCCTGCTCCTCTGCAGAGACCGGGAGTCTCACAATTAAGAGCAACTTCTTGGGGCCGTTAGAGAAATTACCAGCAGCCAAGGCAGAGCCAAGTTGCTATTTAATGATTTCTTTCCTTAAAAAAAAAAGAGATATAATAAATGTAGAAGTATTTGCTGGCTCTGCCGTCACTGTGGTGTGCGGGAGGCTGTGGCCGATCCCTGSCCGTTCCCGCTGGACACTGTCCGGTGGATCCCGGCCTTGGCGCGCCGGTCCATCCGTCTGTCTGTCCTGCCATCCTTCAAAGTACAACTTTGTCTCTTTCTTTCTATTCTTTTCTCAAAAGTGGCAGCAGATGAATTTTAAGTCTGACCAGATACTGCTGCAGGAGAGAGGGTGTATGTGTGTGTGAATAAAACCCAAACCAAACCCTGGTTGTATTAAATCACAATAAATACAAAAAAACAATGTTAACTCTGTACACCTCCCCCCCCGCCCCAATCTCCTTAATAAATCAGTTCTAATATCGCAGGACGGGGACAAGGGGGGTGGTTTTTCCCCCCTGGTTCGGGCGGTGTTTGCACAATGATAATTCTGCACAAAAGCGAGGAGGGATGAGGAGGGTTCGGGGCGGCCCTGGCTGCCCGCGGCCCCGGGACCCCCGAACGGGGGGCGAGCGGCCCCAGCGCGGGGCTCGCCACGGCGCCATGTTGCCGGAGCCCGGCGCTAACCGCTTGTCCTGTGCTCTCTTGCAGGAAACACGCCCTGAACTGCCACAGGATGAAACCCGCCCTGTTCAGCGTCCTCTGCGAGATCAAGGAGAAAACAGGTACGGGCCGGCCGCGCCGCCGCCGCCGCAGCCATCTTAGCGCTCGGTCTGTCCTCCCGCCGCGCCGGGCCCGGCTCCCCTCACACCGCCGCCGGGAGCGGGGCCGGGCCGGCCCGGGGAACCCTCCGGGACCCGTGAGGGGAGCCCGGGCGGCGGCAGCGCCCTGAAACGGCCCGGGGGTCCCCTGACGGCCCCCGCGGCCCCGGAGCGCCTGCGCTGCCGCGTTCCCGTCAGCCGGTGTGTGAAAGACTTCCCGGGGCGGTGTGACCGCGGGTTTGAACCCCGGGAGCGGCCCGGGAGCTTTGTGAGGGGCGGGGGWGCCGAGCCGAGCCCGCGGCGGCCCCGCCGTGCGCTCCCCGACCCCGCTCCTGTGCCCGCGCTGCTCCGCTGCCTCCCGGGCGCTGGGCTTTTCAACGCCCAAATTCTCAAAAATCCTCCCAAAAGTACATTCTTTTTTTTTTCTTCTATATTAACGCGACAGGAATAAACTTCGTGCTTTTCTTCGGGCGTTTTAGAAGATTTTTTGCAATTTTTTCACATCACTGAATTTGTATTTTTTTTTAAGAAGAAAATTTGCAGAAAGGATTCTGCTTTGTATTATGAGAATAAGGGCATTTAGTGAGAACAATATTTGATAAGAATAATAACATTTAACAATAGTAAGAACATCAAACAATAACAAAAACATTTATTATAATTTGGATTTTAGAAGAAATAGACATTTATTCACACATAAGTAAAGCCATTGCCTGGCTTTTTAGCTCTGTGTGATACTGACGTTCTGCTTAATTTCACACTGAAAAAATAAAACTGGACAAAAACAATCCAATGTGAAATCATTGCAAATCTGAGCTGTGGAGCCCGGAGTGAGCGGTTCTAAGAGAATTATGGTGTTTTGCATCCAAGGGTTTCTTTGCTACCGGGGATCCACTTCAGTTCCTGCTGACAGCTAAGCACTAGGGTATTGACTGTGTTGTGAATATTAAGATTGATTCTGCTTTATGTTGCATTATATTACCCGGGATAAGGGGAATGATCCCTCTCCTGCCCTCCCTTCCCACCTACCTACGTTCCGCCTCGGTCGGCTCCGTAACCCCTTTCAGTCCTTTTTTTGGCTTTTGTTTGTTTCCTGCCTTTCCCTAAACTTCTTTGCCTGTCCTGCTCCGGATCCAGAGAGCAACCTGCCCTCGGTGTTCAGACATTTGCAGGAGGCACGTTTCAATTAAGGAGGCAGGCGTGGGTCCCGCGGTCACTTTATTTGCAGAGGGCTTATCCTCAGTGTTTTGAAAGGCAAGTGTRGTCAGGCACATGTCAGAGGTGAGCTGCGAAGAAAACCCGAGTCCTTTCAGCACTGGGATTACTGGCACAGGCTATTTGTGAGGCCGCCGCCGTCTCGCAGGCGAGAGRGAACCTGACAAGAGACTCCGTGGTCTGAAACCTTTCGGGGTGTTTCAGTGATAACTTGTAAGTTGGGATCCTGCATTTGTGCTGCAAGAAGTCGAGCAAGTTTTCAAGTTATCTCTCTTTTGTGMGATCGCTGAGAATCAACAAAGAGTGAAGGCGTCTGGCTGCCCAAAGGCGAGCTCCTGCCAGCCCSGCAGCACGGGAGGGACACGATTAATGCTCCGGGTGATTGATGGAGATGGATCCACACCTCCACCAAAAACTCTTCCCGGAGGGAGACCTTCACTCGGGGTCTCCCAGTTGAGGCAAATGTCTGTGCAGGCTTTAGTTAGCGTGCTAAAGCAAAGAAAATGTGAAAATAAATTGTAGCCTGTATTCTRGAAGCTGTTTTTGGAGGGAACGGCTCAGACGATTCTAAACTGGAAGCACTAGGAAGGGTCTGAGGTGTGGTTAAAGCTGAGGTATCCCCTCTCCCCCATGGGCTCTGCATTTTCTTATGGTCTGAGAGCTTAAACCTGCYTYTGATGGGATCATGTGCTGGTGTTGAATTCTTTCTGATCAGAACCAAAGTTTACCTGGGTGTGGGAATTGCCGTGATGGCTTTATCACTGTCTTCCAAGGGATGAGGAGAGAAGCTGGAGCCTAGCAGTCATGTCTGTTCAGAAGCAACTAATCTGATATTTAAGTAAATTTTATATTGAATTATGTATTTATTTGCATTTTAGTAGTTTTCAGTACAGTCAGGGAGGACTTTGTGAGACTGGCTGGGAGAGAGATGAAGGAGGAATCYTCAGTTTACATGGAGCGACTCTGTCGCTTCCTGGCAAGGGTTAATGGATGTATCTCATTTCTGAAAGCCTCACACAGGGTCAGGAACTGAAGATTTTTATTTTTTCTCCCTGTGAGATATTTACCATGTACAAAGAAAATCACCGACTTGCTGAATTTAGCTTGACATTTCTTTTAACATTTTAACATTTTCAAAAGTGCTACATAATACATTTAAGTGCTTTACAGCTATTAATAGCCGTGTGTATTCTGAGAGGCAACCACAAGGTAGCACGGTGTTCATGAAGAAACTGCCACTTCTGGCCTTAATTAGTTCAAAGAAAAATTATACCAAAGTTCTACCGAAGGCCCACCAATAAAATAGGAAGGTGAGCAAGGGAGGACCTAGTGACTCGGTTTGGCTGTGCTTTACCCGTTCTCCAAGGTGTCACTGGAAACGGTGAAGTTGCCTTCGCAGTGCACGCTCACATCTGTTGCTTACCTGCGTCACAGTATGTTYCTTCATGCCCTGCCAGGAGGAATCAAAAACTGATTTGCACCATTGTTTGGTTTTTTTAATAGCTTTTTTTTACTGACTAAAACACCTTCAGGTTGGTGATTTTGTTAAGCTTCCCTTAGGATGTTGTTCTACCTGGGGTTCTGGTTATTCTTATGAAGAAAGAAGTTCTAATTAATATATTAATTCTTGTAGTCTTAAAATGTCTTAGGGAATTGCAATTATTTCCCAATGGAACAACATATTATKAGGTCCTGGATTGCGTTGTTAGATTATTTGGGGTTTTGTCTTTAAGCGTCATTTGTAGAGATAGGATCACACATTTATGAAAATGTCTGAATTCGTGTGCATTACCGTGTACACATGTAMARTTATTTATTTATTTCCCTAAGTCCAGCAGCAACAATGATAGCTGCCAACCAACCCCGAATTTACTGTCACCACCACCCCTAAATAGCATTCATTTCCTAGTAAAGCCTAATGGCATACATGATGGTTTGCCAGATTTGTGGCCTTTGTGAGGCTTATAAGCAGGACTGACTTGGGAAGATCATAAAACTTAATGAACTTCTCGACTGCAGGAGGTGTCCGCAGGGGAAGCGAAAGGCCTGCTCGGCTGCTCGGGCTGCTGCAACTATTTTTTATGTCTAAAGAGAGAGGATGAAAATGTTCATTAAGAACATTCTCCCCTTGCCTAGATTTTTGTTTTAAAAAATGAATAAAAAAAAGCTCTGAAAATCAGACAAATYGTGCGTTAACCACGGGGTTAATTCCTCGCCGTTCCGTTGCAAGTTACCTTTATTTTTATCGCTACAACTGTAAATAGCCGTGCTCTGCAACGCTGTGATTAAAGAKCTGCATCGGGCCCTGGCTGCTGCAAAGCTCCTTATTGATGACATGGCCCAAGTGCTCAGGAACGCCCCTTGTCAATATGTTGGAGAATCTGTAACCCGCGGCGAGGGGACTCCTTGGAGCAGCGCTGGCTTTGCGTGCCTCTGGCAGAGTTGGAAAATGTTAACCCCTGTCAGCACCATGGGGATGTGAAAAGCCACTCACAGCACTCTGCCTTTGCGCTGCACCAATTTCAACTTTGCAGTGTTTGTAAACTGTGGTTTAGTGCCAACAGCTCTTAATAATACTCTATAGCATGCAATGCTGGCAATCGTGCAGGAACATGCGAGGATTCTGATGGAGCAATCAAATGGCGCTGATAGCACATATATATGTGTGTGTGTATGTGTGTGTGTGTATGTTGACTATTTTTTAAATATCAGCTGTGATGTTATTGTTACTCACTTTAGCTGTTTAAAATATTTATGTGCTGTTCTTTTTGGTTTTTTTTTTTAAGCTGTTAAATACGTATTTTTTTGTTGCCTGACTTCCTGAAGAAGTCAGTACTGTGTGTTTATGTGTGTCCAGCTCAGCTTAAATTGTTTAGCTTTTGTTTCCCATCTCATGCTTCAGTACCAAGGTTTGTCGCCAACCCAGTGGTTGTACTTTTGAATGTTTTTTTTTTTTTAATTGCCAGCAGATGTATTACAAATGATGCCGTGCAGCACAATGTTTGGTCGTTTGCACTGTCYTTATGGCAATGACATTGCTTTTCTTCATAAATGTCCTACCAGGAAAAAATAAATTGAATAAAGTGTCTTGATTGTCGTTTGGTCATCTGTTTCCAACATATTCATTATCAGTAGCCCAGTTCTTTTGTGGATTTCTACCAGTGCACTCTTCTAGTTGAGAAAATGGCGATTTGATGATTATGGGCATTAGAGAAATTCGTGGTATTTTGTCTCACAGAAGCTGAGACTACAGCTACCTTCAGCACTCCTTGTTGCTGGTGCTCCTTGCTGCATTTAAATATCCATCTTCACCTTGAGTACTGGGATTAGTGGTTCCAGAGATGTTTTTTTTCCCTTTGTAGAGAATAAATTTGGCCCGACTTGTCAATACTAATGTAACGAGGAGCAATGATTTATTTTATTTTATTCTATTTTATTTTATTTTATTTTGCTTTGTTTTATTTTATTTTATTTTGTTTTATTTTATTTTATTTTATTATAGCTGTCTTTCATGTCTTTCCATTTATTTTTGAATTCAACACATTTGCTTGCTTATCTGAAAATACCAAATTGCAGCAGTTACTGTGTGGTGTATTTTAGGATGCTTTTTGTAAGTTAAGGAATTTTTGCATTCAGAGATAAATTATTATCATGGCATGTAGGGAATGCAAAACAGTCTTTTTTTTTTTTTTTTTTTACGGGATTTAACACATTTATCAAGCTCCGTTCCTGCAGCTTTCAATGGAAAAGTTGTATGATATGGATATTATGCTGTCTTTTTTCAATTTAAACATTGATTTGTGTGAAACATTAATATAATGATATTTGCAGTCTACCGTAGACAAATATAAGCAGAATTAGACATTCTAAATTGTTACAAATGCAACGCAATATTTAAATCTGAATGAAGGCTGTATTAATAATTACGGAGCGGAGCGCGTGGCAGTCCGGTTTGGCTCTGTCCTCAGATTTTMGGCTGTTTTTCAATTCCTCGCACATCGCGCACATGATGCTTCGATGAATATTTTTATGAACAGCAGGAATGGATGTGAATCGGTGCGCGAGCGAGCCCAAAGCAGCGGAGCCCCGAGCGGAGTTGCGGTCCCGGCGTGGCGCTGGAATTAGCTGGAGCTGTCGGAGTGCCGGGATTGACACCCTGAGAAGAATGCTTTGTTTGTTTGCTCAGCAGTCATGTTTAATGCTCTTCGCTTATCAAGGTGATCAGCATGGTTCAGATAACACATGCCTGACACCGCCTGCCTTTTCTCACCAGTGTGTTGACCTTTTGTCACGTTTGCTTTTCTCTGGTAGGCAATTCCTGGCTTTAAGTGTGAATGGAGTAAATAATTCACATCAATATTTAATATAAATTATTAAAGTTTCTGTCAGCTCTTACAGTTCATGCTTTTATAGAGTTGGAGTAGTTCATCAGCCAAACAGATGAATTGTGCAGCTCAGCTGGACATTAGAGCTCCTCCATGGTGCTGCCGGGATTGGGAAGGAAGCAGGGAATTAAATAGGAAAGGTAATGCAGCCTGCTCCTCCAACACCGTGTGGATTTCAGTAATGCATATTCTTTAGGGACGTTCAAAGTGCCAGATAAATATCCAACATAATTTATTGCTATTCCCATACTTACTTTCGCCCTTCATGTTGCAAACAGAAATGCAGAAAACCCCAGTGACCCCTGGCATTTTCTTTTAGTCTTTGTTACTGGCCATCCCTTGGTGCTTCGGGCCCTTCCATGGCTTAGGATGGGAGTTCTGGTGTTGGGAGGTAGGGTTTGGGTGTTGSGKTTTTTTTCCCCTCAAYGTCCTTTTTCTGTTTTTGAAGACTGATGTGAAGCGCTAAGGTGATTAAATTGCAGGGATTTTTAGAYCTTGTTTATAAATTACAACTTATATTTTGCAAAGTGACCTGCGAYTGAATGTAGATTCTGAAAACATTTTTTAAAGGAGAAAAGCTCTGATCTCTGATTATAGCAACTCAGACATGTTTATTGCGTCAGGAATTGGATAAAAATAGTATGTTTTGCATAAAAGCATATAGTAAAAATCATTATGTTCTTACTTTAATTTTATGCTCTTTTAGGCGTTCCAGTTCTTTTGTTAATGGTAGTTCATTGCGTGTTGCACAGTCATAGGCACTGTAACAATGTGATTCACTGAATATCCCATGTAATACAAATCCATCACCTGCAAGGGAGGTGGGTTTGTATCCTGTGTTTACAGGTCAAACCCTTTTGGTATACTTCAGTCATGCATCAACATTTAAAGCCAATCTCTCATTCCTCATTGTCCAGCAGGTGGCTTTGTCATAGATTATTTAATTTTTAATCATTTATTGTAAGTGGAAAAGGTTATTTAATAATACTATCCTGACAGCATTTTTTAAAAGAACAACAGTTTTCCGGTRTGTCCTGTGGTGTATGACGGGGTCAATGGAAGCATCTCGAGAGCTTCAAGTACACAATCTAAATTAGGATTCTAAACAGGCATTACAGATGCTGGTAACTTTGGCAATTATCATTTTGTTTGGTGAACAGTAGTAAAACAGTGTGCGGTAAAAGTGTTTAGAGAGAGAGGATAAATAAATTGAACAGTTTTGCAATGCAAAGTGGTTTGTGGTGTTTTTGAGGATTTCTTGGCTCTTGCTTAACTGCTATTGTGAAGCCTGGAGCAGATTTTCCCATTGCTAATGCCCTAGAAGTATTAATTCACTTTGATATGCTAATTAGAGGGCATTATGCAAGAAATGAGATTAAGTGGCAGCATGAAGCCATTTGCCTGTCAGTAAATTGAGAGCTTTAGCATCAGGAGGAGCTTTGTTTTTTCTGAGTTTCTCTTGGTTTTGCATATAAATAAAATTGATTGAAAGGTCTAGAGAAGCTTCTAGAACATTGGTGGTTCTTTTTCTCCTTCTATGATTATTTAAACTTCATGTTAAAGCCTTTCTCTGAATATTAATTGATCTAATGGGAGATACTGAACATGAAGAATTTCATTGTATTCTCAGTTACTGTATCTTAACAAAAGGAAAGTATTAGAATTCTTTGTGTCATCTGATTTTTTTTGTGGGATTATTTTAGATATATCTTACAGCTTTGTATTCTAATGCCTGTGCCTGCTGACGGCTCCTGTGCTGAGAACTGTACCTGTGTGGAGTGGAGGTAGTTTTGCCAGTTCTGCTGTTTTGGGGATTGGTATAAGGACCCAAYGAGCTGAAGGCAAATGGAAGGAGCAGATTCCTGGCCAGTGGGGCTGTAGACATTTGTCACCCCCACTCACCCACAGCGTTTCCCACCGTTTCYGATGCAAATCACACATGTATTTTCCTTCATTTAGGAAGGAAGGGGTTGTAATATTGTCCATAGATTTTATTCAACTGTCAGAAATTGTGTTAAAGTAACATTAAGGCATTGACTTACAGCCATAAGAGCGAGGGAATTTGGAGTTAATAGTTAAACTCTGCCCTTAACTCAACTCATTGAACCTATTTATTAGAGCATATATGATACSTAAGATTACTGTGCTGAGACCTCTGCTGTGGCAGGATGCTCCAGGATGGCTCAAAGATGAGAGGTTCTGATCTTGTTCAAATTTTCCTCTGTTTTTTTATGTTTGGAGTTTTTCTGAGTATGTGTGTGTTTTTCATTCAGCCTCCGAGTTGCTTTACTACAGTTTTGTGATTAGTTTTCCTTTTACAACACTGTTTTCAAAAAAAATCCAAGAAGTAGTTCTGGAAATYGAACAAAAATTTAGCAAAAAATAAACCCAAAGCAAACCCAASCCAAGCCTCTCTAGTCCTGTTTGCCTGAGTGCATTAGAATGTTGGCTGTTTGAGTGCCCATCTCCTGCACAGATCATTGTCGCAAAGTCAATCAGGGGAGCAGTGCTGGAGTGACAGTGCTTGTTATGAGCCCCAATAGTTATTTAAAAGAAAGGAAAAAGGATAAAAAAATGGCCCAGAGCTGCGTGCGGGGGCTGTTCATGCTGGATGCACATGCTCTCCCTGATCCTGGCAGCTGAAGTCTATCACTGTTGGGAAATTTTTAACATGAACCACATGAGACACAAAGCACGGCGGTTTCCCCGGAGCCACAGGGGTTTTCACGTCAGCGCAGGACAAGTGGCACGTGCACTGCGGGTCCCTGCCTGCCATCCCTGCCCTTGGCGCCCGCCCGCAACAAAGGGGCTCCAGAGCGCTTTGCATGGGAAGCCTGATGTCCCTGGTCGCCCACAGCTCCCCAGAGCTTGGCCCAAAGAATCCCATCGGGAATTTATAATCCAAAACTTTAGTTGTCATAGTGAACCTTTTTGATASTGCAAGGAACAAAACATCAGCCGACACTGCGAAGGCAGTTCTCACAGGCAGCGARAGGAAGCGTTGCTGGGCTCCAGCTGCTCATTTTGGGTTTCAGATTGTTGAACAAAGGAACTAAGTAATGAAAATGTTCCGATGCCGACCTTTACTTTCCCGATATCAGTGGACCCCAGTGGTGTTGTTTGAGGAGAAGATGATGCTGGCGATGAAATCCCAGCATTGCTGGTTTGAATGCTGGTGGTGCTGTTGATGGGGAAGGAACTTCCCTCCCCATTGAGTGAGGAGGGATGTGCTGACCTCAGTAGGGCAGACCCAGACAGAGCTTGGCCACGGGCTCATGGTAGTGAATGCAAGAGCTTGCTTCTCTTATTGTTAAAATGGGAATGTTACCCATCTTATTTTTTATGAAAGTAGTGTTGACTCGGTGCTGTGTGTTAAAAAGGAGGTTTTTTTCAAGTATTGGTTTAATTAACATTGTTATGTAAGAGGTAACTATCAACACTGTTCACAGTATCCACTTCATTCTACTTTGGCTGCAGCCAAGTCTTACCTCCTGGAGATGAGGAAATTCAGCTTTCCAAGACTTCTTCTTTTCTTGGCTTTAATCAGGAATATTTTTTTACTTCATGGTTAAACCTCTGCTTAAAGGATATCACAGCTTCCTTCCTCGKTGTTTGGTTTGCTCAGTACAGAAAGTTTGTTCCTGTGGCTGGRGATCAGTGCTTTCATTGTGTGGTGGCTGTTCGAGGCAGGGTGGCACACTCKAAAGGCTGTGCCAAGCACACTTTCATATATTTGTTGATTAAAAAAGGAAGCGTGCTTTTAGTGAGGTTTGTAATTACAGAACACTCAAATGTTTGCTTATTTTCTTTCATGCAAGATCCTGGTAGCATGATTGACTGTCACTAGTAAGAACAAGTTACAATAGATTGTGCAATGATTCTTATTTGACTTCAAGGATGTATTTATTACCATTTTTGAACAAATTATACTAACATGAAAAGTTGTGGAAATGATTGTGCACTAGATAAGGTGATACATTACAGGAGTGGTTGGGTTTATGGAGCTTTATGCCGAGGTTTTCTCAGAAATTATAGCACAGTCCTGTCACTATAAAACCTGGAGATACACTTGGTAATAACATGCAGTGGAGGGATTTTTAGGATTTCACTTGTTATTCAAATAGAGTGGGAACTATCAGTTTTTCTACCTCGTATTTCTTTC
>NW_026623413.1:17247-46258 GCF_030028575.1 Malurus melanocephalus | reverse complement strand
TGCTGATCTGTGACCCCATGCAGGAGCTCTGGTACCCAGCCAGGCCTGGGTGCGAGCTCTTGTTACCGCCAAAGGCTGCGCCTGTTCTCATTTCTTCTTGAAATGGCTTAATTGGTGTCAGCACCCCAGGGATAAAGGCCTCCAACACTGCAATCCACACGATTCACCCTGTCTCTGCTCAGTGTAGGGAAACTGGTAACAACTGGTGGTGAATGAGGAGTGAACGGTGCTGTAACAATACTCGATGATGTTTGGGATGACAGAAATTAATACGCACTTGCTTGAAGAAAGCAATGATTAATGGCAGTGAGCAAGGGAATGCTGTCCCTCCTTTAACTCCACTTTGATGGGGATTGAAAAGCAAAAGGCTGTTTTCATTCTCTCGCACAGAGAGGTCATCCAGAGTACATTACAGCAATTTTTTCTCTCTGTTTTTTATTTCATAAATATTATGATAAGCACAGATTAGATAGATTTTTTTTTTTTCACGAAGGCTTAAAAGGATATTTTCTRTTTGTTTGCTGTTTGTGCTCAATGAAGAAATCGGATTTCTTCTGTGTACGTGTGAGATYGTTATATTCAGTGGAATAATTAGTACAATTAAGAATTTTAAAAGCTCACCATTGTGTTAGTTTTTCTGAGGTTTTACAGATGGAATTTCATGGTCTCCATTTCCTAAGTGCTAAGAGGTCAGAACAAGGTGAGGAGTGTTGCCGAGGAAAGGAAAAAAAAAGGTTAAAATTCCAAGATTCCTTATTGAATTGTTGATGTAAATGTATTTTGCAAGATCCTCACACTTGTCAGTGGCTTTTTAAGCTATTTGATAAAGAATCTTTATTCTACAAGGAGCCTGAAATAACACAACACTGCTTTGGATAATGAATTCTTCATCTAAGCAGAACTTTAAAACAAAGTACAATGTTGGCATTTTTTCTTTGAGTGAGAGGGCTGATACATCTTTGGGATCCGACAGGAAGACATAAATTAATAGAGTTCTGGAGATCAGTTTCTCATTAATAATCCATTTTGTCATGGTTCTTGGCATTGTCAGCCTCGGAGCTGGTTCATATTTTGCTAAAGGATAAAAGCACATGATGTCTTAAGGCACAACATAAGGAGAAGGAGTTTATCATCTTCTGGAAAAACCATCTCTGAAAAAATAGATTGTTTTCCAGGAAGTAAATGTCAATTGCGAGTTTTATGCATTTTTAATCTTCAAACAGGTTTTTTAATGTCTACAGTTGCAAAAATAGACTCTCGAGTTGGAAGAGAGTTKCCAACAGCCGTTGCTTTTCCTTTGTCCTCTCTGCTGGTTTGGGGTTTGATTTTTCAGAAGTTGCAGTGGATTCCAGACCTGTAATTCTGCTGGTTTGGAGATTCTGGCAGATTGCGTCCAATTTGAAACGTATAATTGAAAAAAATTATCCTTCTTCTTTTGAATAGGTACACGTGAAACCTTTGTTACATTTGCATTTTCCCMGCAGTGTGGGGCATCTCACAGACCACTGTACATTCCCCCAGTATTTTCAAATTGGAAAACGTTGCTTTTTCCTGAGTACGATGACATAAAYGGAGTAATTTACCCTTTTGAAGTTTTAAATTTGGTATTTTATGTATCTTAAGGTAGTGGCAGATTGGCAAACAGTGTAACCACCAAAAGTGTTCAGCTTGTGCTGTCATCCCAAGTAAGGAAGAACAGAGATCTGATTTAGATGCCTGCCCTTTATTTTATATACTGAAGAATGACATAATGCAGATCTCCTCAGGAACGCGTGATACRTTTGGGAAGGATAAAGGGGAGGAAGAAAAGACGACATTAGCCCAGATCGCTTCRTTGTAAGATAGAACTGGGCTCAAACATTTATAATTTAATCAMGGATAAATGGTCTGCTYAAAATGGCATGGAGGGAGGGAGYRGGAGGTTCTGGACAGAGGGCTGAAGGGAACTGGGATCCTGCTCGGGTTGGGGTTGGGATGACTGGAAAGGAAGCAGCATGTCTGGAATGCTGAGCAGATCTGGACCAGGGAGGGGCTGCAGCAGCACCCACCACATCAGCAGCACATGGGCTGGCAGAGGTGTCACAGTGGGAAAGGTGTCACAGTGGGAAGGGTGTCACAGTGGGAAGGGTGTCACAGTGGAAGAGGTGTCACAGTGGAAGAGGTGTCACAGTGGGAAAGGTGTCACAGTGGGAAGAGGTGTCCCTGGTGTGTGCCAGGGGAGCCCAGGGACAGGGCATCCATCCCTGCTGGGGATCCCAGTGACCCACAGGTCACACCCAGAGATGCGTGCCACCATCCTGAGTCATTTGCACACAAACATACCCATTTGTTTGGGTGTATTTTGATCTCCACCAGGTCAGTGTTGACTGTCAGGAATGCACTGTGGGGCCTCCTCCCCACAGTTCCTGGGTGCTCAGAGGTGCTGCCTGTGCTGCGTGAGTGCAGCTCACCAGGGATGGACGTGCAGCATTTACCCCATCAGCAGGAACGCTGAACCCTTTGTTGCCTGAAAACAGGGAAGGGTTGAATGATGAAGATTTAGAACATGCTTCCTTCCACCGAGTTGCAAAGGACATTTGTCTCAGCACATTGTAGTGAAATTTTAAAGAGCAGGTTTTGACAGGAGACATTTTGCTGACACAGAATATTTTGTTCACTTCTGACTCTCAAATAAGTGCTACTTCTGTCATAATGATTGATTTATATTCGGTTTAGACCATACATTTTACATCCTCTTCTTTAGTGCTTATGGCTCCATGGCTTCAGAACATGTTTAACACTGGTACGAGCCTGGCTTCACATTCACATTCCACTAATAAAACAAAATTGGATGTAACGAGTTGTAGGTATTTTGTGCTATGGTATAKTTAGAATAAAATGATGATTTTTAAYATTTCCTGGAAMAGGAAAATTTTTAAATGAGCATTTCTGTTAAAAAATTGTTTTCACAGAGTTGTAATTTAAATTGTTCCTAATARCAGTGCCTCAAAGGCCCAGTGAGCTGCAGAATGCTGCTCCCAGAGCTCTTATTACAGGTGGTGTAAAATGAGGTRCTGAGCATCTTTGCCCCCCTGGGGGTGTGCTGTGAGCTGCTCCTTCCAGTCAGGATCAGCCCCTCCGGCATCCCTGGAAACCTCAGCCTGCTCTGCATTTCCATTAACCCAGTTTTGTCCCTTCATGTGCTGGACAAGAGGCTCAGCACATTCCAGTCCATAAATATATCAGGAAAAAAGCCCTGGAGCCTTTGCTGTGAGTTTAGTTTGGAACAAACTCCCCAGATAGCCAAGTGATTCCCCTGAGAGCAGAACCCTCCCTGGCGCAGACGTGAGTGCTTTGTGTGCATTTCTTAGASCTTCAAGAGTCTGCTCTCCCTTGGGTTCTGGGTCTTTGGCACCTGCACTGGTGGGGTTTGGGTTTTGGTGACACAGTGGATGTCACAGTGATTTCTCAGTGATCCTTTGGCAATGGCAGCTGCCAGTTCATGTCTTTGTGGGTGTTGAGGCAGAGCAGGTCCCGTGCTGGTGTGTGCAGCATTCCCAGTGCAGTCCAGGAAAAAGGGGAGACTCCAGTGTTCCCAGAAAAAGAAATAACCTTGTTCCCAGTGGCTGCTCCAGTGGGATTGTGTGAGTAACAGATTTCCATATTGGCTGAGCTGGGGCAGTTCAGGACAGGCTGCACTGCAGGGCAGGAATGAAGCCAGGCTTGGTTCCCTGTGGATGTTCTGGACCTGTGGGCTGTGCCAGGGGGGCTGTGGCTGCACCAGCCAGAGCACCCTTCAACTGATTCTGGATCAGGCCTTGGTCTTACCCTTCAAAATCAATGCTCATGCACATATTACTATGAAATTATGGTATTGCTCCTTCCTGTCTTTGAAAAATCCCCCTGAGAATCCCTAGAACATGGCATGTGAAGAGCTGGGGCAGAGCAGGGGGCTCCCTGAGCCCCTCCTTGGCTGTGAGAGATGATGCTCTGTCCCAGCCCCAGGTGAGGAGCAGGCAGCATGGAAAGGGTCAAATCCAGCTGCCTTTGGCTTTGCTGCAAACATATATATATATATTGAGATATTTATTTCTCAGAGAATGAAGAAGCTAATATTCAACAAGGCTTCAGGAAAAAAGGGTTCCAAGATGTTACAGATTTTGGAAATATTTGACAATGTTAGCAGCATCAACTACTGACACAAAACCCTCTCTCCAGAAAATTTTTCACAGTTGTGCCAAGAAAAGCAGCTTCGATGGAACATTTTCATAAACTATCATCAGTTATGCAGCAGCAGCTTCACAAATCAGAAATGATATCTTCAGGCACTGCTGTCAAGTGTTATTCAAATAATACCAGCCTCACATTTGAATAACAGCAGACATTTTGAATTAATTAATCAGATGAGATAGTCTAGGCCTTTTCTCATTAGTCTCTGGGTCAGGCATGGAAAGATATATGCGTTGGTGATGATATACTTGTCTTTAATCGTGATTTATGAAGATTTAGGATTGTGTGTGATTTGTCAAAGGTTCTGGGAAAAGGCTGGTGCATATTTCATTACCTAATCTGAGATTGATTTTGTGATGCTGAGAGATGGAACCCTATTGTTGGGGGGGGCTGGGAAGAGCAGGTATACACAGCATCCCAGGGTTTTACTGGCTTATCTTTGTGACTGTCAAACAATGCTGTAAACTTTTACTGCCAGCAGTTAACAATTCCTGCTTTAATTATAGGCAAATTCTTCATTCCGTCCAAAGGGAAAGCTGTAGTAGTTATTTAGCTAAAAAGCATAACAGACCTTATAGCTATGACCCAATGTAAATCATGGACAAAGTTGGCAAATTTCATGGCTTGGTCATGGTGAAAATATAAAATTTCATGGTTTGTCACAGATTAATAGAAAAATCCTATTAAAACTGTGCAAATAACAGCACAACAAGTTAGGTGGAGCTCCCTACATGGCACCTTCCTGCTCACAGCATTTATTTTAGGTTAGAATTGTTGTGAACCATACAAGGCCTTTGCAGGCTTTTCTCTGCTGCACTGTTTTCTATTCAGTTTAATTAGTAGTTGTTGTTTGGTTTGGACTGAATAATTATCATGTGATTGTTTTGAAGCATTATTTACATGAGAAAGCGTGTGTGACATTGCTGCTGCAGTGAAAGAGACTTGAGCAATGAAATATTTGAATACAAGTGGTGTATTTTTTTAAGTCCTTGAGATGGCTATATCTAATAACTCATCAGTAATCAGGAGTTTTGGTATTGGAACAAGGTCTGAGCAGTGCTGGGTCCTCRACTGCTGCCCACTTAGATCAGCAGACCATGGCCAAGCCCTGAGTTCCCTGCAGATTGCTAATCAYTTATTTCCTCATCTTTAATCAGAAAGTTCACATCTTTTACTGTTTTTTGTACCATTTTTCAGCCCATCTATCACAGCCACAGTGGTCGTGCAGTCCCATCTCCCACATCTCAGCTCTCCTGTTCATCCTCCTGCACTGACTGAAGGCCAGGGCGGGGCTTTAATACACAGGGTTTATCATATTTTATTTTTTACTGCTTTGGTTGCGTCCAGAATTTGGATTGGTGATTCAGGAATTTGGATCTAGGCCAAGATACTCCAAACACACTGAGCTCTTCCACTTGATCTTCTAGAGGGAGCAGTTTGTGCTGAAGTGGCCAATTTTAGAAGAAAATGGCAGTTGTTCTACATTGAAATAATGATAAAAAAAAAAATCAAAGTCTCAGAATAAGGTCTTTTAAGAATGACATCAAATAGTCTTTGCTGRTAGCAGTCAGTAACAGCTTTGTGTCGTAAATAGCCCAGAATTGCACATATGAAGCTTATTTAAAAAATGAGGGTTTTTTTTTTTATATGGGTTTTTTCTTTCCAAATAGAAAGTTGAGAAACATGTTTTTAGGGGAAGAGTGCAATGGTTCAATAATCACACAAACATGAAATCTCAGCCTTTATGGGAGACAGAATGATGAGCAGGCAAAAAAGGAAAAACACCACGACATGAGAAATCAGTTCATGATTCCAATTGAAGAAAAACACATCAATGAGTGTTGTTTATATCAAGTTTACAATTAACTGTTGTCAGGGCACCTCTATCAAGTGCTTCATCTGCACCCTGACCAACTACCACGTTCAGGGAGTAATTAAAGAGCAGCTATCACAGAACCATTCAGGTTGGAAAATCCCTCTGAGGCCATGGCCAAGGCCACCACCAACCCATGTCCCCTGTGCCACATCCACATGGCTTCAAATCCCTGCAGGGATGGGGACTCACCACTGCCCTGAGCAGCTGTGCCAGGGCTTGACAACCCCTTCTGTCAAGAAATTTTTCCCAATATCCAACCTAACTTGAAGCTGTTTTGACCTATTGCTTGGGAGAAGATGCTGACACCCACCTGACTCCAAACTCCTTTAGGTAGTTATGGAGAACAAGAAGGTTCCCTCTGAGCCTGAGCCTTTTGCTCATCCTTTGTCACTGGGATTCCCCCCGTGTCCAATAAGGGATGGGGATTCTCCTTAGCACTCCTTTTGTTGCTGATGTATTGACAGAAACATTTAATTGCCTCTCACAGCAGCAGCCAGGTGAAGTTCTAGTTGGATGCTGGTCCTTCTAATTTACTTGCAGCATAACTTCATGGCGGTAGCTCTCCAGTGTAGTAGTTATTTGTTTCTTTTCCTCATCACAGATAGGCATGAAATATAGAAGGAAAGAAAAAAAAATTGGTTTGGATTATTGATTAGTGTTTTGCTAATAAGAAATTATATTTATTGACCACTGCCATTCTSTAGCTCTGCTTCCCCATGAGTTGGCAGCTGCAGCCGTGTTCAGCAGAGCTGGGGCTGGCCCAGGCTGGCAGCTGCTGCCTCAGGAGAAGGATGTTTAACCTTATTAGTCAGGTCATTTCTCTCTTTTTGTGGAGAGGTCAACAAAAAAGAATTCCTTTCTGAAGTCAACGTTCCCAGCTTTCCTTTTGAAAGTGAACGGATTACACCAGTTTGTGAGCATGGTCCAGTGCCCTGGTGTTGTGTGTGAGGGTGGGAGCTGCTGCCAGGGTGCTGTGGGGATCAATATTGTGTGTAAACTCTACCATCACTTGGTTCATAGGAGTTCCATGGACACAACGGGGTGGGGAGAGCTGGCACATCAGCTCTGGGGACAGCTTGGGGACAGCTCGGGGACAGCTCGGGGACAGCTCGGGGACAGACTCAGTGCTTGTGGGGTGGGAAGGGCTGTTCATGGAGCTGAGTTTTCCAGCCTGGAGCACTGGGAGCTCACCCCTCACCCCTCTTTTCTGCCCCAGCTGGCTTTAGGTAGCCCTGTCCATGTTCCAGGGGTCACTCCTGCAGCCAGCACAGGAACAGCAAGCTGGGAATGGCTCTGGGGTGCCACATCCAGAGCCTGCTACACTGTGAGGCTGACTGGGGAAATTCTTGGAGTTTTGCAGCACTGCCAGTCAGAGCAAAGCATTTGATGTGTAGGAATCATGGATACTGAGCCTGTGGGTTGTGTGGCCTTTGGGAAGATGATAGCWGGGTCCCTGCATGACTGTTGGCTCTGCTCACAGCGCTTTCCCACGCTGCAGAGTGCAGAGAGCAGTGCAGTTGCAGTACAAACATACACTTGTGTATATTAAGCATGTGCATTAATATATTATTATTACTTGGACTAATAACAAATAGTAGTCAGTCAGTGAGATAAAAAAGGACAGAGTTCAATAGTAATTCGCAGACAGCTTAGCAATTACCCAGACAGCTTGCAGTCAGAAAAGCTGCTCAAATCTAGGATTACCAACTRCACCGATGGCAGCTCTGCTGGGTGGGGTTTCATAGGATGATGTTTGCACATAGCTGTAGGACTTGGTTCCAGCATTCCTCCTGAGGAACTTCTTTACAAGCCAGAATCAACAACCGTAAAAATCTCTCCAAAAGCCAGGAGGCTGGTTTCCAGAACCAGTCAAAATTATTTTTAAGTGTTTTTTCTGTATGAGAAAGATGTCTGCRCTTGCAGGGATCTTGGAAATTTTCATCCTTGATGACATAAATCCCAAATTCATTTCTGTGACAATAATCAACATCAAACCACATGCGTGGCAACACAGATTTCGTGGTTTTGTTTTTAAAATCAGTGTGTTTACTTTACAAGTGAAGGTGGCTTCTCTCCTCATTACCCTGGCTTGTTTCATTGATTTGTGTAGTGTTTTCTGTACCCATGACTGCCCTGCCAGGGGAGAGCTGCCCTGTGCCCGCAGAAGGCATCTTAAATCCCGTCTAAACCTTGAGGCATAATGTCAGAACTTTATTTGGAGTGGGYCAGCAGAGCTGGATCCCTGTTCAGCACGCTCTGGGTGTGGGARCAGCAGAGCTGGGGCTGGGGGATCTCACCCCTGCTTGTGCTCCAACTCGGGAGAGGAGAAACTTCACACACAAACCTTGCGTTTGAAGCACTCAGATGTCAAAGGAGTGCTGTTAGATTTTTAGGGCAGTACATGATTTTTTTATGGGGTGCATTAAATTCTGCTCCTCCAGCGGGCGTTAAAGCCRCCTCATCACTCGGCACCGGAGGGGAGCGCCGGCTTGGGAGGAGAGGCAGCTGTTCAAAGATTTCCATCTCAGCAGCCTCATGCCAATAGAATTGTGATTTGGGAATAGAACAAGGCTTTGGGGACTAAAGTTAATAAATAAGTGGTGTATTCCCTTTCCTTCCTCTGCCTGGCCCCAATGCCTTCTCAACCCAAGCAGTTATCAGTCCCTGGACTGATGGATTTGACATAAACTCATACATTCTTTAAGCACAAAGCCTTCACCACAAATTTTGCTTCTAAAAGACTGTTGAATGGAAAAAGGTCACTTGGGTGGTTAAGTGTCTGCACTGGGATGCTGCTGCTGTGTTTGCAGAGCTGCATTTGATCCCCTTGGTTGGGGGCAGCCTGGTGAGGGCTCTGTGTTTTAGATCATGTTCCTCCTGCCAAGGGGGACAAAATACCCTCTGTGTGTCGGGCTGACCCAAAACACAGAGTTTGTTGCAGGGGTGTGGCTGACAGAGCATCTTGGGAATTAATTCAGCTTCTTTAGTTACAATCACAGATAAAAGATCAAGTAATTTTCAGTCATTCCTGTTGTACCTGGTCATGTTGTTTAGATTGAGAAAAATCCAAAAGAGAGTGTGCTTTTTGCATCAAATATCTCCTCACTGGACTTCAGGAGGAAGACTGGAAAACAAGGATGTTTGTAAATGACCTAAAAATGTACTCATTAATSTAAAGTTTGTAGCCAGCCCCTGGCAAATGCAGGAATTGCGATGCCAGGAGAGGGGATGGCAGTGCCACTGTGGGTTGGGGACACCACGGGCTCCTGTCCCCTGCCCCCAGCAGGGTCTGGGCTGTTGGGTCYGTGTGTGGAATTTGCAGCCGTGGTGGTGCCCAGGGCTGTCCCTGCTCTGTGTGGGGTGATGGCAGTGGCACCACAGCCACGGGCATTCCCTGCTCCAGGCACAGTGCCCCAGAGCCCACGGTGCAGGGACAGCTGGCATCTTCACTGTGCTGCTCTGGCATCATCACAGGTTAGCTTTGCTTGCCAGCAGAAAAAGAGGATGTCTGGTTATTCTTGGAGCAGGCAACGTGTAGTGTTTGTAGGATAATGCTGAAGTACTTGCACTGTGTTAAAAAAATTAATACACTTGTATTGCTACTGGAATTGGAGCCTGATTAGGATTGTTCCAGTACTGTAGTTTTAGCTTTTAATTACTTACTACATTACACAGTATCTAGCAGTGCTAATAGAGTACAGAACTGTCATAGCTTTTGTTTTAAAGTACAGGACTGTGTGGTGCTTAATTGTGGAACAGTGTTGTTCAATTACATCTGAAAGCGTTTAATAAAGTATGGCACAGGAAGGCAAATCGGAGTGGCATGTGTTAATTGGTGTCTGCATCATTGACTCCATTTGGGACGGGATGGCTGCGAGACGGGCACCGAGTGGCACGGTGCCCAAATGGAGTCTTCAGCCCARCTCTTCTCCGTGCCAGTGCTGTCACACATTTGCACAGATTTTCACACCTTGCACGCTCGTGGTGCTGTTGTGAACATTGGTGGTGGCATCTTCTGCCCTGCTCCAGGGCTGGCAGAGCACCGTGGGCATGGCACAAGCTCTGGACACGACCCTGAGTTCTGCTCCCTTTCTCTRAGAACAGCTCAGGACTCCCTGAGCAATGAGGGTACTGCCCATCATCACTTTTATCCTTTTGCCTCCTGCCCCACGGCTCCCCCAAAGTGCACTCTGCTGTCCAGAGCCAAWTCCCARATACAAACAAAGTMATGCTTACAGTTATTTCCYSAGTRGTTGTATTTTTCATATCAATGTTCKACTTTTTACCTGRTTTCACTGAAATATTCTCTGGAAGTATTTCTYTTGGAATAAACATTTCAGCACATCAGGTTTGTTCCATAAGGGTTGATTGTCAAATTACAGCCTTTCTTCCTGTGAGCACTGTGCTTTGGTATGGGATCAAATTGCATTAGGTATTTTTTTTCCTCCAGTAGAAACACAGAATAATAGTGATATCTTTGTTATATCATATTTCTGAATGAAAAATAATCACAAACAGATTTTCATGTGGTGTTGCTGCAGAGCAGGAATGTTTTTCCTGCCAGGCAGCCTCTCGAGGTGGGTTTGGCTGGTGTCCCCTGCACAGCTCAGTGTCCCTCCACACTCACCACACACACTTTCTACATTTTCTTGCCTGTGGTCCTCGAAGCCACCTAGCATGCAGGTCATGTGCCCTTAATTTTCATTATGAATGGAGAGTAAAACGTGAAGGTTATTGCCTGGCAGTACAAATGCTCTGGGTTTTTTTTTATTTAGAAGCTCTATTAGAAGTGTCAGGAGTCCCATAACAAAGCTGGGCAAATATCCGCAGAGACACCTTGTTGAGAAAGGCAACTTGGTTCTAAAAGGTTTGAATATGAATGTGGTTGTTTCTAATCAAGCAGTCCTTGAACAGAATTCCCCACTAGTACTTACCTCTTTCTGTTTTTTCTTACCTTTTCTCTTGTAATCTGTCTGTTTTTCTCCTCAGGAAATGCTTCTCATGCCAGCCTGCAGTGGGTGGGAGGGAGACAGTGGGGCTGGGGGGAAACTCCACATCTGAATATCTCCACATCAAAAAGTGGATTTCAGGATTCAGGATGGACATGGTCAGAAAACTGCTGTCCTTTCAAAGCCCCAACTCATGCTCCAGTGCCACGTGTGGCTCCAGGGAAATAACACAACCAGTTCCATGGTGGCATGGGTGGCCCTGGGCTTTGGTGGGCGAGGACCAGGGTCCCTCTGGAGATGGGCAARGTCCTGACAGAACTGTCCCCTGTCCCTTCTGCTGACTCCTGTGGAGCACAGGGTGCTGTCCCCTGACCGTGCTCCCCGGGCACATCTCGGCTCCGATCCCTTCAGTGCACTTACAAAATTTCCCTTTTTTATTTTTTTATTTTTTTATTTTTTTTTAATAAATTGTCAGTGTTTTTTCCCTCTACGAACCTGTAGCATCTGGCAGCAGGAAAGTACAGTAGGACTCGCTGGCACTGTGGTGCAGAGCCTCGAAGAATTCTGTATTGTGACAACACATCAAAATAAATTGCTGTCAACAGACCAAAACACCAAGTGCTGTGATTCTGTCTGACGTGTGAAGACTCAGACAGGCTGTCTTGACAAGTTGTGGTGGAGCACCTGCAATTGGCAGAAGACAGTGATATAAATCTGATTTGCCTGATATGCAGCACCTAGATATCGTTAATGTTGGTGACAATAACTCTGCATAACATTCCCCAGACATAGATCTGATTTTTTGTCTATTACTTGTGTTGTTTTTTGTCACTCTCTGATCCTGGCTCTGCTTCTTTTCCCTGCTCAGGGTCTGCCTAGGAATTGCTTGGAATAATAAACCGAGTTAAAGAAGGTAATAACAAATTAAGGTTCAGTTCAGCCTCTTCTTGAGTGGAAAAAGGCAGCACTTGGCCCAGCTGCTCAAAGCAAAGGATACACCATGAAATTTTATTTTACACTAATCATAAAAATAATCATGGTGGAAGTTGTATTAATTCCCTCACTYGCAGCCCAAACATTTAAAATAGCAGGTTCAATGCCAGGAGCCGCAGTAAATCTTTTCTGAAACGTCTGTGGTTTTAAACTCCTGGAAGAGGAGTGGGATCGTTGAATAGGTGGTTAATTTTTACCTTTCATTATCAATAAATGGTAATTCTTTACAGTAGCACCATATATCACAGCTGGTTTATGAACGTGTGAGAYGTAYCTKGGCTCTGGAGTTTAATTACTGGGAGTTAAATTGTGGTGTCTCTGCACCAACCCTTCCTCAGCAGCACCRCTGGGATGGGTTTCMTCWGCCCCAGGAACTGGAATTTCTCCTGGTCCTCTGTGTGTTTGCCCCAGGAACTGGAATTTCTCCTGGTCCTCTGTGTGTTTGCCCCTTAGAACTGGAATTTCTCCTGGTCCTCTGTGTGTTTGCCCCCAGGAACTGGAATTTCTCCTGTTCCTCTGTGTGTTTGCCCCCAGGAACTGGAATTTCTCCTGGTCCTCTGTGTGTTTGCCCCAGGAACTGGAATTTCTCCTGGTCCTCTGTGTGTTTGCCCCTTAGAACTGGAATTTCTCCTGGTTGCCATCCTCTGTGTGTTTGCAGTCCTGGAACTGGAGATGTTTTTGTGTGTGACACTCACCACCCGTCCTGTTTTGCTCGTGCCTCGTGGTTTTGGGGCCAGACCCAGCCCGGCTCCTGGCACGGAGGGTCCTGGCAGGAAGGTCCTGGCAGGAAGGTCCTGGCAGGAGGGTCCTGGCAGGAGGGTCCTGGCACAGACCCTCTCAGGGTGTGGATCCCCTGGGCTGGCACAGGGAAGGTGCCAGGGGTGAAAGAGCCATCAGGGCTGGAAGAAGCCACTGACTGGTGGCACTTTGGAGGGCTGCTCTGCTCCTGGGCTCAGCGGTTGTTTTTTCTATACATTTTGGAGCTCCTGTGGCACCAAACTTGGGCGATGTCACCGTCCAGTCCAAGGGGCTGCATGAGGAGAAAAAAGGTTTTTGAAATTACCATTCATTCTTGTCTGTATTGTTATTTTATCCCTTAAAGGCTGCTAATGAGAAATAGAGCCTCATTATGATTTTAAGGATGAGAGAGGAAGGCTTTTAATTAATGATATGTAAATGGTCTTGAATTGATTATGTTAGAATATCAAGAGAGATGGGTAGAAGCTGTGGTGTAATATATTTTAATTAAGAATTAATTAAAAATGATGGCAATTTCATAAAGCCTCACAGAAAATAGTGGAATTTACTTTCTGTCAGGAGTAAATTAGCCAGTGATTAAATAAAGGGCCTGCATTAATAGTGGAGTTATTTTTAAACTGTGCTATGAAGAATTGTGTAATTTTCCCTAAATAAGTAAAATAAAAATGTAATGTTTGCAAACAAGTTTTGGAAATGACAGAAGAATGCAAACTTAGTTTTCTGCCCCTCCTTTTGCTGTGATCCTTTGGAGCAGTGGCTTGAAGGGGCTTTGTGGAGGGTGTGAGCAGTGGTTTGGGCAGGGAGGGTCTGGCCCGGGGCTGTGGTGGTGTGGGTGGCAGAAGGGACCTGTCTGGGGGTGCCTGGGCTCAGAACCCCCAGAAGTGCCCCTGTTCCTGCCCAGCACCCACAGCCTCCACTGCACACACACGGATCTGTGTGTACTTGCTGGGCCAGCATGGAGCAGACACCTCCTCTTGTTCCTGTGCCCAGGAGCATCCAGTGCCTGTCTTGGCCAGGACTGTGCCCAGGTTCAGGGATCCATCCCCAGCTCACCCTGTGTGTTTTCCTGGTTGAGAGCAGAGCCCGCAGGTCACTGGGGCAGCTCTGCCATCCTCACTGCCATGGAGGACCCCCGGTGCCACCGCTGTCCCTTTGGGGTGAGCAGGAGGTGTCCCCTTGCCTTCCATCTCTGAACACCTCTGAAAACCTCGGCTGGGCTCTCCTGCCCCCAGCACCATCCCTGCCTGGGGGATCCACCCATCTCTGTCCCATACAGGTGGCACTGGGGGATCCCCTCATCTCTGTCCCATACAGGTGGCACTGGGGGATCCATCACCTCTGTCCCATGCAGGTGGCACTGGGGGATCCCCTCACCTCTGTCCCATGCAGGTGGCACTGGGGGATCCCCTCACCTCTGTCCCATGCAGGTGGCACTGGGGGATCCACCCACCCCTGTCCCATACAGGTGGCACTGGGGGATCCCCCCATCTCTGCCCTGTGCAGGTGGCACAGCGGGGCTGGCACAGTGGGGACATCTCCTCTGCTGCAGAGGAGCCATGGGGGCATCCCACTCCTCACCCCCTCTGTGGCAGATGTTGGGGTGGCTCTGGTGGAGCCTGGGCCAGGCAGGGTCAGCACTGGGGTTTGCCAGGTGAGTGTCCCCTCCTGGGCCAGGCAGGGTCAGCACAGGGGTTTGCCAGGGGTGTGTCCCCTCCTGGGCCAGGCAGGGTCAGCACAGGGGTTTGCCAGGGGTGTGTCCCCTCCTGGGCCAGGCCAGGTCAGCACTGGGGTTTGCCAGGCGTGTGCCCCCTACCCAGGGCACATCTGCTGGGATGGGAGCTGCTCCCCAGGGCACACCTGGGCTGCTGGTGCCAATCCTGCAGGGGTGTTCATGAGTGTGGGCAGTGCTCCCATCCTGGGCTGTTCCACGAGTTCATGGCCTGGCACATGCTCTGCTGTAAATGGGCTTTATGCACTTGTTTAGGCTGCTGCTCACTAAAGAGCATTGCCATGGCAACTGCACCATCACATGCTGTACACTCATGCTGTCRCCGAGATAAAGAGCACATTTTAAAGCAGCATATTCTTAATGTCGATGTCCTAAAACGCAATTTTTGATGATTATTATTATTTTTCTGGGAGAATATTTGTGATAAGCGACCATGTCTCCTCAGTGTCTCTTAACTCCTTTTACTACCACTCTGCTGCTGGAGGACGGTGTGCCTGCGGTAATTTCTTTTTCATTTGTAGATTTGCTCATAGAGATCATGAAATATTTGTTAGTTCAAAAACCCTGTGTGTGGTTCAGCAGTTGGGCTCTGTGCCGCTGCCAGGCCGTGGTGCCCGGTGCCCACTGCCACCAGAGGCTTGCCACAGGCTGGGGAGCTGTTTTCAAATGCATTTGTGCAAAGTTCTTTCTAACTTGCTGCCCCGGCCTGGAGGAGAGGAGAGCAGGGGCAGCAAAGCTGCGAGGTGGTTGTTAAATTGTTAAAGCCCCAGTCTTTGCTGCTTCAGTATTTTGCTGAGAATGAGGGGCATATGGATGGTTTGTGGAAGATGCTGCTCCATAGTSTGGTTGCACAGGGCAGGGATGGAATGAGTGTGTTTCTAAGAAACTTTTTTTCCTCTAAGCAACTTTTACGTGACTGTAACTGGAGTGTGTGTGAGCTCAGTCCCTGCAGTCAGCTGGGGTGGGGCTCAGGCTGTTCTGGTATGGAGGACTGGGCACTCTGCTGTCCGGTGGAATGCCCATTGCTGGRAATATTAACTCATTTTCATACAGTTATTAACTCTGCAAACCCATCCCTGTGCACAAACCAGAACAAAAGACTGGAAGGTGCATTTTTGGTGTAAAGGGCTTCAGTCAGCTGCCTCATCAGAGCTGGGGGAGTGATCCAGGAGCTGGAAACTACCTTAGAATTAACTTCATCGGCTTTTAGATCAGGACTCATCTTCTCTGGAAAAAACATGCATATAATCCCCATTGTGTGTCTCATCATAATCCTCCTCCTCGTCTTCCGAAGGCAGTGAAAGGTACAGAACAGCAGCAGTGCTCCCAGAATAGTGGAAATTTTCTGTAGGATTTTGTGGTTTGTCATATGTGTGGGCACTGCCAGGCCCCCGTGCTCCGGGCTGGCTCCCCCGCTCCTCCTGTGACGTCCTGACAGGGGTTTGCTCCCAAACCATCCCTAGTTCACAGTACAAAGACTGGAAGAATTAACATTCCTCACAATTATCCAACCATCTTAATTACTTGCCCCATATTCTGTCTTGATATTAGCTGCCCGAATCATGGTGGGATTTTCCAGGCACAACTTCTGGCCAGTTTGTTAGCCAGAGAACTGAAAAAGAAGTAGAAAATAAGCGTAAAAATTGCTGCAGTGCTGTAGGTAATATTCAGGCTGAGCCTGGAAGGTGATATTCAGGCTGAGCTCCTTGTGTCCAGTGCCAGGGTGAGGGCTGGGGAGGAGATGAGGGAATGTTGGCACACACTGTGCATGTGCTCGGGTGCCCAGGATAGCCCAGGTGAGGCTCCAGCCCATGTCCTGTCCCTGYCCTGCCCTGGGCTGTGGGGARMAGGGCTGGGGACAGCAGCACAGCCACTGTCACCATCCCTTGTCCCCACAGCCAGCCCTGGGGAGCAGCGCTGCTGTGCAGCCAGCCTGTTCACACCAGGATGCTCCTGCACATTAACATGCCGGGCGTGAGATATCTGTATCATCTCGCTCCCATCCTGCCTTCCTGACTGCAGGAAAAGGCCATTTTTTATCAGTTTCTGCTTTAGTGAAGCAAAAGGTCCTTTGGTTCCCATCCACTGTCTCGAAATGCAGAGTGTGTCATTGAAGAAAGCTCACAGGTCAGTCAAATGCCCCTGAAACTTTCTTTCCCAGCCAGGACATCTCCATCCTTGTGGCTGCAGGAGCTGGAACAAAAGCCCAGCCTGACTCTGGGTGGTTTGTGTTGTACCACAAATGGCCTATAAAGGTTTGTCATAACAGCAGCTCTGGAAGCAGAAGGACACGGGCAATAGTTTACAGCTCTCGTGCTGTCTGGTGCCATTCATTAGCAGGTTCCATGCTAGTGATGAAATTTTACAGGTTGATCATTTAAATACAGGTTAGAAAAAATTTCGATGATCCAACTGGAAAAGTGTCAGCTATTGGTCAGTCTGCCTTTTTCACCCCAGTCAATACATTGAGGGATGCAAGGCCCAACAGGCACGATCAGGCAATAGTTCAGTGATCATAGGGTTATTAATCACAGGGGCTTTGACCCCAGTGTGGGGATGGAGGGCTTGGGGGAAAAGGGAGCGTGGCAGTGGTGCTATGGCATCATCCCTGGCAGGGTTGTGTTAATGGTGCCCTGGCCCTTGGTGTGCCAGAGGAGGTGTGTGCACAGGTCCCTGTCTTTGCTGTGGGATGTGCCAGAGGAGGTGTGTGCACAGGTCCCTGTCTTTGTTGTGGGATGTGCCAGAGGAGGTGTGTGCACAGGTCCCTGTCTTTGCTGTGGGATGAGCACACGATGGTGATCAATGAGCAGTGCCTGCAATCACACGGGCGTGGAGGCAGCGATCCCCCGAGAGCGCCCATTGCAGCGCCGTGCTCCGAGCCAACGAGGAGGGAGACAGACAGGTTGTTTGAGAAAATTCCCTTTGGACCAAACACTGATGCTGAGCTGAGCTACAAACGCTTCAGCTGTACGAAGTGCAACTTTATCAGTGTTCTGGGTTAAATGCTGCTCCTGGAGTGTACTGAGAGCTCTGCCTGCCGGCTCCTGCGGCAGCGTCCTCCTGCAGCCTGTCAGCATCAACTGTGCAGCCACTCTGACTGCTGCACTAATTAATTACTTAATTTTTCCATGCACTTTTTTTTTAAAAATGTGAAATGTCCCTTTGTCAGTGCTGCAGAAGGGGTGAGTGCAGRGGGACAGGACCCTGCAGAGCGGTGRTGGCTGTGTGTCCCAGGGCACTGCTCACGACTGGAGACGTGGGCTTTTCAGTGATTCAGTGTGTCTTTAATGAATTTAACAGTTGTGTGCAAGTCCTTCCTCTTTAGAATGACCTTGTTGGCAGTTGGCTCCAGTATCAGATGCAAATCCAGTACCAGCTCATGTCTTCCATGGAAAATGCAGTATTGTAGAGCCATTTCAACATTTACTTCAGGAATTAAGGAATATCTAATTAAATGTTTGGCATCTGCAGTGTGCAGGTTTTGGGGTAATGATATAAAAAAAGTGAAATGTTAATATAAGGTTAATTTTGACCAATTCAACAGCTTGCTTTTAAGTTTCCCATTGACAGCCAAATGGCAGGGTTTAGTGCTAAGCTCCACATTGCAGCTTATCTCTCCTTAATTAAAATTAAAATGTGAGCAACAACACAGAGATATTTTGCAGCATCCTGAAAGAGGAGAAGCAGAAGCTCGAGTGATGGTTGTTTAATAAGATTATAATTGGAGAGTTAAAGCCTTGTGATCTATGTGAAGACTGGTTTGGTGCTGGTGCGGCTCCGTGGCAGGCGAGCCCCAGGTGCCTGGCCAAGCATCCCTCGCCGACATCTGGAACCAGTTGCAATACATCACTGTCAAAACTGCTTTCTATACGTATCTGCATTTACACATTAGTTACTCACGCAGCACTCATCAAAAAAGCTGAACAATCTTGACACGATGTCCCTGGTGGAACGGCAAAGGTGAACCGAAGTTGGGAGGCAGTGTCTCGCGTCACTGTCTGCTGAGCTTTTACAACAGGAAGCCTGATTAAAACTGAAGGGAAAAATTTATCGTCAGCTTCTGCTTTGTATCATTTTTACCTACCAAAAGAGTATTTTGTTTCATACAAAGCAGTTGATAAGAGGTGCTCTCCACTTTCCTCACTRTCTTCACTGCAGTGGTGCTTTGCTGGGCCGGTCATCACACAGGAATTTGGACAGGCTTTGGGTGTCCCATTATSCACAGAATTTCCTCTTTCTTGCCCAGTTCTTGCTCTGAATTACAGAATCCGTTTCTGGTTCGTTTATGTTTGTTACACAGGGATTGATGGAACATGGAGAGAGAAAGTCCAGGCAGGATGTTGGTGTTACTGAAGGATGTGTGTTCTGTTGCAGGGAAGAAAATAACGGAGAACTTCCTTGGGAGTTCAGGGATTAGGAGTTAATTAGGAGTCAAAAGTAAACATGTTGAGGAGCCAGAATGCCTGAAGAATGGAGCTCCCTGGACGTGTTGTTTGGGATGGGAACTAACAGCTTTGGTGAAATAGGGGTTTCACYTGGTGCAAGGTTCAAATGCTGTTTATTTTCTCTGTTGAAAATATAAGTGTGCTCTTGCAGTGAGGGCTCTCACTGTGTGCCAGGGCAGCCTGCTGCTCCCTTCAGTGTGCCTTGGCTGAGGGGTTCAGGGATTTACTTAGTTTAGCTCTTTTCTCTGGGAARAGAGGAAAAGGATCCTGAGTATGAGAAAAAACACAACTCATTTTGCAGAGTTGCCTCAGCCATGGTGCTGATGCCATGCTTCATGACTTGCTGTTTTCATTAGACACATCCATGACTCTGGAGATGGTGGTGAAGTGTTTGTCTAACCTGTGAGCAGACAAACAAGAAATATTGCAAAAGTTGGGATCTGGAGTATCTTTAGTGATTTCACCTGTTGGGATGTCGGTAACATTTCTGAGAGGTGTTTTTGGCAATGCACTCATAATCTCTGCATGGAAAAGCCCAAGAGATTCTGTGCAGGATTCAGTTCTGTTGAAGCTGATAATGAGAAAAGCCAGAATGCTGGGTGGAAACGTGCACATCATCTCCCCAGTGCTCCTGGTGCCAACGCTGWGCTGTGCCCGTGCAGGTGACGTTTGGTGCCCACCCACAGCCTCAGCACACACAGAACAGAGGTTCAGGTGATCCCAGGGCTTCAAATGGAACCAGGACAGACCCAGCTCTGCTGATCATGGCTTCTCTCTTCAGGATGTTGACAAAAAATGGCATTATCTGGGTTTTACAGGTGGGCAGAATRTGATGAAATCCAAGTTAATTTAAAAGAAAACAAAAATAACTGAAGTAGGTGGATKGACTTTATTCAGCTGCTTGTCTCAGTTCTGCACTCCGGTACCACAAGGTTTGCTGAAAGCAAACAAAATCAGTGCCCAATGAGCCCAGAGTGGAATTCCAAACAATAGCAACTCCRAATCAGTCTGATTTCCTCCGGGCTTTACCTTCAGTGCAAGACCTGACTTTGCAGAATCGGGACAAAACGTGAGTGATGCATGAAATGAAAATTTCCTGCCTGGTGTGTAGAATAAAAACAGTCTAAGGCGTGATGCTGCTGCAGCGTGTGGCTCACACGTGGCTCACATGCAGCCAGAGCAGTGAGCCAGGCCCAGGCATCTGCCAGCAGAGCCCATCCTGGTGTGGAAAAGGTCCAGCTTATTCCTGATCTCCTTTGGCACCTTGGGAGCAGCTCAGCGATTAGACTGATTTTATTTTTAGGATTGTTGGGGGAAGTGGYTTTGGGGTGTTAGGACAGCCTTCAGGWCCCTGTTGTGCCTCAGTGACATTGSWGGGGTGTCCCACAGCCATCAGGGAGGATGTGAGCCCRTGTGGGGCTGGCACAGGGACAGACAATGCCCTCAGTCCTGGGGTGGCACATCTCCTGTGGCCACTGTCACCTCCCAACACCACAGAGATGAAAATGCCTGCAGACAATGACCTTCTCCATCCTTCTGGAAARGAGAAGTGAAAAGCTTTTAGAACTTGCTTTTTGCTGGGAATCCTGGATAAAATGTATTTCTTGGCTAAAAATCCATGTGAACTGATTATTGACAMAAATAGGGTTAAAAAAACCARCSTAAAGCCTATGGATCTCCTGMYAGAGGCCAGCRGGCTCCAGTGCTGTCCCTGATGGTRACAAAGAGCAGAATCTGAAGGAGCAGGCACAGCTCAGGTGTGCAGGGCAGCCCCGGGTGATGGTGATGGGAGCAGGGGTCACCTTGGCAGGGTCAGAGGGCACTGCTCAGCTCTGCTGGTTCCTTCTGCTGCCCCTGATCCAGTGTGTGCTCAGCTCCCTGGGCCCCTCCCTGTGTGACAGACACAGCAAGGAGGGGCTGCTCCAGCCTGGCTCAGTTGGCAGTGCCAGGTGAGCCTGGATCAGGAGGATGAGCTCTGTTGGCAGTGCCAGGTGAGCCTGGATCAGGAGGATGAGCTCTGTTGGCAGTGCCAGGTGACTCTGGATGAGGAGGATGAGCTCTGTTGGCAGTGCCAGGTGAGCCTGGATCAGGAGGATGAGCACTGTTGGCAGTGCCAGGTGAGCCTGGATGAGGAGGATGCTCAGATACCCCCAGTCCTGCCCTCCCACCTGGGGCACCCCATTCCCTGGGGCTGGAGCCCTGCAGGCACTGGTGCCCCTTGAACAGGAACCTCCTGCCCCATGCAGCCTCAGCCCCAAGTTTTATTATGAATTAAGAGTAAAACTCCTTCTCTGCCACAGAAAAAACTACCTCCATTTTTCAGAGAGCCTCTGTTTATATAGTTTATGGGAGAAGAGGGCTCTTAATATTTCAGTGTCATGACCATAAAATGAAAAGGTTACTGCTTGCTGCAAAGGCTTGCTTGGATCCAGCACCAATTAATTTTCAATCTGAAATATATGTCTCCTGGCCGTCTCACAACAGCCGGGAGCGGGAGGTTCCTCTTTAACACATTTGAGCCACAAACCCGGTTAAAGGATTAGCCAGCTTTTTCCATGCTGTTTTGTTCGCCCCCATTGGGGATTCCCATTATCCTTGATAGACTGTTAGCCCTGACAGTGGGATATGACAGTGTGAGTTTTCCTCCTCCTCGGCACGGTGGCCACAAAAGGCTGCTCGGACCTCGGCTTTCATTTCCATTACGGGTACAGCGGYAGCATATGCTAAAAGCAGCATTACTGTGCCGAGCTGCTCCTGCAGAATTATCTGCAACGCTTTAATTTCTCTGTGTTCAGCAGCCCCAGAGCTGGCAGAGCTGCCAGGCTGCCCTCCCCTGCTCCGGGCAACGTCCGGGGGCACAGCCAGGATTGGAGCTGGACCAGAGCATTGCAAACACACGCTGACTTTGTGGAGGGTGGATGAGCTTCTCTTTATCTTTATTTATTAATAAAAGACGGAATGCCTTGGGAAACAAAAGGTTTTAATGGCTGGTGCTTGGTATCCTTGACAACAATCCCCAAAGAATATTACATTAGGGCACCAGAGAACTTTTAAAAATAAGTAATGGAATTCCGTCTCTGTTATGCTTTTAGTAGTCATTTCGGCCATGGTGCAGCGAGGTCATAAGCTGAGCTCAGTGAAGGGAGCCAGAACACGAAATGATGCTGAGAGAACGTCTGGGAGATGAGAGGTACAGAATTACAAGCGAAAGTGCAGGCCTGCTGAGGCAATTACAGCTTAATGGGGTCATTTGGAAGGCAATTGCCAGGGGTTAATGTAGTATGGAGAGATGAGGTGAGATTGAAGTGAAATTTGGGGCTGGAAATGTGTTAAGATGAAAGATCAGAGTGCAGCAGATTCTGCAGTGCAGAAGGTTTATATCATGCAAAAAAATTTGAGAAAAATGTAAAAGTAGTAGCCAGATGTTTCAAAATAAATAAATAAAACCTTAAGTAAATGCTTTTAAAAAGTGAAATAGCTGCATCGAAACCCTCCGTGCTGGGGAGGGTGGCAGTGAGCATGGCAGGGTTTGATATCACAGAAAAAGGGCTGGTTTGGAGCAAAAGTTGTGTTGCGTTTGCACATATGCCCAGACAATGTGGTTCCTTATTGACACGACAGAGTGCCTGATGAAATGCTGACTGCTCGCTCAGCTGTTGTGCCTTGTTTTGAAAAATCCATTGTTTTCAAACAAAACGCGAGCAACAGTCCTCTATACACATATTTTGATATATTTGCAATGGATTCATCACATTATCTTTTCAGGCATTAAAATAATACTCMTAAGATGTCAAAATATTGCAGGAATGCAAGCTAGCATTCTTTGAGAGCGGGTATTTGGGTGCTGAGAAGTATGCTTAAATATTACAGGTGTTTAAATTAAAAATGTCAAGCCATGAAGGCATAATGGAAGTAATCATTTTTACACAGTTTTAAGCCACGGTGTTGGAGAAAGGCTCTGCATTCCACACTATTGTGAGGGAGCGAGTTCATAAGCATTCAGAGGACAAAAGAGATCATTATGCTTTGTTACCTCAGCCAGTTCATTACCTTAATTGCTGAGCGTAATCCAGTCTTGGAAGAAAACTCTGGGGCTTTAAGGAGATCAGCGCCGGCACCCTGTGACACAGAAAATGGGAGCCCTTTCCTGCTCCACGGCCACTCCAGGCACGCTAAACCTTGATCAAAGGCTGAACTTCTCCCAGGCTCGGCCATGTGAAAATCCCCCGGAGCGCTGCGGCCGCTGAACCGTGATGGAGCCGCGGGCTGGACCGCGCCCCCGGGCAGCGGCAGCGTCCCGCATGGCCGAGCCTGGCACGGCACGGCACGGCATGACACAGCCGGAATAGGGACCGAGCGGAGCCTGGCACGGCACGGCACGGCATGGMACGGCCTGAATGGGGACCGAGCGGAGCCTGAACCGAGCCTGGCACGGCACGGCCTGAATGGGGACCGAGAGGAGCCTGAACCGAGCCTGGCACGGCACGGCCTGAATGGGGACCGAGAGGAGCCTGAACCGAGCCTGGCACGGCACGGCACGGCACGGCACGGAACGGAACCGCCTGGACCGAGCCTGAGCGGAGCCTGGCACGGCACGGCACGGCACGGAACGGTCTGAATGGGGACCGAGCGGGGACCGAGCGGAGCCTGGCACGGCACGGCACAGAACGGCACAGCACGGCAGGGTACGGGACCGAGCGGAGCCTGAACCGAGCCTGGCACGGCACGGAACGGCACGGCCTGAATGGGGACCGAGCGGAGCCTGGCACGGCACGGCACGGCACGGAACGGCCTGAACCGAGCCTGAGCGGGGACCGAGCGGAGCCTGGCACGGCATGGCACGGCACGGCACAGCCTGAACGGGGACCGAGCGGAACCCTCCTCGGCGGGGCACCGTGGCCGTGTCCCGCTCCGCTCCCGGGGGATGGCACCGTGTCCCCGCTCTGTTCCCCGGGCAGGGATGGCACCGTGGCAGTGTCCCCGTTCCCGGGCAGGGATGGCACCGTGTCCCCGTTCCCCGGGCAGGGATGGCACTGTGTCCCCGCTCTGTTCCTCGGGCAGGGATGGCACTGTGGCCGTGTCCCCGTTCCCCGGACAGGGATGGCACCGTGTCCCCGTTCCCCGGGCAGGGATGGCACCGTTTCCCCGTTCCCCGGACAGGGATGGCACTGTGGCAATGTCCCCATTCCCTGGGCAGGGATGGCACGGGCGGTCCCCGCTCCGTTCCCGGGCAGGGATGGCACCGTGGCAGTGTCCCCACACCCCGGGCAGGGATGGCACTGTGTCCCCGCTCCGTTCCCGATTCCTGCCAATCCCCACTCGAGGAAAAGCCCCGCCGGCCGGCGCTGGGCTCCCGAGTGATGCCGAGGCGTTGCTGGGGAAGATCAGATTTATTGTAAATACATTAGAGCAGGGTTTTTACCCGTGTTTCTCTGTGTGTGTGTGCTTTGTATCTGGTTATCCAAGCCGACGATATGGGCATCCCCCCCCCCTTACAGTTGCATATATTAAGGCTTTTAARAAATATAGTAAAACAAAAAATATGACCTTTAAAAGCATGGTTGAGTTGCATTCATTTTATAACCATCAAAGCAACTCTTTACTGTTGTAAGGTAGAAAAATCAATGATGCAATCTTTTTCCTTTTGCCTCGTGCAATCCGTAATTGAAATGGAAAATCAAATGAACGGCTAACAGATAATTGTTTTATCAATATTCCCTGCCTGCCCTACAAGGGTCAGCCTAGAATGATCATGAGCCACGGATATGATGAGGACAAAATGTGAAATTGAACAGCAAGGAGGCAATAAATCAACCTTGACAAGAAAGAGTGACCAGCATGTAGCTCTTGTAGGCAGCTTTTGGGACACTTTTTGTCTCAGGTGTCTGCACTGATTTAAAAATGTGAGAATATAATATTTGAAGCTCTACCAGCGGGTAAACAACTGCAGACTATTTCTAGGTTAAGGCATCATCAAAGCAAACACGCTGCAGCAGAAAAAATGAGTATATTGGGGCATAGTGGGAAAAATCCCGCAGTAAAACAACGGGGAGTAGTGGAATATTCTGGGGTTGTGGCAAGAAATTCTCCCTCTTCCTATCTGGTCTAAAAAACTGAAAAAGATAGTAAATATATGAAAACGTATTTTTTCAGGCTGCTCTTTTGCTGCTCCATTGGGCATGAAAAATGCTTTCCATTGTATTTCTGGTATTTTGGGAGCTCCTTGATCCCGGAGCAGAGCAGCCTGTGATCAGGGGCATTTTGGCATCAGGACTCCACTTGTGGGCAGTGGGAGTGTCAGGACATGGGGACAGGTAATGCTACTCCTGCACAGCCACCTTTGCTCATCGTTTGATCCTTCAATTTTTCCACTCAAGACTGGACAGGTTTTTGCTCTAATTTTGAAGAACACCGATTTGGGTGTGTGAAGAACACTGATTGAGGCCCTGCAAAGCAGCTCTGATCAAACACCACCAAGGGCTTGAGCCCCAGTCAGGCCACCCAAAAACCCTGGGGCAGATCCTCATGTGGTGCTGGTTGTGAAGCCACAATCATTTGCCCCAATGAAGAACCCTCTAGGTTTTATGGGTTTTGCCTCCCCCTCCTGCAATCTGTGCTTCTGGTGTTTTTGGTGTGCTGTGATGGCTCATGGACCCGGTGGAGAGGAAGGGATGAAGAGCAGGGACATGGTCAGGAGTCTCCAAGCTCTCTTCTCACCAGGATGCCAGGCTGGCAATCCATCCTGAATGCTTTATTTTAACCTTGGCTCTCATGTCCTGTACTGTCCCTGGGGAGGAGGGGGTCTGCTGCATGCATGGTCTTGGAAACAGCAATATCAGGAACCCAGCAAAATAGGTTGCCAGCATGGAGAATATTTTTTATTTTAAGCACAGTATTTTAAACACACCATGTCCTCCTTCCCCAGGGGCAAAGCTGAAAACTATTTTTTACAATTGGTTTTTCAAATTCATTTCTCATCAGGCCTTTTCCCACATCCARCCAGGTGATGCTGGCAGTGCCACAGCCCCTGCCCTGGGGGGTTTATGGACCCAGGGGAGCCTGGCAGGGGCTGTATCCTGCCCACAAAGGGGACATCTCTAGAAAACTCCTGGGCTTGAGTGCCATGGCACCATGGGGCTGGGCATCCCCAGGGCATGGGCAGGATGAGAGCAGCCCTGCTTTGGCACCATGGGGGGACACGGGAGTCCCCTCCCGCTCACATCTCTGATGTAATGAAGTGTCAACTGCTGCCATCACTGCCCTGCACGTCCTTGAAATCCACACGGTTTAACCAGAGCCTCTCCAATTTATCAGCAGTTAAAAATAGAGGGAAGGCTGCGAAGGACAGTCCGTGTTCCCCTGGAGCTGGGGCAGCGTGTGGCACTGTGACCTCTCTGCTGGGGTGGGACAGGGGATGTGCCTCCTGTCCTGCTCCTGTCCCGTCTGAACGGGGCTCCTGGGGGCTGGAGCTTGTGTGGACACACACAAAAGATCAGATCAGATCAGATCAGATCAGATCAGATCAGATCAGCTCAGATCAGATCAGATGATCCAGGCAGTCACTGCCTCCATTCCAGTATCAGTATCTGCAGTACTGTTGAACAGCACGGTGTAAATCCAGGTGTGCAGGAGGTGTGAGCATCATCCACTGCCACAGAACACACAGCCTGTGAGTGCCCTAAATACATATTTACACCATGGAGCTGCTGGCTCTCGAGGAGCTGTTCAGCTGCCAGGATTCTAATCCACATTTAATGCCGCCGGTCTGTCAGGTGAAAATGTTGTGTGAAATGATCCCCACTGCAGTGTGTGCTGCTCGGGGCTGAGACGCTCCAGGGCCATGTGTGTGCCCCTCCTTGGCACATCTCTGCTCTGATTTGAGGCACAACAAAGCCCAGCTTGGCCTTGAGCATCCCCAAAAGACATCCCTGGGGTCTGGGTCAGCGGGACAGGGTTTGGGCTTGGAGAGGAACATCCTGTCCAAGGATGGGCTCTGGGGGTGAATATGGGGTCCCATCTCAGCATTGCCACGGCCGTGCAGTGACAGTGACAGTCCCATCACAGCAGCACTGCTTGGACTGGGATGTTGGACTGGGTTGTTGGGCTGAAGTTGTGGCTGTGTGTTACCAATCCCCTGGGTTTAGGCTGGGCAAAAACCTCCTCATTGTGGTTTGGGTTAGGAGGGTACAGGACAGTGACACATTTGTTTTTACTGACATTGATACAATAATTTAGTTTTCCTCATGAATTAGATTTGGGGAATTTGAAACTTAACTCTGGTAGTGCTTCTSTCCCAATTTATTGCATATGCTTAAATAAACATGTTGAATTAACTTTATAAGGCTTGTAAAAACTACAGATAAAACCGCTCTAGAAAATCAACATTCTAAATCATGCTAAGTCTCTTCCCATTCTGCTCATCCTCTAGCAGGGCATTGACAAAAATATGAAATTGATTTGGTTGAAGGGTGTTAAAGAGCCGACAGCCAAATGTCACAAACAATGAATGGCTGCAGTGTTGAGAAAATCAATAGGGAGGTTAAAGCTGGGCTTGTGAAAGACTTGGCAGACTGCTCTGTTCCAGGAAGATATCTGTCTTCTGGCCTTGGTTGCATGATCAAAAGGAAAACTTGATAGGTTTAATGAAGGGAGATACTGTAAAACTGACAACAGAAATATAGACACTGTGGTAAACTGCAGTGCACATCAGCGAGTGGGGCTATTAGATACATTTTTCAGTCTGAAAAAATATTTATAGGTAAAGATGTCAAAAAAATATTAGTGCATTCCTCCATTTTTCCCTTCTTGTTCCCAATCACAGCCGTGTTTGCGTGGTGCAAACAAAGCTTTGGCTCTGRGTTTAATTGTACGACATGATGGCAAACGTATAGGGCAAAATAATTAGCATGATAATTAGCAAATCGTAATGTTTTCAAATAATTGCGTGATGAGATTGCAGAGCCAAAGTGAGATTGGAATCTCTTCTTTCCTTGGAGAGGGTATTTCAGCAAATCATAAAAGAAAGGAGAAGCAAAGCCYTGCTTTATCAATTAAAGGTGAGAGCATGTGACACTGCTCTCCATCGTGCACCCGACGCCATCGCMTCTCACTCTGCTCCTGATCAACACAAGGCTCCAAAAATCAGTTTGGTGAATATTAGATCTGCAAATATAAATGAGGATGCCAGCCATTAAAAAAGGTTAATAATGTTAGATTGGTTTTGGTTCTGAAATCAGCTTGTAAACAAAATTTGCCCTGCTTTACACCTGACCTATTAGCAGAACTCTTATGTAACGTATCACATCATTAGAGAAAAAAATTGCATCAGGAATGAGTTGTTCCTTCCCACGAGTTTGTTTTCCTAATGCTGCATCACACTAAAGCCTAAACTGTGTAGCAGCACTTGAAATAACGTGGCTCCTTTGCAGTKTGTATTTCCCAGCCCTGTGTTAGGCCTGAATGTTCCCTTTCCAAGCCTCGTTGGGCTCAGTGTTGTCTGTCAGTTCTGGGTATCCTGTCTATCGAAGCTCCCTCTGTTTTTTCTTCTTTTTTTTTTTTTCCTAGAAAAATGAACTCATTAGTTTAAAACTCCCAAATGCCACATTCRGCTCAAACAGCGAAGATGATAACCTGTAAAAAAAGAGGAGAAAAGAGAGAAGGAGGCTGGCAGGTTTTCTGCAAGTGGACGCTGTAATAAAAATGCCCCCTACTTTGTCGGGATGGGGTTTGGAGGGCTGCTGCCATATGTTACTTTCCTTTTTAGCTGGGATTATGCCATCATTATTGCTGATAAAAGCTGTTTACTGCCTTGGCAGAGGAGTGATGCTTGGCGCAGTTTGGGAGCCGCCATTCAGTTTACAGAGAAGTGCATTTAGTGCCAGATGCTGGGATCCAGGGGCTTTGTTATCTTTTCCCATTATTGGGATCATCCATTGTCTGTTTTTTTTCTCCTTTTAACTTAGCTCTGGCTTTGTTGTTTGTGTTTTGGATTCACTCTCAGGCAGGTGACAGGGCAGGTTTGAGCTCAGGGGTGCTGGGTTTGGTTCCCCAG
>NW_026623413.1:10750-16712 GCF_030028575.1 Malurus melanocephalus | reverse complement strand
GGGTTTGGTTCCCAGTAGTGGGTGCTCTGTCCTGGAGAGGTGATTGTGCCCATGGGGGTTTAGGTGAGGAACATTCCTGCATGGGAATTGGCATGGATGTTCCTAGAAACCTCAGTGCCCAGGGTCTGGCACAACCACAGGGCTGCAGTGAAGGAAGAAGTGCAGAAAATGTCTAAACGAACAAGAACATCAATTTTCAGTGTGAATGTGGCATTAATTCGTATGTAAATTATCTGAGTGAGGGCTAACAGAAGTGTTGGCCAGGCAGCAGTGGTGTTGGTGCCAGACTTTCCCTTAAAAGCAGTTGTGGTGTCCATAGAGAAGGGAGCATTTGTGGGCTGGGTGACACCAAAAGCTGGGGGAGAAGAGGAGGAGGCCAACAGTGCTGGGGTGGTGACCTTGCCACTGGGGTGGTGACCTTGCCACCGGGGTGGTGACCTTGCCACCAGGGTGGTGACCTTGCCACCGGGCACCTGCTCTGTGCTAGAGGCTGAGGCACCTCAGGGTGCTGCCCTGTGGCCACAGGAGCTGCTCTGGCACTAGCCCAGAGCTGTGGGATGCTCAAACACCAGGTCCCTGTCCCCAGGAGCTGTGCCTGGATGTGCCTGTGGCAGCAGCAGCATCCTGGATCAAGGACAGCCAGCCTGGGGCTCTTCCCTGTGTCCCTGTGCCAGGGGAGCCCTGCAGGGCGTGGTGGGGCTGTRAACAGAGCTGGCACATGCCCTGGCCCAGGGAGGACATCCACACCACTGGCCTGGTGGCTTCTATCCAGCCATGGCCCCAGGTTTCCACCAGGGATCTTCTGGGTTCCAGCTGGGAGCGAGGCTGGGTGTGTCTGTAATGTCACCCTGTTGGAGACATGGCCTGGCTGATCCCAGGAGTTCCTCGCTGATCCCAGGAGCTCCTTGCTGATCCCAGGAGTTCCTGGAGCCCACAGCTCTTGTTTTGTGTTTGGGCCCCTCAGKCACTCCAGGTTTGGGTCTGGGGCTCTGGTGACCCCTGTGCCACTGTCCTTGGCACCGGTGCCACGCTGGGTGAGCCGGCAGAGCYGYRGTRCAGGGCTGTCCTGGAGCTCCCCTTCATTCCTCTGCTCCGRTATTCTTTGGGGAAGAGGCTGTGACCTTATTTCTCCTGCTAAGAGAGATGCATCTGGAACCAAATGAGGGCAGTAAAGTATAATAGAAGGCTTTACAAATGAAAGTTTTGTTTCTGCTGGTGCAATACCTTGTTTCCCCCTCTTGTGTCCTGGGAAATCAGGCTGATCAATAGTTCCCATTTCAGCACAACTGCMGCCAGCATTACAACTGTATAAAATTTACAACATTGTCTGCCGTAAATTTTAATTGGAAAAGCCTCGTAGCTTTACCCTCGATTTTTGCACCTTTAAATGTATTTGATTTAAAAAAATCAACCAAATTTACAGCATGTAACATCACGCCACACACTTTGTATTGACAGTGCAATAGAAGTAGAACAAACCCACCTTCCTGCTGGAAGAGAAAATRGCTGTAAAATACCTGGAAAAGGTGGGGAGTGTGCTGAGGATGTGTTTGGGAGCTGCCAAACCTCTGGTGCCATGCAGGTGCAGAGGGGAGGGATCCTGATCCCAATTCTTGTGGGGTGCAGGAGCCACCCCGAGGAGCCACACGATGCTTTCAGCACAGCTTTATTTCTGTCACAGGTCAGGCTTAAAATGCTGCGTGATACAGTTATTGACTCTAATCTGGGCATAAACACAAGTCCTCAAGCACCAGCCCAATTAATAATTTGCATAATTAACACGCATATTAAATAGGAGCTGGCCCTGCATCTGTATTCTCGGTGATGGGGGTAATGAGGGCTAGCGGAGCGGCGCCTCGGGCTGGCGGGAGCAGACRTGTGGCAGTAGTAATTTTTGCTTGGATTGACAACTGCTAGACAAGCAGTCCCAGCATAAAACTAAACCCCGTTTGGCAGAATTAATCGTTGACAAACTGCTCTTAAAGCTGTAACATTGTTTCTGTCAGTTGTTCGGTTTGATGTCACTGTTAGACATAATAAATCAATAGTGTCAGAATTTGGTAATGTTTATAGCTAGCAAGGTTTATTATTTCATATGACTGTCATGTACAAATCGTGGTATCATGGCTGCCTCTAAATTATCAAAGACACAATATTGCTGAAATAGATTTCTTAAATTCTTTCTCGAATTAATCCTGTTGATTGTTAGCAGYGATGGGGCCCACTCGTGTTTTGGGAGGGGTGAGTTTGTTCTCTGGACATTTTTTAAAGACAAGTTTGAGCCATTGTACACAGCAGGATTTATTGTTGCTGTCTCCAGCCYGGGCAGCAGCTCTCTGCTTTATGGACCTCACTTCTCCTGCTCCAGGCAYAGTTTCCAGGCTGTCAGTGAAGCCRGTGTGGGGTGGGCACAGCAGAATGTCCCAATCTGAGTGGGTTTGAATTCCCACCCCATGAGAGGGGTCAGCCCTGGGGTGGGGGGAARGCTCCTGAGTGAGCTGGGGATGTGGAGAGCCCTGTGTGCTCTGCAGATGAGCTGATGGGGATTATTTGGTGGTGCTGGACGTGCCCTGCTGGGCTCCCCCATGCCCGGGTCCCTCTGCTCTGTGATGCCCACGTGCCATGCACCCCACACTGTGCCCCACAGCTCAGTGGGGTCACAGCTGACTCTGTGCTCTCCTGGCACCCCAAACACGGTGCTTTGACCCATCACACCTCTCTGCTTGTCACACATCCCCTGGGACACCCTTTCTGCACCGACAGGGACGGGACAGTCCCTGGGCTGGACTWAAACTGTCCCCTCACCAAGGCAGTGCATATAAATTACGACAATAAATTACTGCGGCCCCAGGGTAAAAGAAGCATCAAGTTATGACTTTTACATGAGTATTTAGTCAGCCATTCAATAAAAAATAGGTCTTCCAGTTGCACAGTACCATTTATCAGCTCCATATTTATTATTTATCATAGCTACACATGATGCAAATGTGAATTACCTCGCTGYTTCTCTGAGGACCCCTTGCTTTTATAGAAGTGTAAACATATATAACATAGTTTGTGGAGTCAGAGACCCAGCCTTGAAAGGAGAGAGAAATTAGAGATGCAGATTTTATTTTTGCTTTCATTTCTATGTGATAAATTATCCTTCTAAAGGTCATTTCCAGGAGTAACTTTCCCTAACTTTGCCGCTCTGTGGGCAGGTCTGAAAAGAAATATGTGGGAACACCCGGTGCCCGTTGGTGCCAGGCAGAGGGTGATGCCACAGGGTCAAAGCTCTCCTGTCTGTAACCAAGGCTCTGCTGTAGGTGTTTGCTGACTCCTGGTGAGGGTTGGTCCTGATGCCACTGTGGGGCTGATGTTCTCCGTGCCCTGAGATCCACAGGGTTCACAATACCCATGCCTGGAGCGCTGCAGGGCTGGCAGAGTTGGCCAAAGTTGGGAGCACAGTGACTGGAGGGTGGAGTGAGARGGCTTTGCCCATTCTGGGTGTTCCCACCCCCAGGATCAATCCTCTCACCCGGTGACAATCATTCATCAGCAGGAAGTATCTGCAGTCATTAAAATTCCTCCCACATTTCTTCCAGCTCCTGTAGTCTATAAAGTAATTTCAATTCTGAAAGAGGGATTTAAAGATTTCTTCCCTGTTCCATGTTTCTAGAGTTTYTGGGGTCCTACAGGGAATTTCGGGCAGGGAAGTATTTCACTTACATGAATTGCCTTTCAGTTTCAAAATTCTTTTTACATCTGGGAGCCCCTTCCCAGCATGGGGCTGAGGGGCGGGAGCATGCCAGGATGGCACGCTGGGTGTGACAGAGGGCTGGGATCTGGAGGTGACAGGGCCAGGGCTGTGTGTGGCATCAGCGTGGCACCAGCGTGGCACAGCGCCCGGAGCAGGGGCACAGATGGGCACGGTGTGACCCCACATGGGCACAGGGAAGGGCAGATTCTTCACTTGTGGAGCCCCCGCTGCTCCCTGGGCAGCTGTCCCCTCTTGTCACAGTGTCACACAGCAGCAGGCCAGGAGCCCCTTGGCTGCAAGGACAGCGTCCGTGGGTCACTCCTGTCCCGTGGGTCACTCCTGCCCATGGGTCACTCCTGTCCGTGGGTGCTCCTGTCCCGTGGGTCACTCCTGCCCATGGGTCACTCCTGCCCTGTGGGTCACTCCTGTCCTGTGTGTGCTCCTGTCCCGTGGGTCACTCCTGGCCCGTGGGTCACTCCTGTCCCGTGGGTCACTCCTGTCCCGTGGGTGCTCCTGTTCCCGTGGGTCACTCCTGTCCCCTGGGTGTTCCTGTCCGTGGGTCACCGCTGCCCCTGACCACAGGAGCCAAACCGGAGCTGTGGCACTGCGCTGCCACACAAGGCTGCGTCCCCGGGCCGAGCAGGAGAGCTCGTGCTTCTTTGTTTGCATCAAGTGATCTATAATGTCCTGCAAAAACTGTAAAGGACAGGAATTAATTGCTGAAGAGTTGGAGCTGGCACAAAGCCAGAGGGTTCCGGGCAGAGCTCGGGGAACAGCGGGATCTGTGTCCCAGGTTCAGGGGTGCCATTTGTGCGGCAGAGCTGCCGTGGGGTCCGGCGGTGTCCCCTCAGCCCGCCGGGGTGTCCTGACCCCTCCGGCACCCCCGGGCTCCGGGGCACCATCTGCTCCGCTCCGGCTCCGCTCGGCCCTCCCGGGGCACTCCGGGCTGCGGGCGCGGCGGTGCCGCTGCTCTCGGGGTGGCTGTGCCCGGCAAAAGCGGGGATGGGATGGGGGGCAGCGGTGCCAGCAGCGGGGATGGGATGGGATGCAGCAGTGGGGATGGGATGGAGGGCAGCAGTGCCAGCAGCGGGGATGGGATGGGATGCAGGGCAGCAGTGGGGATGGGATGCAGGGCATCAGTGGGGATGGGATGCAGGGCAGCAGTGCCAGCAGTGGGGATGGGATGGGGGCAGCAGTGGGGATGGGATGGGATGGGGGCAGCAGCGAGGATGGGATGCAGGGCAGCAGCGCTGTGCTTTGTGCAGCCCCCAAGCCGGGCTCTGCTGCCAGGGAAGCTCCCGGAGCTGGCACGGGCGCTGCGGTGGCCCGGGAGCGCTCGGGCTCCTGTCGCTGTCGCTGTCGCTGTCGCTGGCACATGACAGCAGCGCGTTAGCACCAATTTGCTCGGGATGCGATGCCACGAGCTGCTCTCCCCGGGAAAGGCTTTTCCTCCGGGCGGCCCCGGCTCGGGCTCTGCCGCCCCACGGAGGGGATGGAGCAGCCGGAGCTGGCGGCCGGCTGCCTTTTCTGGGGGGAGGTCATTAGTTACCGCACCAGGGCTGCACGGGAGAATAACAGCACATCAGTTAGGATGCTAATTCACTCGACTGGCAGCGAGCGCCGGGAATGACAGCTTGGAGGGGTGCGGGGGAGGGTCTGAAAATGGCAGCAGATTGGTATTTTGAAAGGGGAGGGAAGTTTTCTAATGATGAATAAGAAAGATGACATTTGGCGCTCACATTTCCCGTGCGTTGGCTGTCCGCGGGAGGGTCAGTGTGCGGAACCTCCCGCAACGAGCCCGGGGCTGCCCAGCAGCTGACTGGGAGCGCACCCTTCCAGGGAACAAAAAGAAAGGCCCAGATAATTAGGGCAAGTTGAACTGCAGGAGGTAGCCAGCTTCTCGGCTGCCTTTTGTATATTCATGACCCAGCTTGATTGATGGAAGGACAGTGTTTGGTGACACTGTCATTTGCAAGTTGAAAGGTAGAGTACAGGCTGGAGCTCTGCTCAGATGTGCCTTAAAGGGTCCTACAATAAGCTCATTTGGATGCTGATGATGTTCGCATCTGCATTTCTTTGTTTCTAACTGTTTCAGGAGGACATCTGTTAATTTGTATAGATTAGCTTGGATGCTTTCATTTTAAAACATCAAATTATGGAGCAGGACTGTTTATTATAAAAGTTTCCAGGAAAGTTTAAACTGATTTGGAAACCATGCAGAGC
>NW_026623413.1:0-9265 GCF_030028575.1 Malurus melanocephalus | reverse complement strand
CCAGGACAGGCAGCCCATGCAGTCCCTTCCCTCTGGAGCAGCTCCCAAACCCCGCCGAGCTGGGCAGGCAGCAGCAGCAGGGAYGGCTCACCCCAGGATCAGACCATCTCTTGGCCTTTGGCAGTGACCTTTCCTCGTGTGCCCCTTCCTGGGGACGTGCCTGTGGCTGCTGCCGCTGTAAAACCTGCTCTTAGTCCAGTTATTTTCAGGAACATTAACCCACACCCAAGCAGGCTCTGCACTCCTGCTGGGTGCTGTGTGCCTATCTCCCAGAAAGCCTTCCCCATCCTAGGCCACGTGGCCCAGAAGGTGGGAATTGGGGTCAGGGTGCTGTGGGGGCACTCTGCTGCCCGCTCCTCCTTGTGCCCTGTGCTGTGGAGCACAGCCATGCTGGACTCAGCACTCATCTGCTAAGGATATTCCTCAGCGGCGCTTGGCAATTTATGGCTGTGACTCCCATATTTGTATTTACTCCAATTAACACATAAACCCTAATTACCCAGGTCAAGGGAGCTGGTAGGCCATAAATGGAGTGGGACATGGCAGCTGCCTGAGTAACAAGGTGGGCAGAGATGGGGAAATACCAATGATGGGGGCAGCAGCAGTGAGCAGACATGTGGGACCAGGGCCACRGGCAGTGCAGGAGAACACTCTCCTCCAGCCCCAGACACACTCGTGTGTTTGAGAGGTTGCAGCAGGGGCTGGAGGAGAGTCTGGGGTCACCCCTCCCCAGCCATGTCATGGCATGTGTCCCCTCCAAACAGGAATGCCCATCACCCCAGCCTGACGGGCACCTGCAGGGTCAGAGGGCACCTTCCCTGCTCCGTGCCCTGCAGCGCTGTGTCCTGGCACACTCCAGGATCCTGGCAGCCATCCCAACACCGTGTGCGTGTTCTCCTGTCACAGCCACAGCACGGGGAGCAGTGCAGGGTTTCCAGGGCACAGTGACAGTGTCCAGGACCATGCTGGGCACAGAGCAGGGGTCTGCCAGCACAGTGACAGTGTCCAGGACCATGCTGGGCACAGAGCAGGGGTCTGCCAGCACCAGTGGGCACCAGGACAGCACGCACAGCCCCACAGGGTGATGGGGACTGGTACAGTCTGTGGGGAGCAGGGTGGGTGCTGCAGGGTGCTGACTGGGGAGCACAGYGTGCTGATGCAGGATGTTATGATCGCAGCATATGCTGGCCATTAGTGTGCCTTTTATTTAATTTTTTTTTAATACAATCCTACATCGCTGTTGGCGGTGCAGACATAATTGCTACCTTGCCTGAATGCAGCTGAGTTTGTAGTTACTCAAGCAGGAGGTTTTTAAAACTGTGAAATAGTTTCTCTTCCTGCATGCCCCCAGATCAGGTAGAAAATGGGGAAAGAACTGCTAAATGATGTATTTAGAAAAAGCTGTTCTACAAGAGTATTTGAAACATTACAGATCTGCCAGAAGGTCCATTAACATAAATGTTTAACTCAGACACACAAACTTATGTACCGAAATGAAAATGTTTCATGCATTAATTTGCTGCAGAAGGTACTAACATAACAATTAGAGCAACATTCTGCCTGCGTACACTTAAATTTCCTGGGGCAGTGTTTCAGTGGTAACGCAAGCGTTGATGTAGGATCTCCTTGACTCCTGGAGCARCACACCCCAGCACTGCAGTTCGTTCTGTTCAATCAAATTCTTACRGTTTCAAACCTGCACTGAAGGAATGGGAGACTGACAGTAATGCACAGTTTTGGGGAAGGGGGGCCTGGCTTCGGTGCCGCTCCGTGTGCGGATCAGCACGCCGCGTGCCCGTGCTGCCAACATCCCATGCTATGCTGGTGCACTTACAAAGAAAGCTGCTTCACCTTTTAGGTTGTTTTGAACGAGGGTGGCAGACAGTTACACCAAAGCAGAGGAATGCCCAGGGCAGCTGGGCAATGCTGGGATCACTCCATTGCTGCTGTGGGTTTGGTTGTATCACATTCAGCACCTTTGCTGGGCCTTGGGTTTTTCCAGGCCCTTCCTAGCAGAACGTTCTGCTCTCCCAGAGGATATTTAGTGCTGATATTGTCAGCATGCAAACACTGGGAATAGGAGAGCACCAGGGGTTCCCATGCCAGCCCAGCTCTGTCCTTGGCACATGGCTCCATCACACGGCGCCGCTGCAGAACCCGCGCAGGCCGCCAACATTCCTCCTCTGAGCAAACGCTTGTCCTAAACTGAGCACCGTAGAATAAAAATGGAAACATAAAAATAGCAGTTGGAAAGATAAAACAGCATTTATAGTACTAATAAAACTGTTGTGGCTTCCACAGGAAAACATGCTCTGTAACCTAATGCTTACCTGGGAAGACTGTCGAGTTTCGGAGAGTTATAGCTGTTTTTGTAAGAGAAGCACAGAGATTTGCTTCAGGGCTGAGTGATAGATTCTCCTGCCTGGAGCATCCCAGTGTGTTTATACATGGCTTGTATGGCAGCTTTCATAAGACATTTACCCCATGATTTGCGATGAGCTTATGTGTGAATAATTAATGGCAATTAATCCTTAATTACAGTAATTAGGCAAGTCACAGGAAATTAAGCTGCAGCTGGAGAAGACCATGCCTGGGAAGAGAGGATTGGGGGCTGTGTGAATGTGCCATTCACTGACAACATTACGAGGATGAGCAGCATTCAGCAGCTTTGGCATTTCTATTGGCAGCCTTGGGTAGGACAAGAACACTCAACATTAGCAGCAATCTATAGTTGTCTACAAGAGTTTTTAGTTCAAGTGCCAAAATGTTATGTTGCATATGGTGATTATCTAAGTTTATTGGTTGCCATAATTCAAATGGGTGTAATTGTTTTTGGCTTGATGGTGACATTAGAAACTGAAGCTTTTATGTGTTCATAGGTTCTGCTGGCATCAGCCATGGTTCAACTTCTAGAAACAATCCATCCAGGTTTGCAATTATGGAAACAGATTCTACAAATGGCTGGAAATTAACAGGGAAATTTTCAATGATTAAAAAAAAAGACAACAGCAAAACTGGCAGTTTCTTAGTTGAGCAGCTAATTGCTTTATTATTAGCTGCCTTTCCCATTAAAATGAGGTTTGCACAAGGTGCAGCACAGAGGCTGCTGCCTGGTTTGGAGAGTGGGACCAAGTGGGATGAAAATGGAAATGCTGGTGGGTAAGAGTTCGCCGGGGAAAAGCCCAACTGAGGGATCTCCTGTGCTAATCCCAGCCACACCATTGTACTGGAAAGCAGATCTGTGCTGGAAGCCTTTTGCCCTGGGCAACCCACAGCGAGGCTGTTTGCAGCTCAAGAACTGCAGCCTTCCCCATCATTAATGTGTAAAGTTTTTGAACCTCATGATTAAACATGTTTCCGTAATTTACTGGGTTTCCAAGTGGCAATGTTTGTGCCAACAACAATCTGGGGCAGAGCCGTGGAGGGAAGCACACATTAGTATCAATGGAACCTACAGAAAGCAATCAGTAATTTATGAGCTTGTGGAAAAATGCCCACATGTTCTCATCAAATTATAGGGATCCTATAATTTACTCAGTGACTACAAGGTGCACGCTCCCAAACCTGCTGTGGGGTGTTAACTGAACCTCTGATTAGATTTAATCCAAACAACTAATCTGTTAAGGGGTCCTGAATAAATAGGTGATATAGCCAGAGCGGGGTGTTATTTTGGAGTAAGATGACAACTCATGAGGAGGTCAGTCAGGTCCACCCTAGAAATTAAAGTGCCCTGCTGCAGGTCGGGTGTGGCTGTAGCAACGCAGCCAAAATCCTGCTCGTTCACCTCTGGCACTGTGTGGAGCAGAGGGGGCAGGAGGGAAATCTCTCCTGTAAAAGAAATAAAAGCCTGGAGCCAGATGTTTGCAAGCTCTGTACTTGTTTGTAATATGGAAACGTGTAAAAACTTCAGCTCCTTGCATGTGGAATCTAGATCAATTTTTAATTTACTTGTACGCATGGATGACTCATTTGAAAAAGAAAATTGTGGCATCAAAAAAAAGACATTTCAGGCTGCATAGGTTGCTGCATTTATCTGTTTCTTGTGCACTCTGGAGTGGAAATAAGTCACAGTATCTTAATAATGGTCTTGATTTTATAAATGATTTTTCCCCTTGAAATAAGCAATCCATTCATTTTAATATGTAGAATTGGTTTGCTAGCAGGGCGACAGTTTAAAAAGACTTCCAACTGTGACACAAGTGCAACCATATTGCTTCCTATTACTCGCTAAGGTAGTTGTTTAGAAGAGAGAATGTTCTCCCTGGAAATGTTTAAAGTGCTGTAATTTTATTTAGGATAATGAGGATTTATAACAGTTTTACCATATGAAAACCTGCCTTTAGACAGAGTGAAATAGGCGGTTGTGGTTACGGAGCGTGAGAGGTGCTGGGTCTGGATCCGTCAGCGGGCCCAGAACATTCCCTGCAGCCGCGTGGGATAATTCATCACCAACACGTATGGATTTCTCTGCTTTAATCGCTCTAGACATTAATTAAAATCCTGTTTTATAGAATATTTTAATTTTGAGATTTGCCCAGCTGTACAGCCTCAGCTCTGTTGTCAGGGTTGAGCCGTCGGATAACAAATGGCTGAATTTAAGCCTAGTCAGGAATTTGGGGGAATTTCTGGCGGAGCTGAGGGAGTTGGGCCGCGGGTGGATTGGGATTTGGTGCTGTGCTGCTGCTCAGCTCTGCTGGAAGGTCATTCCTCTGTGTTTATTTTTGTTAGGCCTTTAAAAATTTTTCCCTCATTAAGAACAYTTCCCATTTATTACCAGTTTTGCTTCCTGGGCAGGATCTGCACCACGGTTAGTGCCCTGCTCATAAATAGAAAGGAGAAGGAATTGAACTGTTACAGATTTTATCAGGTTTTATCTCCTCACTGAAAATCTTAGCTCTCAAAACATTTCTAATTTCCCTTATTTGAAGGCTCAAACAGTTTCAAATTACTGCCCATGGATTGTTCTTGACACCGAGAATGGTAAATTTGAGCTGTGGAAACGCTGGAATGTGTGGTGTGTGCTTTTCCTGAACAAGGGAATTCAACGGGTAAATTACAGTCATTTACTTGGAGTGTAATTTACTGAGAGCCTTTAGGCAAATGCAGGAGAAAGGACAGSAGGACAGGAAAAATAGCTAAAACAGGGACTCCCCCTCCCTCTTCACATGAAATCCACTCTGCATTCACGTGATGGGGATAATAAAAACTTCCTTATTTAAAAGAGGTATAATTCTTATTATTTTTTCAATTCATAAGGCGGGCATTTGTAAGTATGACAAATTTGTGTGAAGAAAAGATTTTAACTCTCACTAAATTATATACACATCTTCTTAGGCTTGTACGTTTTGCACCTCAGTATCTGCACGARATCATCCCATATTTGAGATTGATAAAACTGTTAATTTTATGCCTAATAACAAGTCAAGCATCTGAAACTGTCATCGAGCTAAATGGAAATTGCTGTTTTCATCCTATGGAAATATTCAATATTTAATCAATTTTTTWAAAAATAAAAATGTTTATCTAATGGAATCTACAACAAAGAGATGCACTTAAGGTTTTATTTGAAATGAGAGCATAGAAATAAATACAGTGCGTGTTTTTTCTTAATTTAAAGGGTTTTGTCGTGGCCTGGCTCCTGTGAGGTGGGAATTGCAGAGCAGAGAGGCAGCATTGTGAGTGGGTTTGTGCAGCACGTTGTAATCTGACACTGAAGTTGTGCCCTGCATTCCCCATGTCATAATTGATGGCTAAGGAAAAGCACATGCTATGCTAATCCTTTGTTGGAATAGCTTGTTAAATTGCAGTTGCCAATTTAAAATAAACTATGGAATGCCTGTCTGTATTTGAAGGTTTGCAGTCTGCAGTTTTAAACAGTCATTTTAAAGCTGTTTTTCAACTTTATGTTGCATGCACACTGTCTGCCTGTGCACACAAGGTCAGCGTGTTCGCCGCTTTAATAGCCGACCATCAAGAACAAAATCAATGAGCTGCGTGTTTCACACCAGTATCACAAGGGATTTTCCCATTTATAGCACATTTGTGTACTGATCCTAAGTTTAAATGACAATATTGATGCCCTATTAGAGCTGTGCCGAAACRGACTTTGTGCGGTTCCTGCTCCAAGTTGTGTGAACTCGCTCCTTTCCTGGACTCCCGTTCCACTTTCTGTCCAGCTTCCAAACATAAATAAACCCAGTGCAAATCCCCGAGCTGCGGAATGGGGYTTGGCTCCCAGTCCCTGCTTGCAGGAGGGGAAATTCCTTGGCTGCAGATTTCAGATCAAGATCTTCCGTGGTTGCTGCGAGGAGGATTATGAGGCTGCGCCTAAATAATCATCTGCGTGCTGATTACAGAGAATAAAGTGGCATTATTGCTTATGGATGAGAGAAGGCAGCGCTGCCCTGGGAAGACGCAAGTGCCAGTTCTGTGGGAATTTTATGAGTCCTGGTGCGGTGTAATCAGCCGCCGCCGGCTCTGACGGAAGGATAGCTCCCGGTCTGCGGGGGAATAGATCCTGTGCTGCCGAAAGGAAATGTTACTTGTGCAGAAGAAAATGATTTAATGTTGGTAGAAGGGTTATTCATTTATAAGGGATTAAAAATGACTTCAATATAATACCTTTAATTTGTAATAATGGTCTGTGGGGCTGTTTCCTGTCTAAAATAAACCGTTTGACTGGCATGTTCATTTGATCCATCCAGTTCTATGGGATATTAGAGGGATAAAGGTATTATTTTCAGTTATTGTCTATTCAGTTAAAGCGGTGAGGGCCTYGGGTAGCAGGGAGATGTCGGGCTGTCCGTGGCCCACGCCCGACCCTGGGCCAGCCGTGGTTCTGCCGAGGAATGGAGTGGCTGCTYGGTGCTGGAATTGCCTTCATGGCACTGAAGCAAGGAGAAGTTGAAGGTTGGGGTGTGCAGAATGCCTTGGGCTTGAAGGGATTGCAAACAGAAAAACCGGCACAAAGGGAGCCTTTGCACTGGAGCTCTGCTCGTGATCAGCCGTGTCCTTCTGCAGAGCAGAGGTGGGTGACACTTGCAGCCGCTGTCACCAGGCTCACCCTCCTGCTGTGACAGCAGCTCCCGCAGCCCCGAGCCTCATTTCACAAATCCCTTTGGGGTGGCTGCACTCATTTCGGGCACAAATCCCTGACAAAGGGACTGTGCCGTGCTGCATTCAGTGTGAACGAACATGGGAGACAAGACATGGTCACCTCTGCTGGATGTGTGTCCCCTGGCAGGGCTTAGTCTGTCTGTTCACTGAGAAGTAAACAAGTGGAGAAACRTCTTGTTTGGATTTGGCACATGGGTGTCACCAGTTTTTAGCATTAAATAACAGATTTCATTATTTTGATTCTTGTTTTGTGAAGGTTACAGGTTTTGGGGATCACCAGGAAATCTCCACTTTCTAGACAAAAAAAGACTTCAAGGTTCCAGTCTTTACAGACACATCAAAAAGGTGACCCAGAGTGTCCAGCATGGAAGAGCAGATAACCAGGGTCCATATTAATTGCTGCTAAAATTCTTGTRYGTTTTGAATTAACRTGATGTGGGGAGGAGGAGGCAGGARTCTGATGGGTATTTCTGTGGACTGTGGTATTAGCAGCTGGGTAAAGGGCAGCAGCATTCTCAGAAGGTCTGAACAGTGCTGTTCTGCCTGGGAGCAGAAGGCAATAATGAAAGACAATGCAGAAATTCTCAAATTCCAAAAAGAAATGTACCAAGAGGTGTGTTTTCTGTGTRACTACATTCTTTCAGTGTAGCAAAAGAATAAGCAGCAAAGCAAATAAACATAATAGTGCTTGTGAATTTCCTTTTGTTCCAGATCAAAAATACAAGGCAGAGCTCTGTCTGGTAGTGAAATACAGGCAGGATTAATCTGAATAAACATTTCCAGTGTGGCTGGAAAAAAGGCAAGGCTGCTTGCAAGGCTGGGTACAAAGTGCTGAGAATAGGGCTGGATCATGCACTCCTGCTTTAAATTCGTGTGTACTTAGTGCAGAAATGCTGTCTGCTTTACTGGGAAAGAAAAAACGCAACAGAGCCAATTTTGATTGGAACAGGCAGGATTAAAATGCAGGATTATCCCTGCAAAGGCTATATCGGGTACGCGGCTCAGTGACCTTTTTGAGGAGCGAGCATGTGTGGAGCTGTGCTGGATAAATCCCTGTGCCGTGGCTTTCGGAGCGAGGGACACGCACACCAAACTACCTTAGCCCTTACCTGGCACCAGCACAGGTTCGTGTGTGTACATGTAATTGCAGTTCTTAGCCCAAACACTGTCTTTGTATGAATATGTGCTCGGAAATAACGTTCCTATAGGTTCAGGTGATATAAATAATGTATGTGGAGAAGCTCATAAATGTAAGCTCGAATTTTCCTCAGTAGTTTTTGTTCTCAATCACCTTGATGAAACAATCTTGAAGGCGCTCTCCTTTCTGTGGCATTTGGAATGAGTCCCTGACAGGCTGATTTTCCACCCCTGTTGTGATGCTGCTTTCTCTAGTTAATATTCCTCTGTAAGTGTCGTACCAAAGTAAACCAAAGGAGCCCGGCTCATGACACTAAGGCTGCATTTGCATTAATTATGCAGTCAGGGCTGGTGAGAAAATGCTGTCACAGAGAGAGAGGCAGTAAATGAGAACCCTCCGAGTGCGCCTGAATGAAGAGCATTAAGTTCATTTACATGGGCGCAGGCCGCGAGGCTGCCGGGGAACAATGGCTTTGCTCTTGTCGCTCGCCGCCGTATTGTTCTGCGGCTTAATGACTCCCCGGCAGAGTGGGTGCGCTCACAAAGACACAGCCACCATCCCTTTGGTATTAATAACGCCAGTAATAATTAATAATATCCCGCTCATCGGAAGCTCCCGGCGCCCCGGGACTGCTGAGGCCCCGCCGGTGGGGAGGCTGCGGCTCGACCGGCCCGGAGCCCCGCGACCCTGCGGTGCCCTCACGGGGCTGGCGGTGCTGCACCGAACCCGAACCCGAGACTGAGCCCTGCTCCCGGCGGGGATAGCCCTGCCGGTAACCGAGCCTGAGCCCTGCTCCTGGCGGGGACAGCCCTACCGGTAACCGGTGCACCACTGAACCCGAGCCTGAGCCCTGCTCCCGCTGGGGACAGCCCTACCGGTACACCGAGACTGAGCCCTGCTCCCGGCGGGGATAGCCCTACCGGTATACCGAGCCTTAGCCCTGCTGTCGGCGGGGACAGCCCTACCGGTACACCGAGCCTGAGCCCTGCCCCCGGTACGGACAGCCCTGCC
>NW_026623412.1:1507096-1513749 GCF_030028575.1 Malurus melanocephalus | reverse complement strand
TCCCGCCCTTGCCAATATGGCGGCCGCCCATGCGCTGTAGCCGATTGCCCTTGCCAATATGGCGGCTGCGCATGCGCGGTAGCCCATTGCCCTTGCCAATATGGCAGCCGCTCATGGGCGTTAGCCCCTTGCCCTTGCCAATATGGCGGTCGCGCATGCGCGGTAGCCCCCCGCCCTTGCCAATATGGCGGCCGCGCATGCCCCGTAGTACCCCGACCTTGCCAATATGGCGGCCGCGCATGCGCGGTAGCCCCTTGCCCTTGCCAATATGGCGGCCGCGCATGCGCCGTAGTACCCCGACCTTGCCAATATGGCGGCCGCGCATGCGCGGTAGCCCCTTGCCCTTGCCTATATGGCCAAGTATTCCCACGAGAGTTCTTGTTTGCAAACACTCTAATTTGCTCTATCTCACTAGTCTGCAAGCGCTCACGCGTGGGGAACAAAGGGAAAGGCTCTTTGCAAAAGTGTTTCTTTCTTTGCGAGGTGTCGCTTTTGCAGGCTTTGTAAGGTGGAAGGCAGCACACCGTGGAAGTACCTTACAGAAAGTATTTCTCCCAAAGTTTTTTTTTGTAAACTCTGTCTCTTTTTTCCTCTTACAACCTGCACGTGGGCACACTTTCGCTGACGGGAAAATATTCCTTGCAAGTGTGCCCTTTTCCAGGTCGAGATGTTGCTTGTTTTTAACTGTAATGCAGGAAACCATATATGCAACTTAGAGAATGCATTTATCCTAGCGATTTTTCTTGTAATCTCTCTGTCTTGCTTCTTCTCGTTCACCTGCAAGCCGTAACAGTTTTTCTAGAAGGGGAAATGGTCCTATCAAATATGCTTCTTTCACCAAAGAGATGTCTCTTGTTTGCATGCTTTGTTAACAGTATGGTAGCAGATTGTGGAAGCACMCTAGACAATGCATTTCTCCAAGAGATTTTGCTTGTAAACTCTCACTCTTGCTGCACCTTGCTTGTCTGCAAGCGGGCACGCGTTGTCTAGACAGGAAAATGTTCCTAGCAAAAGTGCTGCTTCCCAGGGTAGAATGTCGCTTCTTTGCAAGCTTTATAAGCTGTAATGCAGGAAACCATAGAAGCAACTCAGAGAATGCATTTATCCAAGCAATTTTGCTTGTAAACTCTGTCTCTTGCTTGGTCTCACACGCCTGCAAGCGGCAAGACCCTGGCTAGAAGGGAAAATCCTCCTAGCAAACGTGCTGCTTTCGAGGGCGAGATCTTGCTTGTGTGCATGCTTTGTAAACTGCAAGGCAGCAGATCCTGGGGGCACCTTAGAGAAAGCATTTCTCCAAGAGATTTTGCATGTAAACTCTCACTCTTGCTGCATCTCACCCGCCTGCAAGTGGTCATGCATTGGCTAGAGGGGAAAGGTTTCCTAGCAATAGTGCTGCTTTCCAGGGCAGGATCTTTCTTGTTCGCTTGTTTTGTAAGCTGCAAGGCAGCATGCAGTGSAAGGCACCTTAGAGAAAGCATTTCTCTGAGAGATTTTGCTTGTAAATACTCACTGCATCTCACCCGCCTGGAACTGGTCATGTGCAGGGAAGAATGGGCAAGGTTTTAGCATATGTGATGCTTTCCAGGGCCAGATCTCACTGTTTTGCAGCATTTGTAAGATGCAACACAGCACACCATGGAAACACCTTACAGAAAGCATTTCCCCAAGAGATTTTGCTTATAAACTCTCTGTCTGGGTGCATCTCGCCGGCCTGCAAGCACTGACGCACTGGCTTGACAGGGAAACCCTCCAAGCAAAAGTGCTGCTTTCCAAGGGGAGATCTCGCTAGTTCGCACGCTTTGAAGCTGCAAGGCAGCCGACCATGGGGGCACCTTAGACAAAGCATTTCTCCAAGATACTTTGCTTGTAAACTCTCCGTCTTGCTGCATCTTGCCCAACTGCAAGTGGTCACCTGCTAGCTGGAGGGGAAAAGCCTCCTCACAAAAGTGTTGCTTTCCAGGGCGAGTTCTTGCTTGTGTGCACGCTTTGGAAGGTGCAATGCAGCACATCGTGGGGCCACCTTAAGAGAAAGCATTTCTCCAAAAGAATTTGCTTGTAAAGTCTCACTCTTGCTTCATCTCGCCTGTCTGCAAGCAGGCACACATTGGCTAGACAGGAAAAGGTTCGTAGGAAAAGTGCTGCTTTCCAGGGTGAGATCTTGCTTGTTCGCATGCTTTGGAAGTCACAAGGCAGCAGACCATGGGGGCACCTTACAGAAAACATTTCTCCAAGATATTTTGCTTGTAAACTCTCTCTCTTGCTGCATCTTGTCTGCCCACAAGCAGGCACGCGCTGGCTAGAGGGGAAAAGCCTCCTATCAAAAGTGTTGCTTTCCAGGGCGAGTTCTTGCTTGTGTGCACGCTTTGGAAGGTGCAATGCAGCACATCGTGGGGCCACCTTAAGAGAAAGCATTTCTCCGAGAAATTTTTTTTGTAAACACTCTCTCTTGCTGCATCTTGCCCACCTGCAAGCAGCCACACGCTGGGAAGTAGGTGAAAGCCTCTAAGCAAAAGTGCTGCCTTCCGGGGTGAGATCTTGCTTGTGTGCATGGTTTGGAAGCCACAACGCAGCAGACTGTGGGGGCACTTTAGGGAAAGCATTTCTCCTTGAGATTTTACTTGTAGACACTCTCTCTTGCTGCATCCCACCCGCCTGCAAGCGGGCACGTGCAGGGAAGAAGGGGAAAGGCTCTTAGCAGAAGTGCTGCTTTCCAGGGTGAGATCTCACTTCTTCAMACAGTTTGGAGCTTGAACATAGCAGACCATCGGGGTACCTTAGAGAAAGCATTTCTCCCAGAGATTTTGCTTGTAAACACTCTCTCTTCCTGCGTCTCGCCTGCCTGCAAGCGGGCATGTGGTTGGCTAAACGGGAAAAGCGTCTTAGCAAAAGTGTTGCTTTCCAGGCCAAGATCTCTCTTGTTTGCACTGTTGGAGCCTTAACGCAGCATACATAGTGTGCACCTGAGAAAAAGCATTTCTTTGAGAAATTCTGCCTTGAAAATCTCACTTTTGCWGCATCTTCCTAGCCTGCAAGTGGAGAAAGGGCTGGTGTTTTGGGAAAGCTTCTAGTCAAGGGAAGCTTCTCTGTGTGAGAACTCGCTTTTCACACTGTTGGAACCTTAATKCAGCATACAGGGTGGTACTGTAGAGAAAGCTTTTCTTCTAGCGATTGTGCTTGTAAAATCTCTCTCTTGCCAGCTTGAAAGCAGGAATYGGGCTGGCATTTCAGGACAGGCGTGTACACAAGTGAACGGTTTCTGACTGAGAGCTCACTTTTTGTGTGGTAGGCCAATCTAGGGCCTAGGCCTGGTCAGGGTAGAGAAGGCCCGTGAAGGTTCTGGAACATTCTGAGCCGTTAGTCAGCAGCCGGCCGGTGCTGTAACATTTTCAGTGGGGCCTATCTCGAGTACCCTCGTGGCCGTGAGAACCACTAATGTACCCGAATGGCAGAGGGAGTCAGCACGGGCCACCTGCAATGGCAGAACTGCCGTATAAGGGATTTTATGGCGTTAGTAGGGGTTGGAGAACGTTAAGTTACTGTTATTATCGTTACGAAAAGCGTTACGTGTGACTGCCGTGACCGTTAAGAACCATGGGTATAAAAACCCCCAGATGGCACAATAAAGTTTGAGAGAAAGATTTCATGTTACGAGGTCGTTTCTGTCTCTCTCTCCCGTCCCCTGGCAAATGGTAAGCTCCGACATTTTTGCACTTTTTCAACCTGATTGCAGGCTAACAGGCATGTAGCGCAGAGAAAGATTTTCTCTGAGAGATTCAGCTTGTAAAATCTCTTTTGCTGCATCTTGTCAGCCTGCAAGCAGGAATAGGGCTGGCATTTCAGGAAAGCCGTGTACACAAATGAACAAGTTCTGAGCGAGAACTCGCTTTTCGCCCTCTTTCAGCCCGAGTGGAGGCTAATGGGCATGTAGCACAGAGAAAGATTTTCTCCAAGAGATYCCCCCTGAGAACACTCTTTTGCTGCATCTTGCTTGCCTGCAAGCGGAGAAAGGGCTGGCATTCTGAGAAAGCCTCCTAGTCAAGTGAGGCTTTTCTGGGGGAGAACTCTCTTTTCGCACTGTTGGAACCTGAATGCAGCACACAGGGGAGCACCTTAGAGAAAGCTTTTCTTTGACAGATTCTGYTTATAAAATCTCTCTTTTGCTGCATCTTGCTAGCCTGAAAGCAGGAATTGGTCTGGCATTTCAGGAAAGCCGTGTACACAAGTRAACGAGTTCTGAGTTYTCATGACTGCTTTTTGTTCACTGACCTGTAATAAAATAAACAGTAAGACTAACAAATAGTTGATTAGCCTTGTTATTCCAGTGCTGTCTTTTGCTGTTAGAGTACTGCCATGTTATTCACTTTTCTTTGGCTAATACTCTATGGTTTAATAGATAAGAGTTAAGTKTTAAGAGCAGTAAGCAACAGAAGTCTTACTATAGAATGTTTTATTTAGTATACTATTACTTACGTACTTATTATGCTATTAAGTGTAAACTCAGTGTTTTATTTTCAGAGTGCAAGTACCTGCCCTTTTGCTACTCCCTTCCCTGTTGGCTGGCTGGCATCTGATTATCTACACGCACAAATAAAGCCTAGCAGATCAGATGATTTGCTGCTCACATGTTCAGACAGCCAGAACTAGAGACTGAAAGGTGCTTGTGTGTGCACCACAGGATTGGTGAATCATGGCCTTTTGCCACATTAACTGGAAATTCCTCCTTCCCTGAGCTTTATTGTCTCTTGAATGACAAGAAAGCCTTGCAGTGAACAGATCAATTAGTCAGAATAACTTCAAACTATTTTTTCAGSTTTGCAGAAGGCCATGGACATAGTTCACAGCTCAGATGCAATGCGGAGTTATGAATTTGCTCTACACGAGCCAGAAGAGACATCTGATCATATGTGCACCGTATGCATATATTTGGTGCCTACCATTGTACTGCAATACTACCCATAGTGGGAAAGGTAAGAGGCCACTCTGGCTCTGTTCTTCCTAAGTACCTGAAATCATGGYAAAGTGGGCAAGTAGGGAATTGAACAGGGCATTATCCACTTTTCCTTTGGTAATTTGAGAGGAAAATTGTACCCCATAAGCTAACTCCAACAGCAGAACTCACAGTGGCAGGTTGCTGTTGCAATTCATCRCCCAGTTTATGACACAGAAATTAGATGGTTTCAGCTAACAGTCTTGATTGAACAACACAGCAGCTGAGGAACAGAAATACTGTCTGCTGGAACAGAGATTCTAACTTCTTAAATTGCTCCRTATAAGTTTGAGTCAGTCTTTAGACCACAGCCATCATTACTAGAGCACTGCCCATGCAAACAAGCACAAATTTCCCCCCATTTCTGCTGTTGTAATCTTGACTTAAGACATGTCACTACTGATTCTCTAGCTAGTCCTGAAAATTCTCACTCATCATGGTGAAGTGCTTTTTCCTAGCCCAATGTCACATGAAAACATCTAACATCCATCRTGGAATGGCAAAGTATCTTTTTTTCTCCCACAGGCTGGTTTATMTGTTGGACAAAAATATAACCAATCTGTTCTGAAAGCCATCAATTTCATCAGGCTGGAAAGTAATGTAAGTCCACAGGACTTTATATCTTCGAGAGGCAGCTGGCAGCAACAGGAATTACCAGTCAAAGTCATGAGAAAATCAGTTTTACTCCATCTCTCTAAAACACTGTAAAAGATGCTGGCTTCACAAGGGGAGCATGATTGAGAGTGCTTAGAGGTCCTCAAAACAGAAAYTAGCCCAGATAGGCTGTTGTAGAGGTGATCTGCCAGGTACCTCTACACAGGTATTTCCACTGCCAAAGGCATCCAGGGCTAAACTTCAAGGCCTTTAACGGGGACTTGCCAGTAGACAAATATCATGTCCTGAACAGTGTGCTTACAGTAACAGCAATACATCAAGTCAAATACAACAGGCAAGCAAACATCATGAAAAGGAAATCCAACAGGATGAAGGCAGGTGGTCTGAGGTAATACAGAACATCTGGGAGAAAAGGACTGAATATACTGAAGAGRACAGAAAAGTTTCTAACCTGTTTGMAAATGGTGAGTGCACATTAACTCCTGTCATTTAATATGGATACAGTTAAAAACAACATCAGTGAAGTGGTTTGTGATGGAAGGCTGTGAAGGTGGACATTTCATAAACCTCCATCCATTTACCCAGAAGACACGCTCGTCTTTCTATTTCCCTTCTTGCTACAGGGCTGAAAGCCCTTTTCTTTGGCCTGAAACCTTGTAAGCAAAGCTGCACTCCACTAAGTCTCTCAAATTTTGCCCTGCCTTCCCTCCTTGCAGTCACAAACACTCCTTTGTTCCATTGGAGGTGGAGAATATGTAGTTGAAAATAGAGCTTTTTAAAATAAATTAGATCTATGAGGGTGCTCATCTGTGTGCCAGTTTACTAATGGATCATGTTGACAAGGTCTTCACATGCTTGAATGAGTTCCCCCAAATACATAAGATTATAAATCTAGTTTTGGAGTGCAATTCTCTGCTTTGATCTGAAGCCTCATCTACTAGTGATAAGTATTTTTTATAACCAGTTTTACATGTTCCATGAAGCACTTTGATTTTAAGATTCTAAGATTTAGGTGCAAGAAAACAGTAATCAGAACAGAACAAGTAAAGGT
>NW_026623412.1:1255946-1507030 GCF_030028575.1 Malurus melanocephalus | reverse complement strand
CTCTAGCCTACTATCTGTGCTATAGAGTTAAAGTACTCTGCTTTAGCATTAAAAAACAATCCTTCTGTGTTCCAGACAGAGAGCAATTTGAGTTTAATATCATTTGCTCCATTTGAATTTTTAAAACAGGCTTTCAAAGGGAAAAATATGAACCAAGTGACCCAAACTGATTTACAATATTAGTCAGTAATTCAGATGCACTGATAGACATCCAGTAAGAACCACTTGATTTCAATCTTTATAGTCTTCTGGGATGCAGTTAATCACACACCAGGAAGACACTGGAACTTTTAATCACTGTTTCCTCCTCAAACATCTGTGTTAAAACCTGTACACAATAGAAATGTTTAGTAAGCAAAGGCTAACAACATCATGTGAGATGGAGACTTTTCCTGTCTCCAGGATAAAACATACGAAAAAGTATTGAAATTAAAGCCGAGTTCATCTGCAGTTACAAAAGGAAAGTTTGCMATGGAACAAACGTGGACAAGAGGTAATCAACACAGGGTGGGGAAGGAGAGGAACAGACCTACACCAGAAACTGCTCAGGACGGCTGAGCTCAAGAGCTTTCAGGCAAAGGAGGTTCTGTAACGAGTCATTCTTAAATACTCATACACATGCTTGTACCTATCCCACATTGGGTCAGATGCACCACATGAAACAGTTAACAACAGCTCAATGAGTATTCTACCCCACAAGTCACCTGACAACTCAGCTTGAACACAGAATCAGCAAATACAGTGCAAAAAAAAAAAAAAAAAAAAGAGTCCCCCATGATAAATGCAATAAACATCATAACTACAAGACAGACAAAACATGAGAAGTCCTCAGAGCTTAGAATGGTCTCTTTTGTGTTACTTTTTGCAGATGGGTCATTAGGATTATAGTATATCAAAGCAAACACAGAGTCTGCTCACAGCTCTCAACTTGCATCTCAGCAAATTTTCAGAAGTGGCAAAGAGAAGCAGAAACCCCAGTATGCCACTCTCCTGCTCTCACACAGACACCAGGGTAGACTATGAGTCTTTGCAAATGTTTATATTGCAGATCACTTTTTTATTAAGACAAGAGCTTCTTGACCATTGCTGTGAATATAGCAGTGACCACCTTGACCTGCAATCCTCTGTGAAACAATGCAATTCCTTTAAGGCAAAAAAAGGCTGATAAATTATTTATGAGAATATAGTTACCAGAATGTCATTACTTTTCAAAAAAGGAAGAACAATYCTGACTTCCAGAAGTGGTTCAATCTCTGCAACTCCATTAGGTCTTGCCATCTAATGCTATGAGTTCTGCTTAGCAGCACATCACAGTTTAAGAAAGTGGATATCATTTATCCTTTAAGAACATAGTTACACAAGCAACTTGAGAGACAGCAGAGTTCAGTAAGGCAATGCAAAGTTTAACTGAATTGAAGGAAATAATCTGTTTAATATCGAAGCTATTTCCAGGGCCTTTTCATAACTTGCAGGTGCTAAAATATACTAGTGTTTTTCAGCAAAGTTCTGGAGACTTTTGGAAAGAAAAAGCWGTGCAGAGAGCACAGAACTGCTAGGACACTCCAACCTTATCTGGTATATGTTTAATTTTGAATAATTTCACCTTGGCTTKGAATGGTATGCTTTGATTTCATTTTGCCTCATAAACATTCTGATAATGGAGTCCTTGAATAAAACCAAGCAACTTTTATAGCCATGAAGMAGACTGCTTAAAACTTGCATCTCTTCTGCTAATGTCAGGGACCTCATTTAGCCACACTTACATGACCTATCAGTAACAGCCTTTCCCTGGAGAGGAAAATTTGCCCTAGTCTTTGCCCTTCTTGTCCTTTCTTTTATACATGGGACACTATCTCTGCCCTCCTTCCTGTCTTTTACTGCATGAAGCAGGCTGTTCAGCTACTGCAAATGTTTGGTGCACATAAGAACGCCAAGCTTCAATCAGAGGGAAATGGAGCATGAACAACTCAGCTGTCAGGGCAGAGGTGTGAAAAAGCATGTTTCCTTTTGTTTGTAAACACCTAATATTTTGCATTTATGGGAACTGCACAGTGTAAGTAATATATGTGTTAGCATGCTTAGGTTACCATGCTAACCCAGATTGTCATAATAAGACAGCAGTGTCTGCTCAGAACAGGAAATGAAAATATTACATTTGTCTTCAGCGGGAATAAAATAAATAAAGGACAAGTTCCCAGACAGCAATTAACATATGCATAGTTATTGCAACAAAGTACCTGGTTCAATTTGTGCAATTGAGAACCTTGGTACTGATGTGTAGATCACACGCTGGTATTCCTCTGGTAAAAGGCAAGAATGAACAGAAATAATTATTCAGAGATCAGGGTGATAGGTAGGGTATGTGGATTCTAGATTCTGCTGCATCGTAAAGCTTAGGAGTGGCTCCAAATTTTTCCACCTGAGATAGGGATGTTTGCAATTTCTATGTTTTAAAGACCACTGAAAGGCTGCAYTTGCTTTTATTTGCAAAGATTCAGAGAATCTCAAGCAGACAATGAATCTCAAGAATAGTGGTGCTAAAGGAGAGGAACCCTGGGAATTCCAAAGTATCTAAGTCTTCACCAACCAGTCTTCTGGGCTCCTGCAGCTTGCTTTATGGTTGGTAGCAAACACTACAGTTGTTAGCATAAGGTTATGCTTCTCTACAAAAGCACTGCTATTTTCAGATTACTCCTATGCTCGAGTTTTTCKGAGGTGCAAAAGTGGTCAATCTTCATGTAAAAGCAGCTGTCACAACAATTTACTGGCTGAAGGCAGCTGCGACAGATGGAAATAACCACACTCCTCAGACCATGGATAGCATTTATCTAACGAGATATTCTKGCTCCAGAGTTTAAGATTAACCCACAGTCCTTCCTGCAGTGCTCAATTCATCTGTGGCATAGGGTCCTGGGAGRTAAAACTCTACAGGATTCAAGCAGAAGCTCGATGAGTATTTGGAAGACAAATCCATAGAAAGTTTTTATAGACAGAGAAGAAAAGCTCCTGCTCATTAAACTCTTGAGCTAAAATAGCTTGAAGTCCTGAAGTTTGAATGAAATGAAATGAAATGAACATATATTTGCTTCATATCTACCCTTTCCTCAGTGCCTGTTCATGAAAGTTACTTGACTGTCTGGATGGCCCATCTGACCTGTGATGGCTGCACTAAATTTACTACAATRAAGAGTTCACATATACCTGCCCTACTCAAGTTTGTGGTCTCTCAAGTTCCAAACTTCATTACCAAGCCCAGTGCTCACTGTATTGATCTGTGATGGACCATGTGGAATCCAAAAGACAAATCTACTCCACAAAGCAGGCATGATCACAGACAGAACAAAAAGTGTAACACTTCTGAGTCTGACAAAGATCTTTGAGAAATGCAAGAACAGGYCTGCACATAGAAGTTGCTCCTCTAAGTGAATTAAATTTGCTAGCATTAACAATCAGAAAGTTCTTTTKGATACAAAGAAAGCATACAGGTGTTCAGAAACAACTGCTGGACTCTAATCACACTCTTCCCTCAGTCTGCTTTCAGTGTTGAAGAGTACAATTTCCTGGCTGAGGCAACAGCTCCAAGAGACACTGACAATAGTGATACCATTTACAAGACCCCTTAGAAGCACAACTGAAGCTGTGTAAAAACAGGATAGCTAAAGATTTATCCCTGAAGGTTTGGAGTTTCATGGAATCACCATATAAGACTCATAGTGAAAGACATGGCAAGAAAGCACAAAACAAGTAGCATTTTTGTTGAATAAGAAGCCAGTAAGGCAAAAGGACCCAAATTTTCTTCCATGAGTATGAGCAAGAAACATGAAAATGCACTGCACGTGAATGAATTTTATAAAGGTTAGTTCAAAGGCAGCTGTRGAAGGAGAGGAAAGGAAGGCACGCAGGAGAGAAAAGGTACACCCCATCAAAACCAGCAAAGATAAGAACAGTTGAGTGAATGAAGCAACCAACCTAGCATGGTACATTTGCAAACATRTTTCATTGGTCTAGCAACAAATTAGCAGAGGGGGAACCTCAAGTGGTTGTTTTATTATCTATATCTCTGATGAATTTATTAAAGAAAACCCATAGTGTACTTTGAAGCTTTCAAATACTAAAACAGAAACACATGCAAAGTATTTTGCTTGTGTTTTCTGTCTTACTAATTTCCCTTTTCAACTTCCTAAAGAGACCTAAAATTTATATAATCTTAGACTTCTAAGATCTCAGGAAAATAAGGTTGAAGTAATCTATTTCAAACAAGTGTAAGAAGTACCACCAAACAATACTGTTGAGTTTAAGTATTTCTAACTGGATTTTACTGCTGCTAAGATACATCAGCCCAACAGTACCTAAAGTGCTCAATGGGCTGACCTGGGTTACACAGAACAGTCTTGTTTTGTTCCAGTATCATTAAGAGATGTAAAAGCTACAGCACAATTCAGATATAGGCAAATTCTTCCTTCATTTGTCTTTGTTCTACATAACAGAAGATTTCTAGGAACCCAGGACTGGGTGCAGGAGATGGGCACAAAGTTGAATGAATGTGYAATAAACAGAAGACATCTATAGAGACACCAAAGAGCAATTTGGGTTTCATTTTCTCCAAATGCTCCCAAAAACTTGTCAAAAAGCTGCTGACAGGGTACGTGCAGCATGAAATAATGACAGAAGTTCCCCCCCAATTTCAGAACCCCAAAGGGACATCCACYATTCTGTAGTACTATAGAAAAGAAGACAGCAGTAACTGTCTGTGCRTCCTATAGAAAATGGATATAAGGGCTTTGCTAGTCCTAGGGGCCAGTAGAAATGTCCCTATGGACCCATKCAATCTTTGTATTGTTTTGTACAACCCAGGCAAAAACAAGACAGCTTTCAAATACTTTCCAGTGTGATTTGGGACTACTTTTGTGTCATTGCAGATGTTTTCCTTTGAGGGCTTTTCCTATGATGTCACCACAGACCCATCAGACCTGCATGCCCACCTCAACCTCTGACAAGATGGAAACTKCCTGTTGGGTGATCCATGAATGTCCCAACTATACAGGCCATCAGTACTTCCTGAAGGGATAATCTATCCTGACTGCCAGCACTGGATGGGTTTCAATGACTCCATCACAGCAGTAAGTTTTCTATATGTCTCCATGTATGTTACTGCTTACATTAGAATCAGAGCAGCACATCCCATTTTGACAGTTCTGGCCTACGGACGCAACTTCCCCAGACACCTCCACGTAGGAGAGGAGTAGTTTTACTACTCACCAAGTTCCCGTAATGAGGTTTGTTGTCTCAAAGAGGTAGGTAAGTCAATTTCAATTCTCCCCCAAATAAATGGTTGATTAGTACTCAGGTGTGGGAGGGGAAGAGTTAATGTTATTGACTTTTATTTTAATAATATGTCTATTTATATATATATATATATATAAGCACCTTGCCAGTCTTCTAAAACCACTCTGGCTCTACATGCTGTACTAAACACTACAAGGATGTTTAGTATAGAGCTGAAAACAACCACGTCTCCCATGCCCCAGTCATTGCTCTTATGTCATAAGAGTCATAAAGYTAATGACTACACTACTGCAGAGACAACCTGACATATCCCACTGTCGACACCACCGTGCATTTGAGCCAAACATTAAGGCAAATTTGCTTCATGATAGATTTTTTCTGAGTACTTCAGCCCAGAAYAGATCTGCATTTTTCCTTTCCAGACTCATTCCCTGGAACGGTTTTACTCAGAGGGGAGAGGTTGCCAAGATGTGGAATATCTCAATACTCACACATAAGACTAAGGATTTGAAWTTTGGCCTGGGAATAGCCTCAGTGCTGGAATGTGTCCCTTTAATATTCATAAAAAAATAAGTTCATTCATGTTGCAAGTTTTATGCACAATTCRTAACTTCCCTGTCCAGCAGAAGCTACATAGACCACCACAGCAGGTTTCCAGATACATTCCATCTGCATAGGATAATGCAGCTATTTTTTTCACTGATATGCAATTCTGGGCTTCACTTAGCAAAGACAGGTTCTGGGTCCAAGTGCTAAAAGCTGGTGCACTCTTGTTCCTTACAAGCAGTAGAGGGACAGAAGTCACAGGTAAGAAAGCTGGGAACAAGATGGATTAAAAGGAACTTGACTTAGGAGATCAATGAGAAGCATTAAGAAGGAGCAAAGAAACTGAGAATTAGTATGGGAGTAGGGAAAAAAAAACCCTAAAATTAGGAAGGAACTAAAGTGTTGTTGGGTTTGGTTGTGGTTTGGTTTTTATTTTAAACTAACATGTTGGACTTTGCAATAATACTCTGGTGTCTATACAACTGCACTTGAGCACCTGCAAAAACTGTATTGCACATTGATGCAAACTAGCAAGTATTTTTCTATAGCAAATCTTTGCTGTGATAGGCACAAAAGTCAAAGACAGTATTGAAACAGTTTATCATCATAGTAACTGAAAAGCAAAAAAACCCCACACCTGCCCACTGAAGACTGCAAAAAAATCCAGTTATTACATCAACATCTGAGAAGACTGAGGACACGTGACTGCTGTGGAAGTCCAGGTATAYAACTGAGTTTATTTTTTACCAGCATGCAATGTTGCTAGCTGGCCTAGCAAACACAGTTCTGTTCTCTTCCAGAACAAAAAGGACTCACAGCACTACTGCTATAAAAATTAAGATCCAGCTGAATTTATTCCTGCTAAACTGACCTTTCTGCTCATAGTACTGGCTATTCACTCTCCTCTTGCTTGCATCAGTATTGCATAGGTACCTAGAACTGTAGGTACTGTAGAAGTAACTAGAAAAAATCTGTAGGTACCTAGAATTGCCACTTAACATACTGTTTATTCATATTTGGATTTGCCTTTGCACTCCGAGAAGCACAGCAGCTACAGCAGTCTGAGGAATGACTTCAGAGGCAGCATGTTGAAGTTCATGGAAAACTCCCCATCTTTCCAAGAGGGGTTTCACTTCAGGGACATCCAGTCTTGTAACATACTTGAAGAAAGCTGTGTTTTTTATGAACAGCCACACTTCCAAGGACAGCAGTACCTCCYGAGGCCTGACAAGTACAGGTGATTCACCAAATGGGATGCCATRAGTGCCAAAGTTGGATCCTTCCAACCAACAAGGGTTATTTTCTAACCAAGCACTTTCCTAACCCGTATGTTTGAAAATAGAATCTTTGTAAAAAAAAAAAACCTGACAACTCTTTCAGATCTTAGAGAAAAATGTCCTTCATTTATGATAATGAAAATCCCAAACTCCCCCTGTAATTGAGTCCATGGACTAACTCCATGCTCAACTTGATTACAGGATGTACCTTCTGTCTTGAATTACCCCATAAAGCAATGGCTTTCACAGAAGTATTTCTTCTGTGAGTACACTGGCAGCAGTGACAGTTGACAGCAAASAGTATCATAATGGGAATATGCATACCAAGCCTCCAGCTGTGACATTAGATGACAAAATACAGAGCAAAGCATTTATCATATTTACCAAGTGTATTATAAAAATTATTTCTAATAAAGACTATTTGTAATGCTACAAATACCAAAATAAATCTTTCAGCTGCTTATTCACTTCATGATTAAAAGAAATCCAACGAACAGTCCTGGTGCCAATAGGTCCTGCTACCATTTAGCATTAAGTCTAGATTTCTGCACAGGATTAAATCAYTCTTACTTCCAGCTCAAGGCCTACTCTATGCCCTTTTGTTTAGMCAGGACCTCACACCATTTGGAGGCATGAACTCATGCTGACCCTCCACAGCACCAAAGTAGCAGCTTTCCCAGGGCCTAGGGTTAGGAACCAGAAGAGAGACCCATTATGTTAAAGATTCTATGAGTTCACTGTTCAAATGGGCCCCCACAAGTCTCTCACATGTTYTAACAGCACACTGTTTACACTACACTGCAGAATCTTTAAAAGTGCATTTCAAGGTTTACAACAGTAGCCATCATTCAGGTCTCTATACCCTTYCTGTGTTCAGGAATTAAGCTAGCCAAGTCCCTGGGGTATTCACAAGGGCACACCTTTGGTTTCACATCCTGCTCAGAAGGAGGCAGTGTGTTGCAGACAACGTCTAACCCTTGGGAGGCTAKTGTATCAATATTTTCCAATAATCCCACCTCTAGCAGCAGTCAGAGCTTTCCTAAGCCTATTTTCCCTCAGTTACTTTCCTTTATTTASCTGCTTCTCCAAACCAAGAGAATTTGGACTCCAAGTTGCTATACCAGGCATTCTCAAGACAACCTTACCCTATTGAGYTAAGAGGGAATTAAGTTCAGACACAACAACAGAGACTACTAACCCCAGCACATCCTTTAATAGTGGTTGCTGCTCTGTTGGGATTCTCCTGACACACTGATTGCTTTCAGGAATCATGCTKCAGATCCATACTGCTGAGCACTGCAACATAATAAAATAATTCATTAAATACTCTCTTAATTAAATCAGAATGATTTGAAGTGCAAGTATGGTAGCTTCACCGATTATTGGCAGTAAGACTGCACAGTAAAGGATGGCTTACATTGAGTGAGAAGTCAGCCTGATGAAGGAAGAACACTTTTTTTGATGCAGTCTTGTCATCTTGGGTTGATTTTATGATAACACTCTCTTCATATATCCTGTCTGTTTGCATGCCCAAAGTGTCCTTSAGCCTTTAAATCTGACCTGGAAGAAGGGGCAGGGGTGGCTGGGAAGGCAGCGTGGGCAGTTAAAAGCCGGAGCTGCCACGCAGMCAGTTGTTGTTGTTGGGAGCTCCGCTGGATGCCGGGCAAACTCATCTCGCTGTGTGCAGGGCAGTTACATTGTTGCTGCTTTGCTAGCTCGGGTTTGTTAGCTTGGGCAAACTGCTCTCCCTGGACTGCCATCCCTTCTACAACTCCTGTGATTTTCTTTCTGGAGCAATTCAGTGGGGCTTCAGTCCCAGAGAAGCAAGCGCCAACCAGCCAGGGGCCAGCGGGGACAAGCTGTGGGCGCCGCTTCTCTCGTCCCGGAYTTCGGAGGAGACAAGCCAGGGACAGAAAAGCACACCAAGCCCTCTGTTTCATCCACAGTGAGGAGAGGACTACTACCAGGTTTTCCACTGTTGCTCGAACAGCCACGTGGTCTTTTTCTTTTGTTTCTTTTTTTTTTTCCAGAGACAGGAGCCACATCATCTTTTCTCTGCACCACGTGTCAAGAAGGGCTGTGGGGGGCGGGGGGTGATGTGTGTTCCTGAGTTTTAAATATCTAACAGTTACTCAGTTTCTTTAATCTGTGTCSTGTGGGCACCTTGTTTTGTTAATAAACTATTTTTCTCTTCACATTTGCTCAAACTGCTTTTTCATATTGGTGGGAAAAGATTATCAAACTTTTCACCTCAGAGRAAACATTTATCCTGTAATGTTTCTCTCTGAAAACATTGTCTCAAACTSAGATACTTGTGTARTGACAACTGGTGGCTTCAAGCATCTGCAAAAGACAGCTGTAGCACAAATCTACATGTTAGCTTTTGAATAGCTAATCTAAATGACAGCAGAGGAGAGAGGTAGTTCTAAGRTTCAATTCTCATCCGTGAATTTTTGCTGTCTATTAAAGAACCTAGGCAGATCAAAAAATAGAAACACATAATCTTTGTTTACTCTGAAAAGGTTTTTAAGAGGTACCCTATGCAAGAGCATTCCTAACACAGCTGCAGACCTAAGGCTTGTGATAAGGGAGCCTGTGCTACCAAAAAGGGAGCAGAAAAGTTCAAGGCACCGCCTGTGCCTTCTACAACAGGGACTCATTATAGTAAAATCACCTTGTGGAAACAAGCCAAAAGGACAGGCAAGGATAARAACACTCGCCAGGATCCCAGGCTACCCTGGGGTAAATTCCTTCATGAATTTACGTCTGGTGAATGGCTTAACCCCACATATCTGAAAGCAAGGTAGGCAGGGGAACTTAATGCTATTAGCCAGACCATGACCYCCCAGCTTTAGCTGTGGCCAGTCTCCAACTCTTTCAAAGAAAGTAACTGAAATCCCCAGATACCAGCTTATATGTCAAGAGGAAAACAAAGTCCTTCCCATTTCCAGACTTTACCAACAACTAACAAGATCTGAATTACCTGGAGTACAAAGTAAATATATTAACAGAATGAAAATTAAACCCTAAGTTGGCTGACTTACCTAACAGAATAATTGCACAGATGACAAAAAACCATCACAGAAGCTTTGGCATCTTAAAAGGACCAACTTGTCCCTTTTCAGTAGCCACACCACATCCAATCTCAAGTTAAGTGGGCTTGAATGTCTAGAAATTAGCATCCAACAAGTCTTATTTCTTCATATTCAGCAAAAGTTATTTTGATAATGGAAGATTTACACACAGCCATAAGGCCATATGTTTGCTTACACTATAAAGTTTACCCCTTGCATCAGTGCAAGAGCCTGTTTGAAAAAAAAAGATTGAAGAATTGAGGGGCAGGTTAATTTCTAAGCTATTTTCTAAGTCTATTTCTATTCTAAGTCTTCATTGTTCATAAAAAAAAAACAAAAAAAAAAACCAAAAAAAACATTAGTTTTCAGACATCAAGAAATTTCAGCTAAAGGCTTTGCCATAGACTCAGCTTAGTGTGATTACTATTGGTCTGGACCTTGGTCTCAGTAGAAGCATTAGGGCCAAACAAAAGGGCTGAGAATATATAAAAGTCAATTACAGCTTTTTGCCTATTTAATTTCTTTCCACAGGAAATAAGCATAATTTAGCAAAAGCAGTACTTTAAGGCATGTGTCTTTTCCTGCAATTTCAAAGGCTCCTGGASTCAAAGTTGCAATCCAGTGTAGTTAATTTCTTTGTTAAATCTTTCCTTAACCCAAAATTAATGCTTTCTCCTTATCCCCACCCTTCTCTCTACCCATTCTGCTACCTGGACTTGCTGACAGACAAGTTCACTCTGTAGTAAAATGACTGAGTTACCAATATACAACTACTGATGAGAGACATTAAAACCCACAAGTAATAAATAAAGTATGAGAAATAACCACTGTTGCAAACAGTCACCACAAGACAGCAGCTAAGGGACAATGAAATGCTTATGARCACTGCCTACCTGACTGTTTAAGGTTGGTGAAACAATTGATATATAATTATGGAAGAGAAGGCAATGAAAAGTCTAACAATTAGCTTTTGCAGCTGAACCGTTCCCCAAACACTCACATTTTTAAGCACTCATACATAGCCAGTAAGTCTCCTTTTTACAGCATCTTCCATTCTTTGATTTCCATATCCTTTGCTGAGTCTTCATGTAAATAAGTACGCTGAAATATAAATTCACCTAGAATTGTACTACATCTGCAGAGACAAAGCTGTAACCCCCCCTTTTTCCACTGACCTCTCTCATCATTGCTCATACATCTGTGTAAGAAAAAACTCATAGCAAATACTAAATATCTGTCTGTACAGGGAGAAACTAAATTTGACAAACACCCAGTGATGCAGACACCCAAAAGCCACCTCAATGACCTTACAAGGAGCTACCTGGCTTAGGAAAACCTCTAGAAGGTCAAACCAGGAGACCACTCACCCTGAATGACATGGAAACAGATCGTTCTGTTGTAAACCACAAATKCTTTACTTTCCATCTAGAGCACCTATATAAGGCAAGAACTGCCTACACAAGCAGCACTGATTGCCTAGGCCCACTAAAATAACTACATTGCTTCAACTCCAGCAGAGTGGAAAATGGCTGCTTTACAGTCTGGGASCATCCTAATTACGGAGGTGGCAGCACTTAGCAAGGGAGGAGTCTCCTATTTCTATCAGAGGATGGCTTTTTTTTGCTTCATTGAAGCCTGTTGCAGGACTGGTGTGTGTAGGAGCAGCTGCTGTATCTTACAAGAGTCAGTAATGCAAAAACACAGAGTAATATTTGAAGGGAGGATTAGAATTTTCACATGGCTTTGCTTGGGCCTGACKGCTTTGAAGGAGCAAGTTGTAAGAGAAGTTTGAAATGGGCTGTTGTGGTAAGCCATTATAAGGCCTAGGCCTGGTAAGGGCAGAGAAGGTCCGTGAAGGCTCTGGAACATTCGGTGCCATTGGCCACCGTTGGCCGACAGCCGGCAGGTGCTGTGACAGTTCCAGTCGGGTCTGTCTCGAGTGCCCGCGAGRCCGTGAGAAGCAGCAATATAACTCTRTGGCGAGGGTAGTCAGCGTGAGCCCCCTGCAACGGCAGAACTACCATATAAGGAAATTTATGGCATTAGTAAGAGCTTCTGTACGTTAAGTTACCATTATTCCTGTTATAAAAAGCGTTACGTCTAACTGCCGCCGCCATTACGAGCCAAGGGTATAAAAACCCCGGCTTCCGTTAATAAAGCGGATGAGATAGCACGTACAACCAAGTCTACGAGGTCGTTTATGTGTCTCTCCCCATCTCCTTGCAAATGGCCGCTCCAACAAATTTATTGCTTCATTRAAGCCTGTTGCAGGACTGGTGTGTGTAAGAGCAGCTGCTGTATCTTACAAGAGTCAGTAATGCAAAAACACAGAGTAATATTTGAAGGGAGGATTAGAGTTTTCACAAGGCTTTGCTTGGGCYTGACTGCTTTGAAGGAGCAAGTTGTAAGAGAAGTTTGAAATKGGCTGTTGTTTAGTCTAGAAAAGGCTGCAAGAATGTGGTAAGAGTTTGGAACCCAAAAGACCTGCTACAAAGAGCTTCCTTTCACCACATTACTGTGGAAGGGCCAAATAATAGTGGTTTGCATTTGCTAGAAGGGTGATGCAGGTTGGCTGTTAGGCAGGAGCTCCTAGCAGTAGCTCAAGCCCTGACYAAGTCCCACAGGGAGGAGGCAGGTTCTTCTTTTCTCCTGGACACACTCAGTTGAAGGAAGTCAGGGTGGTTTAAGCACAGCAGATCCTGCCCTGGGGACAGAACTAGACTCTAAGCTCTTATTCTTCTCTTGGTGGAAAAGATTATGTTACATCCTCAAGGCGGCAGAATATTGTGGCTAGCAGCAAGTACCAGAGCATATGTATCACATAACTAAAAATAATTTTACAGTCTCATTTTTGTCATTGTCCCTCCATCCATGCTAGGAATTATGTTTAGATATTGCAGTAAAAGATACTTCTACACTCCCACTGTGGTGATCCACATGAAACAACATTGAACACAGATTAGCTCTTAAATTTCTCCAGGGAAACTTCACTCATCTTCTAAAAACAAGACAAATATGCGAAGGCCTGTTGCAGGAACATCTCAGCCTGTCTTTGGGCTCTTGGTGATACTTATTAATCCTTAGAAAAAAATTGTGTAGCAAACATAACAGCGATTTTGCACAGTCAATTCATTTGCAAAGGGTTTCCAAACCTTATCCTGAATCATTGCAAAAGTGTGAAAAGCCTCTGCAAAGTAATATCACTTGCACAGTGAATAGCAATGCTTTGTCGCATGAAACGGTACCAGTCCAGTGAGGAGATGACCCAGTGGCAGAAGGAGCAGCGCTGTCATTCTCCCAGGAAACTAGGGAGGTGGCCCGTGTTTCCTTAAACCTCCTCCTCCCTGCTTTGGAGTCTGACACAACCGTTACTTCCAGCCTCGCTTTCCAAGGGAGCAGGCTGACAGAGGGAAGCCCATTCCCTGGGAATGCCCTGCGAGTCAGGCTAAGAAGATCCTGTTATTGAAGGAGTGGGAGGAAAGTCCTTCGCTGGAGTGTGGTGTCTCGGCCACGTCAGGGCAGGGCCACACCGGCAAGCTGAGGGGATGTCTTTGCATTTTTCCTTTGGAAATCCACCTTTTCTGAGGAGTGTTTCCTTAATCCTACGCAAGCTCTGCATACAAGGTAGGGGGCTGCTTTACAGAGGTAGCAGTTTGGACGTGTGCATACCTCCATGCTCCGCAGGCTATGCTGGCAGSCCTCTGAAACATACGTAAAACTCGTGTACGTGCTTAGTAACCTTTACCACTTGTGAAGCAGAGCAGAGCGGAGATTTCCTGAGGTGCTCCTGCCCTTAAGGACTGGGAATGCTGTATCTTCCGGGCACGCTTCTGTTGCGGTCGAGGGACGCACCGCCTGGCAGGGAGCTCCTACTCTGCGGCTGAGGCGCCCCGGGCAGCGATCGGCTCTGCCTCGGAGCTCTCTGCCTCTGCCCCGCAGCTCTCTGCCTCTGCCCTGGAGCTCTCTGCCCCTGCCCCAGCTGCCCTGGGCAGGCACTGCCCCTGCCCCTGCCCGCAGCCAAGATGGCGCCGGCGGCCTCTCCGCCCCGCGGCGGCCCGGGGCGTGTGCGGGAGCGCGGGCGGGGCGGACGATGTGGCGAAACCCGGCCCCTCCTGGCCGGCCATCACTCGCCGCGGCCCGAGTAGGCTGCGGAGAGGCCGAGGTAGCGCGGCGGGAGCTGGGGAGGCCGKGGCGCGGTAGGTGGCGGCGCGGGGCGGCAGGTACCGACCGGGAGCGGGCGACAGCGCAGCGTGACACTCCTCTCACGCCCCGCGGCTCTGCCCGGCAGCCGCTGGCCTGCGGGGCGCGCCGCAGTCCGGGGCGGCCGCGGAGCCCGGGGGCGGGGGCAGAAGGGCGGTGGCAGCGGCTGTCACTGCCGGGCCGGGAGCGTGAGCGGCCGTACCCGCCGTCTCCCGGGGCTCCGGCAGCCCCGCTCGGCAGCCCTGGGCTTCCCCCTGCAGAAGCGAGAAAGCGCCACGAACGTTAAACGCCAGAGCTCTCCGTCACAGGGGAATAGTGTCAGAGAGCAAAGCGGTGCGACCTGCCGCCGCCCGATCCCCAGGTTGTCTGTGGGCTTTAAGTGTGGATTTGTTTTTTCCTCCCTCCACTAAAGGCCTGAAGGGTATGTTTTCACTTTCAGAGATTAAAACCGAAGTGGCGTTGGCGAAGAAAAGACATGCTTGACACTTGTCTGCAGTTGCTTGTGTGGCACTCAGTTGTTTACTCGAAAAGGAGAGACTGAGACCCTGTTACTTGGCTTCTTCCCGGGTTATGATATAACTGTAATAATAAAGGAAAACTGTGGAAAGAGCASCTTTGGACTGAGCATGGTAGGATCTTGAACAGAAAAGTAGCTGGGATCGACGGGAAGCGGAAGGGAAGGAATGGCATCCCGAGAGMGGCTGTATGAGCTTTGGATGCTTTACTGCAGCAAGGTAAATATTTGTGTTTGTTTGTTTTTATCCTCTTTTGKTTGGTATTCTGAGTGTTTTAGATGTATCTTTAGCATCGTTTTTCTTACAAAATTGCATAAACGTGTTCAGCTTCTGTAAGGATGTAATTGCACTTCTTGGACTATTTAAAGCCTAATCTGGTTTTCTGTTCAGGTTGGTCTTTTTATGTCTGAGATGAGAATTGCACAGTGTTCATGGCTCAGTTTAAGCAGTTACTGTAGCTATGTATTTTAATTATGTGAATGCTTACGCTTACATAATTCTTTGTTTTGTAGCACATTAAGATATGCTTAAGATTGATTTAATTCAGTGTTGTGTAGTATTCAGCTTTGTACTTTGTGATTTCTGAGAAGCTTCAGCTTTATTTAAACTTCCTTAGCCAAAGCCTTTCCAAAGRGCAGATTTATTAAGTCACTCCAGAGTCTGCCTTTGGTGGCTATTGGCATAACATCTACATATTCCATTAGTAATGAATTTCCTTTGCCTGTCAGAAAGAATATAAAAATGTTGTCCTGTCCCCACTTGCATTTTCTACTGTAAAGTAATTTATGTATTTAAAGCACATGTACTGATTGCTGCAGAGTGTGCTGAGTATGTACACAAAATAGATCACAGATTATCTAAATAGCTGTGAAATAAGTAGCATACAAAAAATATCTGTAAAGGTGGAGGACARGACTAGTCTACTGGCCTACAGGAGCTCAGTGGCAAGGGTGGCTCTTGGTGGCCTTATTCTCTGGTTTTGTTTTGCTTTTTTGCAGTCTCATTTTTCGTTTGTATTTCAGTTTCTATAAGTCTCCAATCTAGTAGGACATTAAGGGTAGAACAGTCCTTCCCTTATGCTTCCCACCTCATTTCTAGAGAATGACCATCTCAAGAGCACAGAGTGTGAGATGTTAAATACAGACCATGTTAACATAACACTAGTGCTCAAAGCACTTGCTTTAATTATAGCTTTTCCTAATTTTTGTGTATCCATAATCCTGTAGCTAAAAATGAAACCTGTGCTAGCATAACAGCATAGTATCCGTTCTTACTGCTCCCCGTGTGGGTGATCTGCTGGGTTGAACCTTTGTCTTTTAAACCAGTGTAGTAATGATAATGGCAGTAGGCAATAGAGTAGCGTTGGAGGAGATGAATGYTTTGCCAGTGAGTTCATCGAAGTGAGAGGAACAAAGACACTTGGAACTGATTCCAAGAATCCAGACTTTACTCAGCATTGGGAGATGAGGGCTGCAGAGATTAGCCAAGTACTGAATTTCTTTCCTTGGCTGTTTGGCTCTTTCTTCCCTTATTTTTTAAAATATTCTTTTGTTTGTCTTGACCTTCTCCACCTTTGCTGCAACCTTTCGTTTAGACTGTATGCTATCCGTCTCCATGTTGTTCAGATGCTAACAGGAAGTTTGCATGAAGGAGTGCTAGTTGAACTGTGTAGTTGAGGTCACTTGGGGGATGTTCAGTTTCTTTATGGGAATGTGTCCGCAATCTACGCAGGTCTCAGGTGGTAGAGGATGGATGTCGTGATTTGGAGTGTGCTGAAAGCCAAGAAGCACTGCACCCATGACGTTCCCTCCCTCCCCCACACCGGAGAGGGAGAAGGGAGAGCAAAAGCCCAATTAACACGAAAATTTATGGCTTTCAGATAAYGTAACATAATTGAGAGAAAGATAYGTATGTGCTCCAGAGAATGGTCAGACAGGCTGAATAACTTACGTTGCAAAATAGATTTATTACTACAAACTACTAAGAATACTACCGCACTGGGAAGAGGAACAAGGATAGGGACAAATTTACAAGGAGAAGAAAAACAAAAACGGACATTTTAAGACACCTGTTATCCTTTCCGGGGACCCGTGTCTTTCCCAGGGCCTCCCATCTCCACCCCCCCATGTTTTTCCCACACACATCGGGGACAGGAATGAAAGTCTAACATAGATCAAACCACTCATTACCGTTGTTGTCCAGCATCACAGGAGAAGTGTTCTTACAGCTCCAAGCTGTGGAAGTTTTTTTTCCCAAGAAACAGTCAGTGTTTAATTGCTGGTGGCAAGGGAGTTTTCTTTACCTCATAGGAGAAAGGAAAGAATGTCCTTCAAGGCCAAACTGCGTTGTTTCAGTGGCGTGAGACCACTATCACAAATCAGAACACAGCTTCATTTGCTTGAGCGGGGGCACTTCTCCCTCCCCACAGAACTCATTTTCTTCTTAGCATCAACTCACTTCAAATGTCGTGTGGGGGCCAAGCCTCTTCTCCCTTTTTGGCTTCTGATAAGTTCAGTTCAGTCCTCAAAGGCCAGGTTTTTTTTCCTCAGAGCAAGGTCGCTCTCTTTTCTATACAGGTCTCTCATTGATGAAATAATCCTTTCGAGAACAACTTATTCCTCCATGTTTGAGAACCACAGCACAGCAACCATCCGATCTTCTCCTTACTGTGATCTTCGGTTTCCATTTTTTTTCTTACATCTCCTCACCCTCCTGCTCTGTTTTTCCCCAGTGCATGATACTAAAACTACATACTAACAACCTAAAAGCTACATGGCGGCTGCCCCTATCTTGTTTTGAATTCTTCTTAAGTACCACACAATACGTCATCACAAAGGTGTAACCAACCTGTGCAATTGTCCCAGGCCTGATGGKCAGCCTGTCCATCAACCTCAGAGCCATGATGGATTGGCTCTAAAACACAGGGGGCAGGACTCCTTTTGCTGGAGAAGAAGTAGAATGTTTCTAGAACTTCCTCACAGGAGCCATCTTTGTGGTTTCTTGGTCCCATCCCCCCACCACCAAAAAATCGGACCGAGTAAAACCATGACAATGGACTATTAAAAAGAATCATCTTTTTGTATATTCAGTCACCTCATTAGCTATCAGTGACTTTTTTGGCCTTTTTTTTTCTTTCAGGGCATAATATATATTAAGGACATAATGAAATGAATTTGTATGGTAATAAGGGCTTTCTCCACAGTAGCAAAACATACCTTTGAAAATAAAACATCTTGTCTTTGAAATATGAAGGTAACTGGAGTGATTCAGAAAAAGGGATTTTTTCAAACACTTTTTCAAAAAGTGTTAGGCACAAAAATGTTTTTTTTCTTCTCTCTCAAATGGTTCRGGTTAAAATGATGTAACTGTTGCAGGTATGCAGCATTAGAGTCTTGGATTAAGCTTGGTGAAGCTAAGAGCAGATGAAGAAGCTGTGTCTTGGGATGTAAACATATGAAGCCTTAATGTAAATTAGTTTGTTCAGTACACTTGGAATCATCTATATATTGTGCTTTGTTCTTTTCAGAGCATCTAGCGCAACGGGAAGGTGTAGCAATAATTACCAGTGACAGGATATAGTGGTTTAGGGAAAAGTCTTTTTATACCTGGGAGTGCCTACTGAAGTGTAATATGTTGCACTGTCATGAATTTGTCCCAGGATGACATTTTGGGAAAAAAAGCTAGGCAATTTCTTCAGATTAGAAAAACTGCTGGAGAGCTACAGTTCAGTAAAGTAGGAATTGATTGTGCTGCAAATCCCAAATATGTGGCTTTAGCTTTTGCAGCCTTGTTAGCTAACGAAAGTGAAATCCAAGCTACTACTTTGTGATGATTCAGACTGTTGCTAATAGTCCTGTCTTTTGGTAAAGGGGTTCTTCAGGATAGTCTGTTAAATACAGCACCCTGTGCTAAARCAGCAAGGCCTTTCACAGCCTTCAAGTGCTGCATAATGCTGTGTTTCCATTTTGCCATCTATCCTGGGTCATGACTCTTGTTCTTTGTGATCGCTTGACATCTCTGGCATCATCAGGTGTCAGTTGCAACACTTAGTTTTGTGCAAATAACATTAAGAAGACATTTCTCCATTTTCGTTGCTCCTTGTGCAGTTGAGGATTTGGAGATTTGGGCAGACAGGAACATTATTCACGTCCTCCACAGGAGCAGTCTTTGGAAGACACCATGTGTGAGGCGGTTTAATTTTTCAGCTTTTTGTTGCTGGTGGTTTGGTTTTTTCTTTAATTTTTTTTTTTTAAGATAATATCTGACTGTCTGCAAGAGTTTGGTTTTAGTTGGTATTCAATTGTTTTTCATCTGGCAGTTTCTAATCTAAGGCTGGGATTTGGTTTTGGATTCTTCTTCTGTTTCCCAAAAAACTAGATTACAGTCTACCGTTAGACATGAAGTAGTTATAACCCATAGAAGCTGTTTGAAACGTCATTAAATTTAGTAAAATTTAAATTTGAGTCACTGGGGTTGTTATCACCACGTTGTGTTGTTTACAGTCTGAGTCTGTTCTTGTCTTGAGTATTTTGTTGGTTTTGTTTTCTTKTATTTTCCAAATGTTGATGTTAAACTTTCTGCAAAAGAGTGCCTTATTAAGGATGTAACTTCCTGGTGTGGTTTTCARTGATTTTCAGTTTCAAATGGTTTTAGTGGTTGGGGTTTTTTTTTTCTGTTCAGTGAACTGTTAAGGTGCAATGCTTGATATGGATGTGAACTGCAGTCTTTCTCATCCAAATGTTGTAATAGGTGCATTTTAAGATAATTGGATTATGTGTAGAATGGATGGCATAGGTCATTCTATAGAAGTCACTAAGAAAATTTTTTTTCAGTTGACTGTCAGTGCAAAGCCTTCAATTCACCTACAGAGGAGCATGGAACACTTCTTATATATATGGGCATGTAGAGCAGATAGTTGAAAATGCTTTACTAATGTAAGCTTACAGCAGAAGAACACCATTAGGTAGGAGAAAAATTAGTCTCAGAAAAGGACATCTTTCATGTGTGTCTGTGACGTTTTTGTTTTTATGTGACTAAGGCARTCTATCAGCTTTGTCTTGAAATATTAGTCTGTCATGGCTATAATAATGTTGGTGTTGTAATATGGGTTGATTAACTTTTCATTAGATATTAATTATATATCAGCATAGTAAATTTATTAGTTTCATAATAATCTGAAGTAACTTTTACTGCAGATGCAAATTTTAATTTAATCTCTTTAGAGATTCAACCTGCAATTTGTAAGATTTTAACTATATTTAGTTCATCTCCAGTTGTTGTGGTAGGTATTTCAAACTCAGACATAGAGCATGTCAGGATTTCTGATTTCTTTTTTAAATTCAGCATGTGTTCAGATATCCTTTTATATTGAGATTTTTCTAGTTTATGAAAAGATCCTAGTAGCCTTCAAAAGGTGTTTCAAAGGCATAAATGCAAGCACTTAACTGCCATATCCACATCAGAAAATCTTYAGTTTTCATTATATTACAATGGCTCTGAGAATGTCCTTACACTCTTGTCTTCAGTAAAGCCCTGATTTGATGTAGACACTGCCTTTTCCTGTCATATGACACAATGATTTGAAGGAAACCTGTGAATGTTGTTCACCCATTTTGGAGCCCATGCTTCACATTTTAAAGAGGGAACATTCAATCTTACTGTCATTGATACAGTTGAGACTCTGTGGTAGCAGTCATAGAGCTGATCGTAGTGATCTGGTCTTTACTATTGCAAGAAAGCTGAGACAGTCACATCCCTTGCTGCGCTAAATAAAAGCAGCAGACCTGTGCATAAGCTGTTATCTCAAAATCGCAAATGTGCTTTCTTACTTTGTGCTGTAGCTCTCATCTGTTTTTACAAAATCTGATTGCCTTGAGATAAATATGTTGTCATTTTCTCTCTGGCATAGTGAGGGATACTTATGTATGATAAATATTTTCTCATTTAATGTTGTAACATTGTTTCTCAAAGAAATATGTGTTTAGCCAAATTATGCTTAGTTGTGGTGAGAAGCATGTAATTCAGCAATTATATAATAATCTTTGACGCTGAATTGTAAGCCCCAYGTGAAACACTGACCTTTGCATCCCAGATGAGATCTCATCTTGACTTGGCTTGCACTTGTGCAATTGCCGCCTTGTCAATGATGCAGAGCACATTGCTGTGTATGTCTTTGTTGCATTTGATAAAGAAGTATTCAGCTTACAGTTAGATGTTCGGGCAAACCAAATGGTCAGTAAAAGTAATTTTTCGTAATTCACTATGATGTTAATTCATGTCTCTGCTAAAACTAGTGCGTGAAGTCTTACAAAGCAATTGCTGTGTAAGGTATCTTTTCTGTAGATTGTTTTAAATAAATCACTGCACCCCTAGGGAGTGTAACTTGTAGAAGATCATGTCACAAGTAACTTGTGACCACATAGTGGTAAAAATGTTCTTTGTTCTGTCTGTATTCAAGAGGCTGAACTAAGAATGGATATAGATAAACAACAGCAGTTAGTCTTCAATTCTGAATTAACTGCTACTTAAAGAGATGTCTCCTAGTCCAAGAACTAACATAATTCTGATATTTACAATATAGAGCTTTACATATAAATAACTGCCATGAGTATATGAGACATTAGTCTCTCTCTGTTTCCTTCCTTAATTATGGACCAGGGTGACCTTGTGCTGGTAGTTATTCAGACGCACAGAGCAGACTGACACAAAGTTCTRGCTTCAGGTTGCAATGAGGCAGCAGATAAATCTAAACATAGATGTAAGAAAACCTTAACATTTTACAAGCTATGAAGAAATTATTGTTGTTTATTCTGTAATAAATTTGGCAGTACATACGTGTAGCTTCTACTTCTAGATAAAGTAGAGTCTGAGGTTTGTCCGTGTTTTTGATTCCTTGTAAAATTCAGGGCTTTAGTGATGGCCAGCGTGAGGTTAATTCCCACATGCATCCAGGTTTGTGGATCCATGCCTTGTGGAATCAGTGAGAAACATCCAGTTCTGAACATGCCAACAAACATAATTCAGATCAAGCTTTTATTGACGTGAAAGAATTGAGTGTCTCTTATATAGAATGATTTATCACAAAGCTACAAACACAGGCTTCTGGTTCTGTGTGTTGATGCTCTCATATAAGAGCAATTTTATCAAACCCTGGATTGTTGTGTGTATCTGAGTTATGGCTCTTTTAACTTGATCAGTGGGCAGATCTGGGGATAACGTGTGTCCTGATAAAAGAATATTGCCGAATCAACCCAAATATGTGGTATGTTTGYCTGATTGCAGAAATGAGAGAAAGGCTTGCTAGCTGCCCATTGAAYAGCATTGCAGCTTAATGCCTGAATCCAAATGTTGTCAATAGATAYGGTTAAAATATTTACAGGCTTCAGAAAGGTTAAACAGCTACTGTGGAAGAAAGAAGAGCTTCTCTAATTACTGAGCTTTTCTTGCTGAAAGCATTATATGTGAGTACGGGAAAAAAACCTCAAAACGTGCACATCTCAACAGTGCAGATAAGCRTCATTTTTCTTTTAAAATCCCCCAATTTGCTTAGGTCTAACTTTTCCAATTTATCTTCTACTAAGTGGGAGGCTGCAGTGGAAGATGATGGGAGATATGATAGGGAACACCAAGAAATGAAAACTGTATTTGGTTATTCTCCTCATGAACATTGTCTTAAATTTGACATCTTAGTAAGGCTTCTTCAAGTACCTGCAGATSTAAACATCAGCTGTGAGGATTTCTGTGCTGGTAAATTGCTTATGAATGTTGATGCATTCTCTGATATTTAAAGCATTTTTGATAGTCTGTTTAATTTATGATTGAGGATTACATTTGCCTATAGTAGGAAATGGAATAAATTATATTAAATATATACAGAATGGGTAAAGCTCTTGGGAATAAAGCAGGATATAGGAAACAAACATGTTATTTGCAGAAATCTGTCCTCTGTTTGCTGGTGCTGATCATTTAAAAACTGAACCAGTGGAAGTGCAATGGATGTCGAACAGCAGTTGGAATTACAATTAACCCATGTTCTGCTATGCTGTAGTTTTCGAGGGCATTTTTAAGTGTGTATTTGAAAAGTGCATTTGGGGTTTTTGAATGATACACCTTCAGTGTGTTGCTGARTTATATCTTCAGTGTATAGTTCAGCTTCATTACATTGATGTAAGGGCCTGGAGAGACTGAAGAGACAAAACCAAACTGTTCAATCCATAGCTAAAGATACAAAAATTGGTTTTAGTTAAATTTGGTGTAATCACATGACACTTTGAAACAAATACAGGCTTTTTTTTTTTTTTTTTTTAAGCTGTACATGGGTTCTCAGCCTTTATCTGCTGAAAGACACGGCAATATTTAGCTTTTGATATGGTGAAATAGTAGGCTGATGTTTTACTGTTGTAGCACCATCCTGCTTCCTTTCTGTCTGTGATAAACTTGTGCTACACTGAAAGTTGGAAACTCAGTGGGGCAAAAGCTGATTGTGTGTGTTGTTGCTATAACTCAGCCTTTTTCTCATGTGAAACAATGGCATAATTTGAAGTTCTAAAGCAATTAAGAGTTAAAGTCTATATTTCCTAAGATATAGTTGGAATTTTTAAGTTTAATCTTGACACTAGACTTTTGATGTCATGTTATTTTAGTTGCCTTTGAATTTTTTTGARTGCTTCTTGTTTCCCCAGGCTTAAAATGCAACTTCCAATTGGTTCGCTATGCCAACTTTGATTGGAAAAGTGAATGTTAATAGAATATAATAGAGTATGGTAAATTTCTGGTAAGTGCTCTGTGAAGTGGGCTCCAGAAGGCTGAAATAGGGTATATGAGCTTCTACATGGGGCTTACCTAGTGGTACTTCCTGTCAAATGTGAAGACATTAAAATCTGAGTTCACATTAATTAGGTTCATCCAGTGGATGGCTTCAGTCACATGCCAGTTTCAAGCTACAAGGCTGTAATTGTATCCTGATTCAAAAACAAAGCAACAACAAAAAAGACAAGAGAAACCAAAATAGAAGTAACACCTCTACTTTCCTAAGAAAATTGTTTAATTTTGTTGGCAATTTGAAGTAGAAAGGAAAATGAATAAAAKTGCTTGGATAATTGTCTTTTTCTTTCAATTAAGGCAATGCTGGAAGATTAAAAATATTTTTGTTTGTTTTCAAAAAGAGAAGAAAAATATTAAACTTGACTATAAAGTCTGTGAGCTRAATTTTATCATGATTGGCAGCTTTAGGCTTATTTTGGTATAAATCCCAGTGCTAAAGAGAATTTTTAACTTGTTCCAGAATAGTTGTTTCTATTATGAGTCACTGCAGCTTCCGTATATAAAACAAAGCATCACCACTCCATCCCTTTTTWAAATCTGGCAATGGGACATAATACTTATGTGGATGTTGAAAAAGGAGATTTATAGTAATAACTTGCCAGGAGCTTTTCTTCTTTTGGATCCACTGATTCAAAAATCAGTATTTTGATTTAAATGGAAGGTTGTGCCCAAAGGTGACTTTCTTGATAATTAGAATTGATTGAATTTATTAAGTCAGTTTAGCTGATTTAGAATGGTTTATCATTAAGTCTTTTACTAATTCTAACTGCTGTGTTGCTGCTGYAGCAAAGCTTTTCTCATTTTATTTTGGCATTTTATATGAAAGGTTCACAAAATGCATAAGCATTGTGGCATACTTCAGAGTAAAGGCTGCTAAGAGTTCTCATGATGGAAATGTAGCCTTTTATGTCAGAAAACATGAAGMGGAAAGAGCTCCCTTAAAACAAATCTTCTGATTCCTAAATGAATAGTTTATTTAACAGTGTTGAGAAATGTTCTGCATTATGCACACCACTACAATTWATTTAAAGATGAGTGAACTCACCAGTGATCTAAAGGCAATGTTTCATGTTTAGTTTCCTAATGCTACATTTTGTAGGTCTGTCACCAAAGGATTGTTCTTATTTGAAATAAGTGCTTGGGGATGGGGATTTAGTTATGATGATACTAGTGCCAGTGAGATTTTATAGTTGTGCCTCTAAGCTGAAATCCACTTTGAAGGTTGACTGAGAGCTAGCACAGGAGTCAGACCMAGCTGGCTGTTTGATGGCTGCGCATTAAATTTAACGACTTCACACACTGTCTTGTCAGACAAGTTGGGCTTGTCTGATAGTTGGACTCTAAACTGCCCTGCAGTGAATTTTTGCCTTTAGAGCATAGAAATAGCCTCGGGCAGATCTAGCTTTTGTTTTTAGCAACTAATACTTCCTGAACATATTTATATAAAATTCTACTGAGGTTTGTCCTTCCATTTTTTGCCTGAAACCATAGCAGACATGGAAGTTAATACTAAATCTAAATTCAACATGTTGKATGAATGCATAAATAGTTTTGTTTTGAAACTGTGGGTAAATGTCCCCATATTCTACAGGCACAGGGCTGAAGACTTTCAGTGGARGGACTTCAGTGCCAGTTTTGTGTAAAATATTTTCATTTAACTGAGAGTTGGCTGTAAGATAGTACAGATATCTARTTGTAAGATAGTACAGATGGCTGGCTTCTTAATGGGTCTAAAAATGTTTTACTGGTTCAGACATTTCTTGTGACCTTCTTGCGTAGGCAAACTAAAAAAAAGAAAGACAGTATTAGGACACTTTGGTCATTCATTTAATCAATTTTCATACAGACTAGAAAAGGTTATTGTAATTTGCAGACAATTTATTGTATCAAAGACAAGAGCCTGTCCCAAGCTAGTGTTGATTTTGGCTACAGTTTTTTTGCACTTCACTGCCTTAGAAAAAGTCCTGTCCCTGTCTGTCAGAAGGGCATCAGAGTAGATCCCCTCTGTRCTATTGGCTTTGCTTCAGTGTGATTAAATGCTGAAGGTGGTGCATTGGGAGCTTCTTTCCCAGTTCCATTAATTGTAAGGATGGCCTTGCTAGAGTTTATATTGCAAGTGTTTAGACTCTGTGGGAATCTTGGTAATTGTTTGGTAGTGTTKAGTCACAGTATTGCAGTGCGTATTAAGGATCAGTAGATCAGTACAATGGGTTTCTTTAGCTACGTTGGGAAAGAAAACAAAAACTGTTGCAGTAGAGACCGACAACACGACACAAATAATGAGGAAAAGACACAGACAGACATGCACACAAGCATACTACTTTATTATGGGGCTGAGCCCCTTTTATCTATTTAGCAACAGGTGTATACTAAGTCTTYCTCATAAATGGCAACTATTTTTTGGCTAATTACCAGCCCCTTCTCTACTCATCAGCATATGATTGGAGTGTTGCAAAAGTTGCGGTGTTGTTAATTCTCGCGATTTTGCTCTGTCTTTGGCATCTGCCCTATCAGACYGCTCTTCTTCAACATTCCTCTTTTCTTTTCCCACAGACAGTCAAGGCTGCTCAGTCCCGTTGCTTTGGTAAACATCCTCCTCTGTCTTGTCCTCCTCCATCCAGACTTTCAGACTCCCTTTTGTTTTTCCWGATCTCAGGAGTACACTCTTGTCGGTTGAATTTTAGATTTAGAACCYGCAAGGCTGCAATGCTGGCTTTCAGCCTCCACAAAAAACTAACCCTCCTCTGGCTATTTCATGGGAGATGGGTTTAATGTGTTGCGGTCTTGAGTGTTTCTTGAGATTRCTTTCAGTACCTGTTAAAAACACTTCACTGCTCAGACCTGACACTCTTTCTTCTTAAAGTGTAAAGAGCTGTAGCAACTCTTATTGTGCCAAGAGGATCTTAGGGAAATGGAGGCCTGAAGAGTGCTGTGTCATCTTGCCCATCTGAGTTTTTTGTTTGTTTTTTTTAATGAAAACCAGAGTTATTTAAGGAGGGGAAGGAACAGGGAAGTATTTTCACTTTCAGGTGCTCTGAGCTACGTTTGTTTTAATAGGCATAAAAGACTTTTTTGTCATTAGCGCAGGTGAACGACTGCTATAGCTGTTGCTTTAGCAGTTTCTCAAGTCTGAACTTTTATACTCTTTGGTTCTTTGTTTGGTTTTGGGGGGGGGGGGAKGGGTTTTATAGATTTTCACTTATGTTACCATGTCACCTTTAAGGCAGCCTTGTTAAAACTCTAATTGTTTCCATGTATCACTATAAAGAGAAATGGCTGACATAAGTTGGATTTTACCTTCTTGGATTTAAAGCCATGGGGAAATTATCTTCCAAAAGTTTTAAGGCATACAGTTTCTATATGTGAACTATCATTCAAGTAAGTTACATAAATTTGTCCTGCACACAAGCTAGGCAAGCTTCAGGTAAATGAATGAAAAGCTTAGGCTTGTAATTTAGAAAGCTTTGAGGTCTCAGTCTGTAGTAATTTGAAAGTTGTAACTGGTGAAAAGCATTTTATTACCACATTCACGCTTCGTTCTCCTTTTATTGCTGCTGTATAAACTAAAAGTTTCCTTCTTGATTTCTTGTTGATCTCATAGGACATGTCTGCACAGCGTGTGTGGTGGGGCTGGAAAGGAATAMCCATCTCAGTTTGGTTTATCACAGTTTAGCCTTGTGGTGTATTACCAAAGCATACATTGCTTTGTAAACTGTGCTTTARAAGTGTGGTGCATCTTCAACCAGCACCACAGGAAACAATTTAGAGCTGTTTTCTGACTTACAGCCTCCAGCTGCCTGTCTGCATGTCTTGGTTTGAAAGACAGGTGCTTGCCAATGAAGGCAGGGACCCCCTTTGGCATGGTGGATATGACTCCCCACTTCCCTCCGAATTATTACAGCTTTGAAATTCACAGGCTTCCAGGCAGTAATGTGGGTAAAAGGGAATAACAGATTTTACTAATATGCGTAACAAGGTGAAACAAGTAACAACAACAATAGCAACAACTAACCCAGCCACAAACCCATTGACAGCCTCACACAGATATACACACACCCTCCCCTTTGGTGCAGTTCCAGTCCCAGTCAGCAGGGGCACTGTTGGCTCCCGGCCGGGCAGGGCGGGTGCAATGATTCCCCGGTGGCTGCAGGGGGCGCTGTGGGCGGGTCCCGGCTGGTTCAGATCTCCCGCGTGGCCAATGGCGGTCACAAACTGGCAGAGGTGGATGGAGAAAGGGTTCCTCTGCAAACTCACAGCAGAAAACGCCGATCTTGGTGCTCCTCTGGACAGCACGAAACCCCAGAATGGCCAGATGAGCAAAGAAATGAGCAGAATCCGGTGGCTGCAGATGGGATGCAGCAGAACTCGACCACTGCAGCTGGAATCTCAGGGGTCCCCGGCAAGGCATAGGGGCAGAAGGTCCCAGTGCAGCAAACAGGAACCAACAACCGGAGATGCTGGGCTCTGCAGTGGCAGCAGGTGAGCTCTCCCCCGCAGGCAGCAGGTCCGCCCTCCTCCCCTGAGCCAAGCAGGGCACGAAGTGAAGCTACTCCCCGCCCCCCCCCTTCCCCCACATGCAAATGCCAAAAACCGAAAAAAACTGCCAGGCAGGAAAAGTGCCCTGGGAGACTCTTCGGGTGGGGCTAGGTTCTTTTGTCTTCACCAATTGCCCAGCCATCAAAAGGATGACCTGGCAATCAGTGTACCCCAGCAATAAAAATGGGAAAGAAAAATTGCCCAAGAAAGAAAACAAAAGGAGAAACCTTAACCCACAAMACTGAAGAATAATAACAAAAGGATAATTATCAAAGAGGGGAAGTACATACATTCCTTTTGCTGCTTCTACTGGTAGCAAAACTTCTGAGTATATGATGCTTTATTCTGGTGTTGTACTGCTTCCTTACGATGACTACAGATATGATGTAGTAGCTCACAATTTATAGTGAATCAGTTGGAGCTGAGTTTGCAGTTCAGTGATTTGTTGCCTCAGATGCAGCACAGATCCCATGGGATGCACTTCTCTGATACATAATAACAAAATATTTGTCATATTGCAGCATGTACTGGCTTGGAGAACACAAATGTATTCATGTTAAAGTAAGGTTAATTTTGCTCTGYTCTTACTGTGGTTTATCACTTCTGTCATGGGAAAATAGAGGATAGTGGGAAAGGTGAGTGGGGGGAGAACTTAACAGAAATACTTTCTAAAATTCACCGAATTTCAACTCCAGATTAAGTGGGAGCAGCTGTCCTCAAGAAAAAGTTCAGTTCAAGATAAAGATGCTGGATATGATTGTACATATTGCATTGTACACAAAATAATGGTGCAAACAAAACAGCCAATACCCATTATTACTGCTTGGTTTTATTAAGAACTTAGAATTTTAAACCACTGTAAGAAGACTCTTTCTCCTAAATGATAATGCCTTTGGTTTGGAAGAATGTAAGATGCATTTGACTCACATTGGCAGGTTTTCAGAAAGGTTGTATGTATTTTGCTGCATTTTAGGACAGTTTTATGTACTTTGCCAAGGGGTTTTTTTTTACCATTTTCAGTTTCTATTCTTAAAACTGCCTCAGTAAAATTTAGATTGCTTGCAGCTTTGATCAGGAGACTGGTGGCTAGGATCTGGGATGGTTGTTGCTAATAAAGAAAAAAGAAAACCTGGGCCAGATTTGAAGTTTGAAAGCTGTTTATAATTTCTGTTTCTAATGTTTTTGAAATCACATGCATATCTTAATTGTAGCCTGGCTGCTAAATACTGGGTCCCTTGTTCCTGGAATGAACTCCTGCTTCACAAGTCTTCATTTTTGTTCATTTCTGGAAAGGAAGCATGCCTCTGTCAGGTGGTGTATAATAGAGATTTATTTCTCCGTGTTTCTCATGTTGCTAAGTGATCTTATTTACTTTCTTTGTCTTCCTGATTTTTAAAAAATCATTTTCTCCAAGTGGTTTTGAGTTAGTGCTATTGCTTGGATGGAAGTTTCTAGATTTGTCTCTCAGACTCAACTACTGCATAAACTATTCTGCTGGCACACATACCAGTAATGTTACCTGGTATTTTTATATCAAATCTGGTTATTTTGATAACTTGGAATATTACATTATTAATTGACTGGCAGGGGATTGAGACAGAAGGRATTTGAGTTGAATAGTGTGCTGCAGGGAATGATCAAACAGACCTGCAGTTCTTGCTTTTTACCAGAACTGGGAGGAGTTTTAGTGACAAGCAAATTGAGCAGTATGTGCTSTACAGGTAGGCAAAAACTTTTGACTGTTTTATAACATGTGGTTTACTCTTGTCATCTGTGTGTTATTTCTTGCTTATTTTGTCTGCCAGTGTTCTCTCTATTCCCAGTCTGTGCTGATAGCTTTGCAAAGGCATTGCAGTTCAAAGATAAAGAAGCTTGAAATGATTTAGGCTGTATCATTAAAAAGGAGAAATCAGGCATTTAATCTAATTTTGTCTTTTGCCCTACCCTTTTCCTTTCCTCATCCTTGACTTTCTGTTAAAGCAATTTCAATTCAGATAATGTTATTTATATATCATCTTTCATGGTGACCAAGAAAAACAGAGGTTTTTTACACAAGATAACTGTTAACAATTAGGAAGGAGCCTCAGCTGTGTCAACAAACAATTTTAATTTGGGGATATAGAATCCATCTAGTATTTCTTGCTGGATTTCAAGAAGTTTCTCATGCCAACAAACAAGCAGTTTGTTCGACAGGGAAAAAGTCACATAAGTTCAGCTTTTGCCCATAGTATCTGCATTATTATCAGAAGCATGGGCATACGGGTATGGCAGCGTTACTGTTCGTTACGTCCCTGCAGTTGCTGTTGCTTTGTCCCCTGTAGCCTAAGATGCATTGTAATTACTAAAATGGTATCCTGGTTTTCCTCTTCTTTATGATCCTGTGGAATAGCTTGCTTGCAGCTAAAATAACTTGCTGTGAAATACAAGAAAGTTAAAGCTTTCAGTATGTGAACATTTTTGAAAAGCTATGATATCTGAAGTCAGCATCTTTAACTACTTCTGAATCATTCCTTTAGGCAGGTGCTACTTCTTGTCTAACTTCTGGGTTGATTTTCAGTATGTTTGATTTCTGAACCTGAGCAATGTATATTCTATACTCACCTACCTGTGATAATCCAGCAAACTCTGTAGTTTAAACCAGTGTCTTGGAAACACTGAAATTATTCTTTATCTCAACAGCTGCCTTCATTCTGTGTTTTCATGCAATTTCRTGTTGAGGACAATTGGTAGGCTTGTTTAAGATAAGTTAACCATTTGGTAGTTCAGTGCATATTAAACATGAAAACAAGGCTGCATTACACTTCCAGACTATAATGCTCTTCAGACAAATTTTTAACAGAAGAAGAAAGGGWGTGATTACTTACATAATTGAGAAGTGAATAAGAGCAGAGATGAGGAGAGGAAAGATTATGAAGGAGGGAGAGATTAGGAATTAAGCAGAAGAAGGGAAACTAAGACAATTAGAAAGAGCGAACAAGAAAATTCAGTCAAGTCAGCATTTTCACCCCAGCAATTCAAGGAAGCGAATAATCAGACAAGATACGTGTCTAGCTGAGGGTTTAATYTGTACCTGTTGTCACAGTACCTGAACACATTTTGTACATAATTAATAGCGATAGTGATGTAAATTGTGTCTGGATATTWCTGACACTTCTTGCTTGAGTTGAGAGTGGTTTTTCGGGACACAAGAGTGAAGTTTATAATGAGAAGGGGGTTCCTATGCTTTATTTATAACGCCTGTACTTACTATGGAAAGATTCTCTGAGAAGAGCTTTGCACTACTTGAAATTCTGGATTTTTTTGTTTATTTTGTTCTGAGGTTGTTTGTTTTGTTTTGTTTGCCTGTTTTTTTAAATGTTGTTTTGTTTGGTTTCTTCCCCATTGGAGAGATCTTTTGTGGGTAGCTGTTTTGCGCTGATGGGACTCTGTCAGTCTTTCTTGGTGACTCTTTCTTTTACAGTGACATTGCTCCAGAAAAATGTGTGTGTTAGAGATATTCACTGTGTGCTCTTTGATCTTAACTCTGCAGGGAAATATTATGTTCTTTGGGAACATCTACGGATGAAGAAAAATGCTTTCAATTTCTGCAAAAGTTTTCAACTTCTGCATAAATTACGGAGTAGATTCAGAAATCATTTATAATATTAAATGCTTCAGGCAGATATTTTAARGCTGGTTTGAAAATTATTTGTAACATAGAATGTGGGACTACATGTATGTGGTTAATGGATATGACTGCACAATCCTGGCAGGGGAATATGTTAGCTATAGTGTGGSAACTTGTTTTTGGAAATTAAGCAGCTTATTTTCTAAAATAAGACTACCTCAAATGCATATCTTGAAAGAATTTTCCCATGTGGTTTGCAGTGGTTTAGTATCCATCCTAGCTCCTGGGGCAGTATCCAGCCCTGAGGGATCGCTGGTCACAAACACAGTCTTTGTGCTCTATTAAGAACAACTAGAAAGCTTAAATTTAAATTTCTATCTGTTTTATAGTCATCTAGTATRCAAGTCAGTTTCTTCATTGTCTTTCTGAACACCATTTGTCTCTAATCTGCTGCTAGCTGCCATATTGACCTACGAATGATGCAAAAAGAAAATTATTTTGTGATTAGGATTKCTATTAGAGTTATTAATTAATTTTAGGAGCCATAAGGAATGTTGTGTACTAGTATCTGTGGTACCAAGACTTGAACGCATTCTAGTAAGTTTGTAAAGCTGGTATGGATGTCTCTGGAGAGTAAGTTAAGACTGTTGGTGAGGGGAGAAGTTAAAATGCTTTGGTTGACACTGGTGCCAAGAAGAGGAGACGCATAAACTAATGAATAGAGCAAAAATAAGTGGTTCTTTTTATTTTAGTTCTAAAAAATGTGTATTCTCTCCTTTCTCCCAGTTGAAATGCTTTAAATAAAAACTTTCTATTTGCAGCAGTACTGCAGAGGTGTTGATAGATGACCTTGAGTGCAATGTTGCCTAAAGTTCTCTTCGTTTTTACAGAAAGATCCAGATTACCTGAAGCTCTGGTTGGATAGTTTTGTGTCTAGCTATGAACAGTTTCTGGATGTGGACTTTGAGAAACTGCCAACGAGGTATGTAGAATTATAGACCTGTTCATCTTTCCTTGATATCTGAAACAGACCTGGCTAAGAGCCCAGTCTTGTTCAACAGCAGTTCTGCCTTTAAATAAAAGAAAGATTTTTAGTTGTCGAGTGGCTCTCCTATTCATTTGAAGGCCAAGTAGGGTTGAGAATGATGAAACTAGGCAAATACTGGTATTTGAATTATATTAGGAAATTGGCATGAGTACTCCTTGTTCTTGCTCGTAGAAATAGAATTGTTTTTCCTTGTTTTCTTTGTCATTTTTGGAATACGTATTCATTAAATGCTGCATATGAAATAATATTATTGTTTGCTRTCTGGGTCAGCAGTGACTTAAGAGAAACAAGATATGGGTAAAGAGTTCTGTAATTTTTTTCAGGGGTTGCTTTAAGATTAAATGTGAATGAAATGCTCAGTGAAAGATTTGGGTATCTTAGCTGAAAATACTAAAAAATTAAAATATGCACCAGTTACAGACTTGCATCCATGGAGGCTTCATTCAGKGTAAGAATATTGCTGACTTCGCTCATATTGCTGAGTAGGTGTTCCCACATATACTCACGAGGGGCTGTTGAAGTTTAATTTCAGAGTTTTATGTTTAGTATTTTAAATTTGTATGCTGTGTTATCATGGTTCTGTTTTGATATGTTACTTTGAAAATGAGGAGTAGAAACTTAGCCATTGGATGTTTTCTCTGGATTTTGAGGTGTTTGGGTGAGCTGGGGTTTTTAGGAAAAAACAGATGTTATAGGATTCAGAATTCATGAGAACTGGTGTCAGTATTATTGGCTATACCACTAATGGTGTTTGAAAGCAAAGAATGTTGCTCCCTTACATGATGGCTGCAGTCCAAGCCCTGTTGAAATCAATGGAAATTCTTTAATGGGCTTTGGATCAGATCTTGTTTGAAGTGCAAGTGATAGCCTCTACTGTTACAAGGAAATAAAGAATGCTGCAACTGGATCTTAGCAGATAAAACCTGGACTTCCCAGCTCTTTGTAKTAAAATTTTCCTCATAATGCCTACGTGAGTGCAAAATACGTAGTGCAATTACCAGTAAGCAAGACCTTCAAGTTAATTCTGTGTTCTTTCAGAAAATTTATTTTTTCACAGTGTCAAAAATGYATCTTACTATGTTTAGTTAAGAAAAAAGTTTGTCCTTTGATACAGGKTATCTTCAACATACTATTTAGTATTGAAATATGAACACTGGAAGAGAAGAATGTACTTTGACTTTTAGTGGTTTTTAGTTTGYTTGTACTTGAGTTTAAATGTTTTTTAATATTTCTGTTCATGGTTTTCATGTTGGGTTGTTTTTTTTTTGGTAACATAAAGCTTAGTTGTGCAGAACAATAGCAGCATCTTCATTGTGATAAATGGTGACTTTAGTGAGTGTAAAAATAATGTGTTTTTCTGAGGTTACTAACAGGATCAGTGATTTAGTCTGGAAGAATAGAACCATGTGGATTTAGACTCATTTGTGTAACAGATGTGAAAAAAAAAGCATCAGAACAGCATAGGGATGAAAGCAGATCATTCCTGTGCTTTTATATGGGATTAAAAAAATTAACAGCAATCAGATATTAGAATTAACAAAGAATTGCAGTTTCTGCCTTTACTTGCATTTATGATATAATCAGGCATGTGAATAGTGGCATCTTTCTGGGGTTTGTCAGTTAATATTGCRGGCATTTACATTGTGGCAACAGTACTGGGCCCATAAAAAAGAAAAGTGGGTCAGTGTGGAACCACCAAATGATGATTTCCAGTGATTTCAGAGGCCCTAAGACGATGTGAACTTAGTAATTTTTTCTTTTTTTTCCAGCTGAATTCCTTATTAGACAATTAATTGTCTTTTGGTCATGAAAAAAAATGTGATGCTGGCTGAAAGGAGAAACTGACTGGGTTTTTTTTTTTTCCCCTCTATAAATCTTGCTATATTTTACAGCTATATGCCTGAAAGACCTTGTATGCTGAAGGGTTAATGCCAGGAAATAATGAGAAACCATTTAGGGAGAAAAAGGCTTGTACAGATTGCCGGACACAACTTCTTTTGGAAGACAGGCATGAAATTCTGTGTCAATCTAAAACATATGTGARGTTTTTTAGCATCCAAGAAAATACCACTTAAGAAATGTAAAGATTCTATTGAGTTTGGGTTTTTTTTTTCCTGAAAGAAGAGCCCTTAATTGGCACTGTCACTTGCTGATTGAACTCATAAGAATGTCTTTTTCTATAACTTAAAATACATAATTTCCTGAAGTCTTCTTTGGGAATCTGAAAGATGCTAAGCAGTGCAGAATTGGGAAACCTCTAAATATAGTGTATGAATATATCCAGTGGTGTGATTTGACTAAATAAGTAGAGCTTATACAGTTATGCARCTTATAAGCTTATACAGATTCCATTCTATCCATTTGTGCATTACTCTGTATGAAATGCCTCATTGATGATGTTATCAGTGATTCTGCTGAAAAGGTGAATATAGCTATGCTGAGGGACTTGAGGATTGAGCACAAAAGACCAGCACACCTGTCTGTTCTTTTCCCTCAAAACATGTATTCATGTTGTACATATTTACCGTAAAAAAGGGTAAAATCTTTACCAGCTGGTGTGGGGTTTTTTTCGCCTTACTGAAGAGGAATTGCCATTTGATTTAATACTTTTAAAAATAACAAAGGACTCCAGAGTGTTGTCATTCTTTTTTTCTGCTTTTGGTTTGCGTGATCTTGAGCAAAGGAGCTTAAAGGAAGCTAATGCAAAATACCATAGAAACCATATTTTATTAACTTGCTGACTTCAAACCCACATGAAATGATGCAGAAGTCATGATAGGAATGCTGATGATGTGGTTTGTGTTGAAAAATAAAGCCTGGTTTGTTGCAGCAGTTTGTTCCCAAGTGCTTGCCACTGGTGGAGCAGAGTCCTCAGTGTGTGAGTTTGAGCTGTAATAGGTGCACACAATGTGGAGGTGATTCAACTCCCTTTCAGACACCTGACATAGCAGTTTGTAGGGCTGCATAACTATCTTGACATAGCGAAGGAAATTATAAATAAAAAGAAATCAAATATGTCAAGTTCTTTCTCATTTTAGAGGTGGGGTACCAGCAGTCAAATAAGAATGTTAGATAAGGTATGACTTTTATATTAATTTTTTTTTACTTCCTTTTGGAATACTTAGTTTAAATAGCAAGTCTTGTTGGGAAAAACTGGTACTACATATCAACAAATTTAAGTCTTTGGTGTTTGTGGTAGCAGTAATAGTTTGCTCTGGGGTGAAAAAGCCCTTGAATATTTATAAAGATTTATATTTTTTATAAACTCTATAATATATTCATTTTGAGTAATCCCAGTTAGACTTTCTCATGCCGATCTGACATGAGGCACTAAATTCTCATGGATTGTGCAACAGCATGGACARGCAGCTACAGCAAAGAAAACATTCTTTGGGATATGAGGCATGAAGGGTATGCTGTTTGCTCTCTTGCAAAGCATTTCATGATCTTACTGAAAATTACTTGTTCGCCATTTTAGGGAATTGACTTCTGGAGATATGATTTCAGCTGCCAAAAATTACGGTTTTYCTGATACTGAGAGGGAATTAACAGAATCTGAAATACAGAATCTGAATTATCAGATTRTGAGGAACCATGCTTGTAGTTCTATAGAGTATGGATCTGCTGGCATCTTGAGGGGTGAAGTTGCTATCAGAGAAATTAAAATGTCATTTTTGGCAGTTGTGTTGGGAAAAAAGCAGTTATTCTCAGTTTTGTGGCTTATGTCACTATCAGTTTGGAGACTAGGCAGATAAAATTTGTTTTATGACTTTCTGAATCCCTTGAGATTCTGAATCCCAGGATCTGAAAAGCARATTGCCCCACTCTGTGAAGAGTCAAGGGAATGAACAGTATGTGGCCATCTGTATAAGTGTAGGTAACACTTGTTTTCTASGATATGGTAGCTTTCTGTCACTTACACCTCTCTACATATTTTACTAAATTGGGTCTCTGTTTTTCCGTTCTATAAAGGTCTGTGTTTCAACATTAGAAGCTAAACAATGGATTGTTCCCCATTTTCCTCAAGTAATAGCCATCATGCTATATAGTGCCAGTCATTGCATTTCTACACACTTTTGGGTGCTTTTTCTTGTCCAGATGTATGTATGCAAGGGTCAAATTTATGAGGTTTTGAGCTAGGTGAATTTTTTTTGTTGTAACTTTCCTCTGCCTTTGGCAATGTCCAAAGCTTTTGTAAGCTGTAAAGCTCTTGCTTGTTTTCCTTTTTCCGCCTAGAGTTCATAGAGCATGTGTCAGGGTAAACAGCTGCTCCCAAAGGCTCTCTTTTTAGCATATGCAACAGTGGATAAACAGTCTTCATCCCAGAAAATGTTCTAGCAGTCTGTAGGTTTCTATACTGTAACTAAAATAGGTTTCCTTACTGAATGGTTGTTCTTGAATCATTGGCTTATTTGGTTTTGGATCACTGGGAAAAAAACAAACCACAAAAAAACCCCATTCTTTTCTTCATRTCTTGGTTCCCACTGGTGCATTTCTAAAAATGTTTTAGTTTAACAGGAAACAATAGGCAAGATAATTTTGTATGGATTTTTGAAATTTATGTAAGAATGATATGGGTTTCATTGTGGATGAATACCAGCTGGGCTTCAAATAGCTGTGTAATAATTGGCATCTCATTTATTTGGRCACTTTTAATCTTCAGTAGAAAGCTGAAAAGATTCTTCCAAATATGTTTTGTTTTCATGTTTCATTGCATTGTGTCTGACCACCTGTTTACCTGATGAAGTTCATACAATTTCTTTGTGGCAGTTAAAACAGCTCATTGCAGGGAGGAGGATTTAGGAATCTTTTYGTGAGCTAGGGGGTGTCCAGGGGAGTCTCATCTCTCTGCGTGTACTACAAGCATCCCCTGCTGTGGAGATCACATCAGCCAGCACTTCTTGGTGCTGTGCAGGAGTAAAACCTATGCCTAGGCCCAGCAAACACACTTTCCTATGACCTATGACCAGCAAACACACTTTCCCCAGTGGACTAGTAGTCCATACCTTACCAGAGACCAAGAAACAGAGGGCTCAGTCGTATGTATATTCCAGGCGTTTATTCCCGAAGGGACCAGAGGCGAAAGAGAGAGAGGCGGGGTTATCTGCCCACAGATATATCCTTTGGGTCCAGTTACTTGAGAAGCTGGGCRGAGAGAGAAGGTAAAGGGGAACACAACGACCARTGGGGGGAAGGGGTAGGTRGAGAGAGAGATCACGTTAAATCCAACCAGGGCATCAGGATTTACATATTCATRGTAAGAACCATGTAATTCCCAAGGGGTTATCAAATTATTTCCAYCATTGGGTGCTAACTATCCCAGTGCTGTCCGGCCCTTCAGCATTTTCTGGGGTGGTCTCATCCACCGCAACAGGAATCCACTTTATTAATTTCAACACTTTCTTTTAAATGTAGTTTATTGCTGGGGAAAACAAAGCTCAAGCTGGTGTATGGCCAMCAGATATTTCCCTGTGATTCATTAGAAAGTGTTTGGGATCTGTCAGCTGGGTGACCTTTCCCATAGAACAGTACTGGAACACTACATAAGTACGTGGAAATCGATTGGTAGCTTGTCATTTGTATGATTAACAATTTTGTATCTGGCTTGTTTCATTAGGGTGGATGACATTCCACCAGGAATATCGCTGCTTCCTGATAACATTCTTCAGGTCCTCAGGCTCCAGCTGYTGCAGTGTGTCCAGAAAATGTCAGATGGCCTGGAAGAGCAGCAGCAGACTCTGTCACTTTTACTTGTGAAGTTTTTTATCATCCTTTGCAGGTATTTGTTCTATTTGTTACCTCAACAAGGTTATTGTTTTGTTTAAGAAATTTTGACGCAGCTTATAAATATTTTAATGATACATATGATGTGATCTGACACTTTCCAGTRGAAACAGAGAAATTATGCTTCTCTGAAACAATCTTCATAATAAAGGAAGAGGGAATAAAAGAGAGAGAGGGGAGCAATGCAGTCATCTTAGCAATAATATYTGCAATAGGAATAGAAGGGGATTAAATGCTAAAATCCATGTAMTTGTACAAGAGAAATCTATGGGAATTCAAGATGTGATATACCTGGTGTWAGAAATACTATTAAAAGAGCAGGTGTGCTCTTACAAGTGTTAGACATGAAAGAACTTGAGAGAATTTTACAGGAAGAACTGTTTCACATTCTTAACATGCTTATAATTCCATAAACAGCTTGTGAAAGTTATTATTATACCACTCATGCAGCTGATTTACTTCTGAAACTTCTGCCTGATAGTGTAATTCTGTTGACTCAAATGAATAACTGATTTTAGGGATCTATTCCTCACTATTTCTTCAGTTTTCTGTTGCAAAGTGCATTTAGAGAGAGGAAGGAGGTAAAATATAATAGAGAATCTTCTTTACTGAGGAGTATTTGCAGCAGAATTTTTTAATACTTTGGCTTTCCTTACCTCTGAAATGATACAAAGAGCTGTATGGAAGCATTTAAGTATTCTGTACTATTGAATATAAGCTGAGTAGACGGTGGTAACGTGTTTCTGAATTACAAACTGTTGTCACCTTTACTTGCTGAAAAGTTCTCCTGCRTCATCACTTTGGTACCTGACCTTTGTGATTCGTCTTCAAAACCGAGAAATTCTTAGTTGTTGTTGCTTTATTTTCTAAAATAATTTATAGGTGTTTGTTTTCCTCCAGAGAAATAAAGTGAATAAATCTTTCTAGGTAATATGTTTGCTGAAGTTTTAGGRAAGTGTATGTGCTAGTAAAGTGGAAGTTATTGTCTTTGTTATCAGATGCCATTTCTGACCTTTCTGTTTAGGGTGTCATGGGAATCTGCTTAACCTCTGAAACCCCAAATTCCAGATAGAATTGGCATGCAGTGGAGTGACTTGAGTCTTTCTTCCTGTTAGATGAAAACTTGTGAGCTCTTTAACTGTGACAGAAATAAACATTTAAGTATGTGCAGTCTTTTGTAGAGTATTTTTGAAATGCTGGTATACTTTTGTGTGAATAGAGACAGAATGCTAAAACAAACATTGTTTGAACTAGCTTCAAATGGTACACTGTATACAATTCTGTGTTTTTGATGTTGTCTTCACAGGAATTTGGCTAATGTGGAAGAGATTGGGATGTGTTCATACATTAACTATGTTATCACCATGACTACATTATACATTCAACAGGTATATGGTTAACAATTTTCATCTATATTCCTACCATCTGATACTTCCTGCTCCTCTTTATATGGTCTGCTTTTTCAGTAATAGTGTTATGTRGGAAACAGTTCCTAGGCTCAGAACTTTTCTGGGGGAGATCAAGATTAATTTTCAACTTCTAGAAATTTTCTGAYCACAGCTTTCTTTTTCTCCTCAGTTAAAAAGCAAAACAAAAGAAAAAGAAGTGGAAGATCAGACCCCCATAGAAGAATTTGTAAGACATGCATTGGCTTTTTGTGAAAGTCTCTATGATCCATATCGAAATTGGAGGCAGCGAATTGCAGGGTATGTGTGGACTAGCATAGGATTATAAATACTGTTGTTTGTTATAGCTTTAGCCATGAGTCTGTAGAATCACACYACGGAAAAATGTTAGGCTTTCTCAAACTGGATATGATTTAAATAACTTTTTAAAATGATAATATATTTACTGTTACTATAAAAGTTAAAGGAAAATTAAATCTAAGGATATAGTAAGMGGTGATTGGTTGTAACTGACCACCACAAAGGTCTTTACATTGCTTTCTTCTTCCACAAACTGGCCATTTTTCTGAAGTGGTGGAACAAAGAAGCCAAAATGAATATGGTAGGCAGGCCCATTTGAATTAGGGCAAATTAAGTCACTGAAGTTCACAGTGTAGATAAGTTATATCTTTGAAATTAAGTTTGTAAGTGTATCAGTAGAATGACATCCCTTTAATTTGATGATGTGTTCCCTCTAGCCTAATGAACACAATATTTTGTGCCATTTCAAATTGCTTGGTCAAGAAATGTGGCAGTCTAGCTGGGGGCTTAGTTACAGTAAGCATGGACTAAATAAGAGATTGCTGGCTTATTTATTTATTTTTTAATTAWACAATTTTGTAAAATGTCAAGTATTTCTAGGTGCAGACTGAATATCGGARTAGCTGTGATTCATGTTTTCAAGATAAAGTACTACTTCACTGTTCTTTGTTATTCTGTCGGTGAAAGATAATTCCTCATTTTTGGCAGTGTTTTCTGCTATGTCATATTATAATWTCATATTATAAGCCATAAATTAATAAATAAGACATAAACAGAGATATTGTATCTMATTTCTCTGGTGCATGTTTTTTAATGTAATTGCAGACGTTTCCTTAGTACGGTTGAAAGGAGCAGACAGAAGTATAAACCAGCTTCCCTCACTGTTGAATTTGTCCCTTTCTTTTACCGTAAGTATTACTAACAGCCTGTTAAAAATAGTCATCCTTAGAGGAATGAACTTAAATGATTCCAAGTAGCTTTCTCCTAAGCAGGCCTGATAATGTAGAAGTAAAATCCCTTACTTGCTTTCTGAGGCTGAATGAAGTGGATTATTTGCTTGGTTTTTGTACTTGATTTTACTCTGACCATCACTGTTTTGCCATTCCTGATCATCTCTGAAAGCTTTTTTCTTTTTTTCCAGACTTCATTTTAATGCAGTGCTAGCATGGTTTAATAGGGTTGGTTCTGTGAATTTCTAGCTTTTCCATTTATTATGGTACATAGTGATTGCACATGAGATCCTGTAATAAGTGTGCTGATAACTCTCATGGAAAAATAATCTTAGGAGAGTGTTSATGCATTTCTGTCTCTTTAATATGCTTTAAGAGCTAGAAAAGATGAAACTCTGTGCCATTCAAGTAGCAAATGCTCCTTGGACTGCAGTTTAGTAAACTCTTTTCTCTCTGGTTAAGTCATTAAATATCATGATGGCTACTTTGGAATTCATGTGATCTTGCCATTACACATTGTGTGGAAAAGAAGGACTTGCATGTCCATATCCTCTGCTTCAATCTCAGGAATGTGGGATGCCTAGGTAGTTTGCCAGTTTAGCATACCAAAATGCTAGTGCTTACAAAATTGTAGTAGCAGGAATAAGCTGSAGACATGGGGAGTGAAAGAATGAAATCAGCTCTTTTTCAGCTATTCATTAGCTTGGTTTTAATTGAAAATAATAAAAAAAAGGTTCTATTCCTTGAGTTGTAGCATTTATGAATTTCATTTTTCTAGGTTTGAGTCACAGACCCTGTTCCTTGAGATTCCATTGCTGTGTACAAAAATAGGATAGTTGCCAAAAAGACCAAATTGTTGATGCCAGTAAAATGCCCTTCTCTACGTGCCAGGGCACTGAAAACCCACTCTAAAGGCTGCTGCTAAGGGGTATCATCTGTAGGTTCTCTTCTTTCCATTCAATGCATTGCACTGTGCTTCCTCCTGAGGCTCTTAAATACTATATTATGTGACCRAGCTAAAAGTGTGCTAATTAGCAGGCAGATACTCATCTGCTTGTTGGCCAGCTGACAGAAAGGACAGAGTAAGAAATTGCTGAGCATGTGCCTTAAGCATTCTGCCATGACAGGACTAATTTGAGGGGGGATGGTTTCAGTCTGTGCAGCCTAATGATTTATTTATAATCTGGCAGGTACTGCTCTTTTCAATTTGTGTGAAGTTGTACAAAGATCCAGAGGCTATAAGTCAAGGAGTGGTGGTACTAGCTCACTAACCGTGGTCATCTAAGCTTTGTTCTCTTTGGAGAACAGGTTTAAAAAATAGCTCTGCAATCGTCTTTTTAAACAGGCTTAGATATTCAATATTTTAAAGGCTATATTCTTATTATTTTAGTGGACATRAGAATATTGCATTTTCAGTTTCTAATGCTTGTTTAAAATTTCAGTTTTTACAAGCTGAGTAATTATCAATTTTATTTTATAAAGTTATTGGAAGTTTTACAATGGTTATTGCCAAAAATATTYCTTTGTAGTTTCTTGCAGCTACATTGGATCTAGTGTTATTGTTGTAATTACAATATCCTGGTTATATCTGTTGGTAAGAAGAGTTCCTGAGACTGTTTGGGACTAATTTCTATTAGATACAGCAAGAGAAATGGTGCAGGATAGTTTAACAACAATGGTGTTGTTAAAGGGATYACTGCTAGAAAGGTTACAGATCTGCACAGGATTCTCTGGCAATCTGCCTTRAACTGAGTAAGTTCAGTGATTGTTTTTTTGAGCTACCTGCACTGCATATGGCGTCAGACTTCTCAGGCCAAAATTTCTCTATCTTTATCATGCATGATAACAGGTTGTGTGTTAACGTGTCCTTYTATATCTCATTAGTGTGGACAAAATGGGCCTATTTTGGCTTTGTGAACCAAGAACAAAAGTTGTGTGTCTATAGTCCTGTCAGCAGGCATGGAAAATTTCATGCAAGCAGAAGGTGTGGCCCTGTGAATTCCTGATAAATGTGGTCATGTTGTGCTAGTTTAATAATGCTAGAATTGATGTGTWTATGTCTGAGTTATGTAAAAGAAAGTGGAGATGGTCTAGTTGATTTTTCTTTTAATTTGTATGATGATAGGAATATGGAAGGGGATTTTCAGTACTTCATCTGTTGGTTTTTTTGAGGAAAATCTCCTTTTTATTTAATCAGAATGCTTTCAAGAAAGTGAACATCTCAAGGAAAGCCTAAAATGTTGCCTGCTACATCTCTTTGGAGCTATTGTGGCTGGTGGTCAGGTAAGGATACTCTGAACTTTCCAGCTGCTGAAACCTCCAAATGCTTGTTCCTTGTTTAAGACTTTTAAATACTCCATTTATTATTAATGATTCATTATTTTTGTCTAATGAACTTTGGGATCATTCTGTGAATAATGCCTAAATGCTGAAAGCTGGGTTTCAAGTAACAGTAGAAGTTYGCTGTTTAGAACAACTGGATGTTCATATGAACTTACTGTAATATTGTAAAGAAAAAAATGTGAGTGACTGGATTAGGGATKTCCACCTGCAAAGATGAAAGTTTTRTGCTCCTGTGCATGAAATTGATGTAGCTTGCTTCCCAATGCTGAAAGTAAGCTGTTTYCAGTAGGAAAATGAGGCCTTTACAGTGTGAAAGCTGTTTAAAATAATGGAAGAAGTWTGAGAAGAGGGTGTTCATCATTAGCAAAGCCAACATCCGCTGTCTTGCCTGACATCTGTAATGGCCTGTATAGTCTGGTCACAAGCAGCTCTTACTTCTTAGGATCTCAGAGAGAGATGTTTTTCATGGTTGCCGTGGARCTCTGCCCATCCGGGGAGGCACTCTGAGTCTGAGCAGGATGGTCCAAAGCAGTTGACCTGACTGGCARAGGGTGTGATCTTCACTCTACCCAGACAGAGCGATCAGAGCAGGTCTGGTGGCAGTAACCAGRATCAACCATCTCACACCACTAGACAAGGCTGTAGTGATGAAGCCTAATGTCAAGAGAGGRGGTCTGATCAGCACATCAGAGTAAGGGCTTGGTTTGCTGGTGGTAACCAGAGTCAGTCAAGGGGCCAGTGGTTGCCAGCCCCATCCRTAGCCATGAGCCAGGTTTAAGGTCAAGCTGAGCAATCAAGTCAGTGGGTTTCAGTGGGTCAGATTCAAGACAGGAAATGGCCAGGTATGGCTGTGGCTGCACAGATCAAACAGGTAAAGGGTTGAGAGCCAAAACTTCAATGCAGCTCCCTGCAGAGATCAAGGTGTCCCTGTTGGGGCTTCTCAAAGCTCAATAGAACCTGGGCTTCTGTCCCTGAGCCTATGCAGTCAGGCACCCAGGAAGAAAGGTGAGGAAAATGCACTCAGGGCCGAGACAAACATTTGCTGTTTATGGTGTTATTGTCACATGTTCTAAAGTATCATGAATCTCATCATCTAAAATGAAAACTCAGTGAAGGTTTGCCTAGAATTGGCAGTTTATCAAGTCTACCTTATAAGAATTTTATAACACATATTTAAATTATATATACTTTTCTATATAAGCATTCCCTTTGAGAAAGAGAGCCTATTTAAGTGAACAAGATGGGATGCATTTCATCTGTAATCATCTACATAATCCAAGTAGAAATTCATTTATTTAACAACTACATAGCATTAGTAGATGTAACAATGCATGTTGCACAATTCAGTTAACTCATGTAGACAGCTGGTATTAAGAGGTTTGAATTTTTCTAAATTTATTTATTTTTCTTAATATTTTTTTRCCATATGGGTTTCAGAGAAATGCTCTTCAAGCAGTATCTCCTGCCACCATGGAAGTCTTGATGCGTGTTTTAGCAGACTGTGACAGCTGGGATGACAGAAACCCTGAGGAAGTGAGCAGGAAGGCAGAGCTGACTCTGAAGTGCCTGACAGAAGTTGTCCATATCCTCCTAACCAGCAGTTCTGACCAGCGCCAAGTTGAGACAAGCACAATATTGGAGAACTATTTCAAATTGCTTAATTCAGACCATTCAGCCTTACCTAATGCAAGGCGATGCAGGCAGTGGGAGAGCAGATTCATAGCACTACAGATCCAAATGCTGAGTGAGTACCCAGTTGTGCAGTTYCTTTCAGTATTTCTTGACAATAAGTCTGAAGCAGGTAGTGATTGAACCATGGYAGTAATACAACTGAAAGTTCTGCCAAAAATGTTGGCTAAGCAGTTAAAATTTTCTARCATTTCTTCTTTGATATTTCTTGAGATATATTCTTGCTTAATCATTTACTATTAAAGAAAGCCAGAAGAAACCATATCAGATTGCTACCATTTAACCAGAGTGTCAAGGTTCATTGATTGAAAATCTCCACTAAAAGAGAAGAACTTTGCTAGGCAACAAGTTACACTTATCAGAGCCTGAGTAATTGCAGAATAAGACTGTTCTGCAATAAAATAACCATGTGGTGCTGTTTTGTGATAGTTTGATTTTCAAATGGCATTGTAAACACTGGCCTCAAAGACTTGAGTGTAAGTTTTTGGGTATGAATTCAGGGGTTTCTGTTTTTCCCATTTTGATATTCAGCATGAGAAATAAAGATGTTTCTTTTCCCGYACTTCTAAGAAAACTGAGCAGTATTACTGTGGCCATGGAGAATGCCCACAGAATAAGGCTGCTGTAGAATGCAGAGTAATTGCTTGTGAGGAAACAAAGGTTCATGTGCTTTTAAAAAAAGGTACTYACAATTGGCAATGACTTGAATCAGAGCCCCAGGGCAATCAAAGGTATTCATCAGGTGAATTTTTCTCCATCTAGTRGGCTATGTAGTCATTTTTACAGTATCAAAATGTTTAGCTTTAGATCTAGTGATTTGTTCTTAAAATAGGTATCATTCTTGATCAAAAATGCAGAGCATATAATTTGTTTGGKTTTTTTTCCTAATATTATTATGGACTGTGCAGGGAAAAAAATTCTTGATAGATTTGGGAAGTGTTTTGTCTCTTATGCCAGYTCTGTTTCAATTTTATAGATACCATCACAGCCATGTTAGACTGCACAGATAGGCCTGTTCTGCAGGCAATTTTCCTTAACAGTAACTGCTTTGAGCATCTCATTCGACTGTTGCAGAACTGCAAGGTGAGTTTTCCCTTATCACCCTATTTTTAACAGAACCTGCCTTGTTATACTGCAAGTGTATTAATTACTTTTGCTTCTAATTCAGAAGGATGATATAACTTCAAAGTGTCTACACTTAGGATTGGTTAGAGTCACTTAGTATCATGAAAGATCTCAAAAATCCAAGTTGTTCTAAAATACTTTCATATTATTAATAAGGTAGAGGTGTCTTGTGTCTGTCTTATGGTTGAAGCAAYGAACACTTACTTTTAGTCCTGATCAGAATCCTTTTACAGACCCCTCTCAGTCTCTAAAATCTGTTGCAATGCTGTATCTTGGAATCAATGCTGAGTCTTTTCTTACCTATTAAAATCTCTCAAATGTCAGACTTTGAGCAAAGCACACTGACTTCTAACAGTATGTCTGATTAAAAAAATCAATCCCCTCTACCTTTTTATTTGGGATTTTGTTGTGGGCTTTGGTTTTTTTTTTTGTTTTGTTTCTTTTATATGCAGTCACTGAATTGCTGGGAAGYCACTTCACAAGTGCTGCCAGATGGAGGTCTGAATTCTAGTTTCAGAGGAATGTTTTTCCATTTAAAAAAAACTTGTTGGTGTGCCATTGCAAATATTTCAAAATATTTAAGTAGCTGACATAAAACATGAGCTCAGGCTCTTAAAAATGTTCTTTTATTGTTCCTTTTCTACATAGAATTTATGGTTTTAATCTCAACTGCAAATCGTCATAATCTGCAAACTTCCACTGATTGCACTGATTTCATTTTCCCTGTGTGAAAGAATACAGATATAATGTTACTGCGCTATTTTATTTCTCTTTTTGTGGTATGTTAGTTATATGGCTGTTTTGAGCTCTCCTGATGGTAGATAATTTAATGCTAGCTTCAGTGTGCAATTTGTTTCTAATTAATTTAGATTTTGGATTAGAATGTATTGCAGTGCAATGATGTATTGAAAATAAATGTGTTTGGATTATATCTTAATTTAATTATAGTTAGTGGCAGAATGCCAACTGACTGGAAGTGTTTTGAATAGTTTGCAGTTTTATTATCTCCTCCTGAAAATTCGTTGTTTGACYTTTCCATTCTCCTCCTCTGGGAATCTCTACCTATTTTTGTACTAACCTTGTACTCTATAAGAAAATCCTTTTTTAGTTTCTTGTACAGTCATCAACAGTGTGATGTTTGCCTCCTCATGGAGGCTCTTTGTGTTTCTGCTCATAAACAAGTGGAATTTAAAAAAGCAGGAATGGGTGCTCTAATTTTTTTGCAGCTTGCTTTTTTTACTTTTAATCTGCCTGTCTGTATGTTATAAAATGTATTCTTTGAAGGGTTTTTTTCCTGTGATACAGTCTCGCATATCACTGTGCTRTTTAGAGATCAGTGCTGCCAGTTTGCTGCACAGTGTGCTTTTCTAGCTTTTCGCAATCAAAATACCCCCACAGATGAGAAGTGGGAGAGGACAGAGGCAGAGCTGGTGTTGCAGTATCTTTGTAATTCCAAATATACTGTGTCTCCATTCTTTTTCTAAGCCAAATAGCAAAGGTTGGTTTAGCTGTGGAATTAGGATTTCTTCTTAYTAGCTGGGGGTGGAGACCCTATTTCTATTTTCTTTATTGGTGGAAATTGCTACTGGGTTCCTAAGCAAGCTGTGTGTGAAAAGTACATTCTGCATCTCCACCGAGAGCATGACAGTCCATACACRTATCTGCTGAAAGTCAGGAAGCTATTGGATCTCCTGCAAACTTGAAATGTAAGTAATTTCTGTGTAAAGGAGGGGTAAAGGATATCCATATCGCTGTTTCTGCTATAGATATCCCAAAGAAATTGGGGTGTTCAAAGCTCTATTTCTAGTCATACTTCGTAGTCATTTGCAGTATAACAATGTTACAAAATATAAATACTTTTTATTGATGTTTGCTGTTTTTAAGGTTCATGGGCAAACTGTCTTTCCTTAACTATGCTTTAGAGTTAGAGATCTGCACAAAAGCTTTTCAAAACTGCTTAATTAAGTTTTGATGATCTGAATGTTGCTTTTGGCCCGTGATAYCGAAAAAGAAGGACTGTAATTTAGAGATATCAGGAAGTGCTTATTCTGTACTGAGAGTCACTTAACAAACCAGTTTGTCAGTTCTGAATGTTTTCTCATCTATTTAACTCTCTCAGAGGTCAGTCTTTGAGCAAAGCACAATGATRTCTAACATTATGTCTGATTAGAAGAAAAAATATATTTTAAACAGCTTTTAAATTAAAGAGTTAAAACCATGTAGACATTGTAAAAAAAGAATCTATTTTTCCTTTTCACATGAAAAGAAATGAAGTAACTCATACGAGATGTTTGATGGATTCTTTATTTTTGCATTGTCTTAATTTGCTTTTATGTAATGTTCTTATTCTTACTTGTTAATGTTACAGCCCTCTGAAGCTATATTATAGTTACTTTGCATTGTTATGCACACTTGACTGTGATGTACATTTCCAAGTGTTTCTAGTTATGTGCTTTCACACCTACGTAAGCCAGAGTAATATATTGAGTGTTGTCCTTTGTTTTGCCCTAATTAATGGAAGCCAATTTCTCAGGTTGTTCCTCTTCAGAGACTTCCTAGCAGATAATGGAACAAAATGCATGTGTGTGGGAAAAGACAAATGCTTAGGTTGTACCCACTAAAGGAAAGTGTTTCCCTTCTTTTAAAGGAACTTTTAAAACATTTTGATCAGAGTTTTTTTTTAAATATCTCAATAGAACCTTAAAGCAGGAGGTGGTAAGTTTTAGTTCTGATTAGGTTACAGCTACACTTGGCACACAAAGTGACTGCAATTGATTATGAATTGGTGTGAGTTTTAAACTTTCAGGRACTGCCTAGGAATTCAGCTACTGAACACAAAGCAGTTCCTTAGTTGAAGATGTAGTATAGGTATGTTTGAYTTCAAGCTATTTACAACCTGTCTGATTCTTAGGATGATGGCAGAGATATTTTGCCCTTCTTCCTGTCCTAAAGATCTGTGCCGCAGAAATTCTTCTACTGGGCTGTTTGAAGGTGAAAATATGCTGTCTAGGTGTCTTCAGCTTTCACCTAGGGTGAAACATAAGTGAAAAATAGTGAAACATCTGTCTCCATCTCCTTTTTATGCCCACTCTTGTCTTTATTTCTTATAAGTAAATTTCTTAGAACTCTCTGTCACGTTGCGTATTGTAAATGAAATCACAGTTGCTAAGCCAGAGACCMGTATAAATTCCAGATAGATCTCTCTCTTTRTCTCAGTGATTACATATTTTAATTTTTTTTTTTTTTTTKKKKGGGAAAAAACATAACTACTCTTTAGCAAAAATACAGTGTAAAAATACAGAATTAATGGAAGACTAATACTAATGGGTGATTATGTCTCAYCAGTGTGAGAAAGCTTAATTTTTTTCMATTTCTTTTCCTTTTTTGTTTTGTATGTGAAATACAAATCAAAGGCAGCCTCCACAGGTTTGGCTGCAGGTAACTGTTCAATACAATTATTTCCATTATYCTTGTCTCTGTTTCTAACAGCTGTTTTTAAATGCTAACAATAAAGTGGCAGACAAGAATGAGAAAGACCTTACCAACAAATTACTGACAGAAATGAGTGAGGACCAGGTACCTACCTAAACTGTATTTTGCTTCAGTTGAAGTCAAGACACAATCACAGGAAAATTGATTCCTGTGCTTCACCTTAACTATYGTCCTTAAGCCTTTTGCAGCAAGATGAACTTACGATGCTGCACAAATCAGCATTTCCTATCTCTTGAAAATGATTTTTCTGATTAACATATTGAATTCGACTGTGTTTTATTCATCTGCTTCCAAGTGCAGGTATTGGTGATTGATAGAATGAGCATCAGTTATGCTTCTTTTAAGGAAAAGGTGAAGTACATGAATGGGATCTGAATAAATTCTCTCAACCTGGTGGTGATTCTTTTTTCCCTCCTTTTCCTCTTTTTTGCTCTTTGTCTCAGCACTGTGGTGTTTCAGATTCTGGGGCCTTGTTTGTGAATCTCAATAGTTGTGTTTGGTGTCCTGATTCTCTGCTTGTCATCAAGAATAGATGTTTACAAAACAATGGACAGGCTGAATCAGGGAGGTAGGAATAGCCTGTTGCTTTACTTTTCCTGAATACTGTGGAAGGTTTCAAATGCAAATTTTTGTATTCATTTTGTAGTAGAATTACTTGTTCTGATTAAAAATGTAAAAAAATGCTAAATACAGGGGATGGCAATTTACAAATTGTGATTTTTTAACTAATAGCTTTGCCTTTTTTTGGACACAGCACAATGCTCTAGCTGCAACATCTAACACATTCTTCTGATTCTTGACATTTCACTTTCAAAATATGTCTGAAGTGCATATAATATTTCAAAGATGATGAAACTATGTTTGTTTGCACAGTGTTGTTAATTAGATTTACTGATGGATGCAAAATAGTGCTCCAATGTTTATGTTTTTAAAACCACCAGAAATATCAATATAAAGAAGAATTATAGAAAAAAACTCAAAAGATTACTTAAATTGGAGAGACAGGTATTGATCAATGCAATGAGGCTATGGGTAAGGCAGCCACCTAATAGTGCTGGTGTGATTTATCTCATACACTTTGGGGGTGTGTGTGTGTACTGCATTGGTGTGCAAGGGCCTTGGATGGAAGATAAGTCACATTCTATGACCTGCTGGTACCTGATTTTCCAGTAGCACACACACACASAGAGCAAGAGATTTCTTGTTTTCCTCCTTTCGTCTTGAGGTTGTCCATTAGCCGCATGAGGAAAACTTGTTTGTCCATCAGAATATTTGAGGTGCAGTTTGTGTTGYGAATGCTTCTCTCCTCTTGAAGTCTGTGGTTATTTGTCTACTGTGATGTAATTCCTTGTAGGCTGTGGGGTTTGAAATCTTGACTGGTGGGGAGATGATTTTTGAAGCATGTTACCAAACWCTTGATTTCCCTCCTGGCAGGAGGGCGCCCCACAGATTGTGGAGCTGAACTGTCTTTGCATGTTTGTATATGACTTCTGTACCTGCACCTTTCAGGTATTTCAGGGACATCTGGACTCCTTGGCAGTATCAACCATTCAAGCCCTCACAGCAGTAATGCACAAGTCTCCGGCTGCAAAGGTAACGGTGTCTATGCAGAGGGCTGTTTGCARCTTCTTGATCTTGTTTCCAATTAATGTTTTTATCACATTATCTTAATGGATCTTGCAAATGGAGATGACCGGATTGTGGTCACACATTCATGCCAGATAGGAGAAGCTGATTAGCATTCCTTGTCCCTTTATATGTGTCTAATGGCTGGACACTGAGTCGTCTTTCTRCCAAAACTGGAAGATCTCAGTATAATGGCAGTTGGAGCCTTTGTAAAGGAAGTACATTGTTTCTTGTCCCATGGATGTTTGGGGTAGGCTTAATGGATATTTGCAGGAATTTTCAGGCAGGAGTTTGTGTTGTAGTTTAAAGTTGGCTTTAAACTAACCCAGGACAGTATTGCTGTCCACATGGTGGTCATGCCATTGCCCTGTGCCCTTCCTTGGTAGTTTTTCTTGTAATCTGGTAAATGGATAGGTTGTGGTTAGTTTGTGATTCTGACTGGAAGCTAAGCCCATAGCAAAACAGCGTATTTATTCCTGGATTGCTGAGTTSGTTAAATTCAGCCCTTGGCTGAATGATTACCTGGTCTTAGCACCTGTAAAGAAATGTGGCTGTACAGCAAAGGAAAGGTGGGAATCATCTGATTTCATTGCTACTTGCAGTACAGCCTAAGAGATAGCAAGGTCAGTTATGCATCTCCAGAGCATTACTCAAAGTGCTTATTTCTCCACTGACTCTGGAAATCCTGTGAAGAGTTGTGTGTTGGAGGTAGGGACTGGTTGGGATTCAGAAAGTCATCAGAGTTTTCAGTTGTACTTCCACGGCAACATATGTATTTTTTCTTTTTCATGTTTAACTAAGTTATCACTTCACTTCTGCTGAAAGATTTATTCTTTTAGAAAAAACCCTCATTTCAGKGCAGAATATAGCCAGGAGAAGAGTATCCATTTTGTAGGATGTGTGGGCTGTTAATTAAACAATAAATGGATACTAGTGTTCATACTTTTGTTTGTAATTTTTATTTTCTTCTTATAAAATCWATTAGTTTTCAACAAAACTTCCTTGGAAAACTTCTGTAATTTTTTTAAGTGTTTAGGATGCGTGGTTTTTAATCTGGTCTGGGAAAACCTTTTACTGAATGATTAATATTTGAATACTTCTAATTTTCAATATAAACATTTTGTGCTATAGTTTGCACTAGAAAGGTGAAAAATTAAGCTATTTGTTCTTTGTGATGGTATTAATGTTTGAATTGTACCAAAGCAATTATATTCTTTTATAGGTAATTAATAAAATACAGCTTTGAACTTCACTGCTGCAGTGAAATCCTTCTCATCTGCAGCACTCTAGAGATAGTACAATGCACCTGTTATCAAAACCAGATTTCTAAACCTAATTATTGCATTCTAATTATAATGTGTCTAATATGGTGTTAAATTAGAACCTGCTGCAGTAGACAAACAATTTTTGTCCATTTTATTTGTTAGTGAGACTGGGATTTTTATCCTCAGGAGGTCTTCAAGGAGCGGATTGGTTATGCACACATATATGAGGTTCTAAAATCGCTGGGTCAACCCTCACGGGAATTGCTGGAAGAACTCATGAATATGGTGAGCTGTGCTTGCTTTGAAAGCAGGAATGCTTACATCTTTCAAAAGTACTTCTAGCCCTAYCTTACTGTATTTCATGTCTGAGTTCTCTGCTTTTTTTCAGGCTGTTGAAGGTGACCACATGGCTGTTGGGATACTAGGCATTAGTAACGTCCAGCCCTTATTACTGCTTATTCAGTGGCTTCCAGAAATAGAATCACATGAGCTGCAGATTTTCATCTCAAATTGGTTGAGGCGAATCTGCTGTATTGACAGACAGAGCCGTGCCGTGTGTGTCAATGCAAACATGGTGATCCGGATCATCGAGACCCTCAATTCCCACTCGGTGCTCCACTCTACCTGTGCAGAGAACCTGATTGTCCTCCTGGGCTCCCTGGGAAGCCAGTCCATGGGCTCACAGGAGCTGCTTCAGCTGGTGTGGCTGCTGAGGACAGAGGAGCCCAGAGGCGCTCACCCCTACGTGGTGCCRGTGATGCGAGCCCTGCTGGCCATGGCGCGGAAGCAGGGCCTGGCCAATGCTCTGCAGTACTTCAACCTCCACCACAGCATGGCCGGCATCGCCGTGCCCGCCATCCACAGGTGGCCRGGCTCGGCATTTTCCTTCAACGCCTGGCTCTGCCTTGACCAGGACCGCGTGGACCCTGGCACCACAGGCAAAAGTGGCAAGAGGAAGCAGCTCTATAGGTACAGTTAGTGTGACTGCTACACCCTGCAGCTCATATGTAGGTCAGCTGTGGCATATGATACCCGGTGACTCGTGGTGGTGCTGCTTCATAGAGTGCAATAGATAATGCTTAGTCTGGGAAAGGAAGAGCTTCATCTGCCACCAGAGCYAGGTTCTTGTACAGAAATAACTGTGTAGTTTCTCTGTTATAATGTCTTGTCATTTACAGTCTCAACATCCGTAACTCCAAATTGTKTTAAGGTTCATTGCTTAAATAAAACAACATTAAAAACCAAAAACCTATCACCCCAACCCCCACCCAAAACCAAAACAGTCTCACACAGTTTGTTGTAAAGGTAATGACCTATGGGTTTGTATAAGAGCACAGTGAGAAGACACCTTCATAGTGCTTTAATAGTGGATAGTGACATGAATGGGTCTTGATATAATTTAACTTTCTGGTCCTAACATTCAGAAGTAAGCAAAATGTCTTTTGGGTTTTTTTAATAACAAATGTAACAGACAGTACATAGTAAATATTGGACCACCAACAAATAACTGGGTTTTCTCGTTAATGAATATATTGTTAGGTGGTAGTTTTGATGAAGCAAGTCCTTGATTGTGTATGTTTTTGCCTTTCTGTAGCTTTTTTACTGCAAGTGGTATGGGGTTTGAAGCCTTTATYACATGCTCAGGGGTATTGGTGGTTGCAGTTTGCACGAAGAGGGAATATGCAACAGTGATGCTGCCTGACCATTGTTTTTTTGACTCTCTCTGGGTAAGACTTGATGCTGAAAAACCCTTTGTTTAGCATTGTATTGTTAGCTCACAAGTCAAATTACTATTTTTTAAATTTGTTTTACAAATAGTATTTTTTATAATATTTCAATAATTCATTACATAAGAACAGATTTAATCTCAAATAATGCAGTCAATTTTCACTTAGTTGTTGATGGAGCTAACCTATGCCTCTGTTCTTAGGTATTCTTTATTGATTAAGCTGGTCATAGCATTAGAGGGATTTTATATTAAATTAAAACAAGCATAGGTGTMCGTGGTGCTGTGTGACTAAAACTGTGGTGCTCTTTCTGCCTTACCCTTTTATATTCCCTTACTTAAGAACTGATGTGCATTATAATGGAAGAGCTGTATCTCTTTCTCTTCAAAAACCTGTTTGCTTACAAACATTACATTTTCTACTTCAAAAGGAAAGCATCTGATTTGTGGTATTATATTCTTGTTGGTCCTTTGGATTTATTTTCTTAAGTGCTTTCCTCACCAGCTTAGTAGAGATGAAGTTAAATAATTTTGTACAGTAATTTCACTGCTCTTAATAATGACTTAATTCTTTTTTCTTGCTTAACAAGCACAACATAACTATTGTCCATATGCCTGGAAAGAGACCCTTTGGTCAGAGCCTTGTGTATATCTATGTCAATGGACAGCAAAAGGTCTCTGCCCCGCTTCGGTTCCCTGCTATGAATGAAGTAAGTTCCCTTCTGAGCCATAACCCTGGTAGGGTGAGCTCTCAGAATAATGAGGGTTCAGCCTATTGCTGATAATGTTCAGCTTTGGATACTCTCCAGAATATAATTTTGGAGGGTAACTGACCATTATTTAATGCTTGTTTAGTCATCTTCTTTTAAAAATCAAACAAAAAACTCCACCAGATGACATTGATTAAATTGTGGGTTTTTTCTCAAAATAATTGCCTCAGCATATTTGACATAGTTTATGATGACATCATAAACTCCTCCATATTTGACATAGTTTATGATGACATCATAAACTCCTTATGATGACATAAACTCCTCTGCCAGGAGGATTGATGTAACAGTATTAAATAAGGAATATTCCTTGTTATTTTCATATATTTATATTTTTGCTTACATTTTTTGAATGTTTGTTTCCTTAATCTGCTGGTCCTATTTCTGCTTTGATAACTGGATAAGCAATTTACATGCAGTTAATCTAACCMTTTTGGATGTGTACACAGCACAAAAAAATACACTAGCCATCAAAATGAGTGTATGTCATGTTTAGTTTCCTTTGTAAGCATTTTTCATTCCTTTTATGGAACAAATTTGCATTAAACTGAGCTACAACACCCAACATTCTTTCCTTTTTCTGGGTTCTAATCTGACATTTGTTGAGAAAGCAACATATGTTGGGTGCTGCAATGGTAAAATTAGTATAAAACTTAAAAATGAGAGTAAATTTTGTTTTCATTTTGAGGTAGAACTCTGGATTTTTGCCCATCTGTAGAATAAGCATTATAACTATCAAAGTAACGAAAAGTAAGGCAAGTAAGCTTATTGTGAGAGCATCTATTTGAATGGACTGATTGATAWGAGAAATGTACAGTAGCAGATACTCTGGGCTAGTATTTTGAAATATAATCTAGGAGAGGAGTGTTTACAGAGGGGTATCTGGTGTGCTGTCCTTCCTGGCTTGTGCTCCTGCCGTAGGTTAGGCAGCAGTTGGAGTTACCAAATTGTTCCCAGTTGGAGAAAGGGTGTTCTCTCCTACTGTGAGAAGTATATGCCCTGGTTTTTGGTCTGCTGTGATTGATTGCTTGCTTTTCAGGGCTCGGCAGAACTTGTTGCTCTTGGTTTTATTTATTTAGTTCAGATTTGCTAGATGCAGTTTTCAGATTTAAAGCTTAGATTTACAGTATATGTTTTGTTTTCTTTCTTCCATGTGTGTCTTTCCAGGCTTTTACTTCCTGCTGCATTGGTTCAGCTGGTCAAAGAACAACAACTCCTCCTCCATCTCAGATACCAGATCCGCCTTTTTCCTCCCCGATCRTGCCCCAACGGACATCGCTTGGGGGCATTCTTGCTACAGGAAGTTGGGGTGGGGTGCTTGGAAAACCAGAGTTCATCACCAAGATGATCTCAGCAGGCACTCAGGACAGTGAATGGGGGTGTCCAACATCTTTGGAGGGCCAGCTTGGATCTGTTATTATCTTTCATGAAGCACTGCAACCTTCTCAGGTGAAAGCATTATATTTAGCAGGTGAGTGGTGATTGTACTGGTTTTAGTGAAGTAAAAGGAATGAGTTATGAACAAGACCCCACTAAGCTTTGCTCTACACAGACACATAATGAAGAACTTATAATCAAAAAGAACTGCAGAGCTGACCTAAGTGAGAGGGCTTTAAAGCAAATAAGATTAATATTTATGAGGTTTGATTTTGAAATATTATATTTGCATAGSTTTGTCTGTTTGTCATATGTACAGACTTGTCAAAATTAAAAYGTTAGGTAATATTTTCACTTGCAAGTCTGATTTTGATTTTGCTGCTGTTTGCCTACATATGAGTTTATAGTTGACTCTTTAAAAGTATTGCCCTTATTTTGATAGGCCGCTTAAAGGTGATTTATGCTTGAGGATTTTTCTGTAAGAATCAATAATTAAATGGTAATTTTGAAGAAAATACTCTGAAAGGTGTGTTGTACAGTTTCARGTGTTAAAGGTATTAAGTTTCATGATGACTCAAGGTTGTTACAGATTAGTATTAAAACATTTGCATCATTTAAAGGACGTACTTTGTATTCCTAAACAAAACYATTTTGAAGGTTACTCATTTTCTGGGCATTTAGGCTTGATGACAGAGATTAGTGACAAGCATGAGATAGGTGTTTGTAAAGACAAACATTTGAGCTGTTTGRATGTATAAAAAGGCCTCTTTGTATAGTTTAGCTTCAAATGTACAAAAATGCCTCTTGTTTGTGTAGTTTAGCTTTTCCTGCAGAATGTGTTCCTTTTTAAGCAGATCCTATGAAATAAATTATTTAAGTCAAAGACTCTACTTCAAAGCATGTCTCAAATAGATATGGTTCAGACTGTGGCATTTGTTCTTCCAACAAGTTTGGTAGTATAAAATTTGTAGAGGGCAACATTAATATCCAGAAGACTCRTAAATAAATGATGCATAATTTTATGTATCTTTTTTGTAGGTCCAAACTGTTTAACTCCGTGGAAGTCTCAAGAAGCTGAAGTAGCAGACCTCCCCAGTAAGGTGCTGCTTCATTATACACCAAAGGTATGAAAYAGGATTTAATTTCTCTTTGACTACACAGTGTGCATTACTTTCAGTGTTTGCACTGTGGTGTTTATGGGAAGATAAGGAGCAGTGAGAGCTTTCTCAAACTGTAGTCTTGTTTAGAGATGGTAGGTTTTGTTCATGTTTGGCAAAAGCATGGAATTATCTTGTACAACAGTGAATGTCAAATCTAAAATGATATAATGGTGTTCTTGGGGTTTCACATTGTTTAAATACTGTAAGATCAACACATTGGTACAAAATCTTGTGTTCAAGGATCTGTAACTTGTTCCTAAATGATATCCTGGCCTATTCGTTTGTTTAACAGGCCTGCAGAAACCCTATTTGTCTTGACCGGTCTGCAAATCTTTTACATGGAAGACTAACTGGAAACAAAGTAGTGAACTGGGACATCAAGGTAAAAGTGTTCTGAAGAGGCAGAACTTGGTGTAAAAATGGCAGTTGTTGTGTGCTTTCACCTAACTTTTGGAATGCTGGAAGTTATTGTCGAAATGCAAATTATATTTAGCAGGTACAACATGGTTTTATATTGAGAATCAATGGGCTAACTCTGTAGTTGGAGTACTCCTGGCTGTGCATTACATTTATTGAGAATTTATGAGGGCCACTGCTTTTACTGTCACAGTACATGAAGATATTTTGTGTGGCTTACTCTTCTTCATAATGATGTTGAATATATATTGTATATTGAGAGCGTTTTGTCATCTCTAGGCAATTCTGTCATGCTTTTCCTGCTGTCATAAACTCTGAGTTTGATTAAGATTAGTAGGATTAATACTTGTGGCWTATCAGTACAATACCATCATTTTTATCTTCAGAATGTATGAAAAAATAAGTAAGACCTGCTTTTTTTTAAGAATGGTGAACAATTGACTGTACTGGCAAACTAATTAGTTAGGAAATATTATTGGAGCTATGTTACACATATGCACTATGCAATGTGCAATCACTTGTTGAGACTAATGTTAAGAAAATTCAGAGACTTGATAGTTAATTTTGCTATGATATGAATAGTTTTAAAATACTTSCATTTGTCCTCTTTACCCAGTAGCGGGTACTTGTACTCCACAATGAWTGTCATTAGATGAAGCTGGGGAAATGAGTAGATGTATGAGTAGCTTGCTAAGATCCTGATTTTCAATTGATTTGAAGTAGTTGTGAATCACTTCTAGAAATCTTGTGATTTGAGTATRTTATACCTTACCCCAGGAATCATTGTTCAAATAACAGAATCCAGAATCGATTAAATTGGAAAAGTCCTCTGAGGTCATCAAGTTCAACCTATGACTAAACACTGTCTTGTCAATTAGACTTTGGCACTAAGTGCCACATCCAGTCTGTTCTTAAACACTTCCAGGGGCTCTCTTGTGCTATCTCTGCTTGTGAGGAGGAGGTGAGAAAAGGGACTTAGGAGACCTGAATTTTAAAGAAAAGGCTTAAAATTGATGGGTGTGTAGAGTTATTTAAAAAAAAAAAAATTGTGTTATTTTTTAACTGCCTGAAGTTGAAAACTTGCAGGAAGATGATTAAAGCAGGGATATGTATAAACTTATAGTTTTCTCTTACTGCTTGCTGCAAGTAACTTAGAAATCAGAAAAATGTTTTTCCTGTTTTTCAAATATATTTAGCAGAAGATTCTTTTAAAGCTTTCATATCCTTCTGTTTCCAGTGTTTATATGGAGGGAGGAGGAAGGAAATATAAAAAATGTGSTTTCTAAACAAGAACTGACAGGGTGTCAGTGATGTCTAAAATTTGAGCAATCCTGGTTTTCAACCGTGTTTTAAACTAGTTTCACAGTGGCCTGTGAAATATGCCAATTGGCTTGTAAGTACTCCTGTATGTGGAGTAATTATTTGCTGTGATTGAGGGGATTTTATTTATGATGGTGTTTTTCCTCCCTTTTCTCTTGGTTCAGGATATGATCAACTGTATTGGTGGAATAAATGTGCTGTTTCCATTGCTGGAACAGATCAGCTTTCTGGGTGGACAGATGACTGAGAAATCTGAAGGGGAAACACTTCCTCCAGAACTATTAACTCCTGTAGAGGGTGACTGGGTGGTGTTATCATCCACAAAGGCATCAGGTAGGAAAAAGCAGCTGRAGTGAGATAATTTTTAAGCTTGATTTTAAAAGTCTGTCTGTGAATGACAGAAAGCTGATTTTTATGTGCTAGATTTTCCAGAGCACCTATGTAAAACTGAAAGGTCTTTCTGTTCCTAGATATCTGACATGAATACTGAATACCAGGAGTCCAGCACCATGTGAAAATAATACAATAACATACTTCAAGTATAGCTATATTTAGTAACATTTTTCTTTTCTTGATTTACTGTTACTGGTGCCAAGGTATGACATTGTTTTAATTTCAGTTCTGATTATTTTGAGGAATTATATTTGATGTAAAACCTACTGATACAGTAGGAGAAACTTCCCTACAACTTGAGTGCTGGGTCACACAGCCACATGGACACAGCAGCATCACAACAGTACTATTAAGCCTTGAGCCCAAGTTTTATTTTCTCAATAAAATGTTCAGACTCCTACCTCTTGCACACACATTTTGGATTAAAATTAAAATAAATAGAAAGGATGCTTTAAAAAAACTTCTCTAATATTGAGAATTAGCTTTGACTCTAACAAGAACTACTGAGAAGTCAGACCTTGCAAGGGAAAACACTATTTGTGTTTGTTTCAAAGATTAATTGGTGGAGTAAAGTAAAAAAAACAGATCTTTTTCTCACTATCTTTAACTTTTTGGTATACCCTGGCTAGAAAGTGTCAGTCTGCAACTAGAAAGGGAAAATAAAATAAGGGAAAGCATATGCAAACATTTTAACAAAGAATTTGTAACCTACAGCCATTGGTGAAGCAATTGAAGAAAGGGCTGGAATCACTTTGTTTTGGACAGGCATGGAATGGCTGTGATTCTGCACAGGAAAAAAAAAGGAAACTGAAGACAGTCTACACCTAAGGAACAGGAGTTGTGAAGCTCAGGAAATAGTGGGGAATGTAAACACTTGCTTTTACTTTTCCCCTCTATTTTTTGAGCAGTGATCAAATGATAAACCATAAGACTTTTGCTTCTGTTGTTCTGTTCTGCAGAAGCACGTCTGGAGAAGAACATAGTTGCAACTTTCATCTTGATGATAAAACACTTTATTCGAAGACATCATGTTAATCAAGAAAATCTCATTCACTCCCATGGAGTTGCTACCCTAGGAGCCTTGTTACAGAAGGTGAGCAAACTTGAGAACTATGCTTTAGTAATGAATTTTATGGATGAGGTCCTGATTATTTTGAAGCATAGTAGGATGCCAGGGGCTTTAAAGGCCTCCTTGGTAAGTAATTTTCTTTCTTGTGTTTCTGAAAGCAAAAAGATATGAGAAGTTGGTCTTTATCTGCAAAGTGGAATATAGTATTTCACTGTTTTTTTATGTTTTGCTTTTTTGATATATACAGTGCATTGTTATTCAAACTAGGCTATTTTTATGCCTTTTGTATTGCTGTAATTGGGCAGACATTGCTGTAGAAGATAAAAGAAGCTTAAACTTCCATTTTTWAATATAAAATATTATTAGAACATTCAGTATTCTGAGTGCTGACACCTGTTGTTATTTTGTAAGGTGCCAAGAATCTTTATGGATGTGAATGTACTGATGGCTGTACAGCTGTTGATAGAACAAGTCTCAGTGGAAAAGAACATGCAGCTTTTGCAACAGATGTATCAACACTTACTTTTTGACTTCAGTATCTGGAACAGTGGTGACTTTCCCTTCAGAATCGGTGAGCTCTTGAACTTGGGCAACTGTGTGAAGATGCAGTTCTCTTTACTTGACACAAATCTTTATCKTGATTCTAAAAGAAAACTTTAAATTGTAGGACATATACAGTATCTTTCTACAATTATCAAAGACAGTAGAAGACTCTTCAGAAAGAAGTACGGTGTGCAATTTCTTCTAGACACACTGAGGATTTATTATGGGTATGAGTTTTACTATTTCTGTCTCCTTATTTATTGTATGTGGCTCTTGGGKTTTTTTGCCATCATTCAAATGAGAAAATTAATGAACGAAATTGCAGGTTGGGTTTTGGTGGTTGATTTAATTTACARAATTGTGTTAATTTTTTCTTCCTGTTCGACTTACTAGTTTATTTTGCCTTGAATTTTTATATTAATATTATGTAGTTTGTCATTGACACTAGGGGTGTTTGTATAAGTAATTAAAATTACAAAGTTGTAGGACTTGTGTTCAACAATGCAAATTAAGTCACAGATCATTACCATCATAAAAAGAGAGGGTGTTTAGCATTTTAAGTTACTTTAAATACCGGTAGAATTTGCAGTAGGACCTAAAATTTTACCTTTCACTAAAATTGATGATTTTTAATTGCTTATAAATGTAGCTATGTCCTTGAGGAAGGTTGGCTAGAGACTGCTCTTTCCTGTGGGAGGTGAGAACCTTCAATCCTGACTTACATCCAGATAATACAAGTTTACATTTAAGAGCTTTTATAGACCTATTAAATTTGAACTCCCTATTACTATTAATTTGCTTGCATTCAGTGAAAATTGAAAACTTGTTCATGATACCTGGGTAGATGAAAAATTACCAAACTGACATGGTCAAATTGTTATTAATGAGCCATGAAGAACTTTCTTAGGCTGCCTTTCTGGTCTGTTGGCGTATAGGACAGGTTGTAAAGACAGCGMTTTGGCTCCTGATGACCTGAGAACAATACGGACATCCCTGTATGGACTGATCAAATATTTCCTGAGCAAAGGTGGAACACATGAAGAAATTCAGAGCATTGTAGGATACATAGCTGCCACCAGTGATGAGGAGCAGGTATCCAACATGGCATAAATTAATGGCAAAATCTGTACATATTTTTGTTTTGCTTCTTGGTGTTTAGAAATCTTGCCTTGTATACATGAAAGAAGGGTGAGCAAAGAAGAAAATGACAAGCAAAATGTCAGCTGATGTGTGGCTCTGTTTAGATGTAGCTGAGATAGGACGTGCCATTAGAATAGTTGTCTTCATTTACAAAACCAAATGAAYTGAACTTCAGCTGATCAGGAATTGTAACAATGTAGCTTCTATTTTGTAGATATCAGTAGCACTTGATACTTGCTTTGTATCTCTGCTGACAGTTTGATAAGGTGTTCTATATAGAGGAAAAAAGTATTAAAAATTGTTTAAATGCAGTAATACTGAGCAACAGAATGTCTATTAACCAGCAAAGGTAAAATTTAAAAACCAAGAAAATTGTCTAAAACAGAGCATGAAGTCTGAATGACTGCGGATTAATTTAGTTGTCTTAATTTTGTAGCTCTGCGGAATTTTGGATGTTCTCTTCAGCCTACTTCATTCCAGTCCAAGCCCAGACCAGCTTTTTTTATTGCTCTTTGAACCRGGGAATGCTGATATTCTTTATGCTCTGTTATTGCATCAAAGATACTCTGACAAGCTTAGAGAACTTGTGTTCAAGGTAATGAATGATACATTCCTAAATTAATCAATTGAACATAAATTGGTTTTTTTCATTGATTTGGCTGCAGAAGTGTATGTAATTACAAAGATACTAATCATACAAATTTGGCTTTTTTCCTGTGTCTTCTGTTATGTTAACTAGATGGCATTGTCACAAAGGAACTAGTGTTCTCTTCAAATAAAATATTTTGACCTTTAAAAAAAAAGTCCACGTTGTTTGAGTTAGCTTAYCAATAAACTTCAAGAACTGTGAACCAGCATGTTATATCATACACARGTTTAAGAGATCTGGATGCTTTTTGGTGTTTAATTTGCATTTGTGCTACTTTTTTTTGCAGATTGTGGAAGAGATGCTGAAATGTACCAAAGTTTATGAACGTAGCAAGCACCGTATGAGACTTAGAGAAGTGGGATACTCTGGGCTGGGGCTCCTTCTGAATGAATCACCAGTTACTGTTTCTCTTATTAGAAACCTTCTTAACCAAGTTCTATATGCAGGTAATTGACAAGTGCCATGTCTAACATTAGTCCACTTCTGCTGCTCAGAGGCAAGCTTGGTTTTTGCTCAGGAAAGCCAGAGGTGTTACTTGTGGAGCTGTTCTGTTCAAAGTTCCCATTAGTCTTCACTGACATTTTCTTAGTTCTCTGAAGTTTGTTCCTTTTTCTATCCCTGYGTGTAGACATAACTTCCTAGGCAATTTTTAAATATTTGGCTGTTATATTCTCGTGTGATAATCATTTACGRTGGCTTTTTTCTTTCTTTCTTCTCTACAGATCCTACTGTGAATTATAAAGATCTCCTAGCTGTAGTGCATCTGGCTCATAAATCAGATATAAACATGAGAGTGATTATCTGTAGAAAGGTTAGTTGTCTTCTTTAGAACTGGAATACTCAATATTCAAGCCCATAAACTGTACAGTGTTCTAGCTAAATAATTTCTTTAAAACATAGTGGCAGCATTTATTGTTACTGTTTTCTTCAGCAATTATTTTACTTTAGAGATTAAACCTGTCTGTCACTTACTGTTGGATTTTGTATACTCAAGTATTTTTTTAAAGCCAAAACAAAAAGTGAAGGCTCTATTATGTTTCTCAAATACCTTGTMTTTTCTACAGGTTTGAGATAGTAGGCTCCTTGAATTACTGAGTTTTCTTAAAGCTTYTATCATTGGAATTAGTACTGAATTAGTTATGACATACCATATTGTTTTTAAGGTTACATAAAATGAAAAAGTGAAACTATAATGTACACTGTCAGTAAGCTATTAATACTGCCATTTTATTAATTTTATCAGTTTATTAGTTGCTAATCAAGCATATGTTCTATTCARTAATTTTTTTAGATAATGGTTGAATGGGATTATTTATTGAGATAAATGGTTTATGAAGGAATTGTTTCAGATGAGATGCCAAAATATGGCATCTCACCTATATGCTTTGACAGCTTTTTCTCTCCTACTCCTGAAAATGTTTTTTTCTAAAATATATCCTTTTAATGAAGAAAAATGAGTTTRTAGCTTGTTTGCTTATTACTAACCAATTGTGGCTTTTTATATAAGGTTGTAAGAAAAGTAAAGAAGTTGTAAGATTGTAAAATGTTGAATTGAAAAGCCAAATGGATGCAGTTGCAAGTTAAAATTAATGTGTAGATATGGGGAATCTTCTATCCTTAGATTTTGTACCTTTTGCATTCCCAATTGGATGCAGCAAGACAGATTTCTCAGCAGCTGGGCTGGCAGGACACTTTGATTAGGCTATTCCTGAAAGAAAACTCAGAGGTCCAGACTGGCTTTAGGGAGAACAGGATTGATTGCTCCAGGGAAGAGGAAAAAAAGCCTCCTACTGAAGAGCTTCAGAAACATCAACCTGATAAGACAGAGGGAGACAAAGCTGGCAGCTTTGCATCAGTTAATGGTCTGTTTGATCAGTGGAGTTTAGAAGACAACAAGTCCCTGGATGTCCCTGCCCATTTCTCTGTCATGCCACTGGAAGATGCATCYACAGCAGAGATGTCTTTTAGTTCGGAGGACCGAGAAGAATTGTGGCGCAGTAATCCATCACATTTGAGTTTGGATCTGTCCAGTGTTGACTCCTAYGAACTGCCTGATGTTGGGAATCAGATGACAGACAGCCAGCCCAGCACTCCTTCACCTACAGAGAGCACAAAGCCGTTCTCAGGGCAGCCTGACAAAGAGCTGGGTGTTACCAATGGTGTGGGCGTCACTGCTGAGCTTTCTCTATCTGAAAACCAAGGAGTAAGTAGCACACTCCCGATGTTAATAGTTTTYCCAGCTGTTGGCAATTTCTTTTTATTCTGTCAATCTCCCTAATAATTTTTTTTTGTCCCTCCTATCTTCCAACAGAGAAGTGAGCAATGTGGCTCATTTATAGTGAGTAGGGGTGCTTCCTTTTGTAATGTGTATTATTTTTTGATTGTCTGTTTGGGATAGCTTTGATGTTGAAAGAAAAGAACAAACAAAAAACCAAAAATCAACCTTCTCTCCCAGCTACAAGAAATCATAAACAAAAAACTACMAACTGCCTTCTCTCTTCTATATTTAAACATCCTTTATCAACCAGAGGAGGGATGGAGCAGACTTGCTGTGAAAAAATCAAGGGTAGCTAAAGGCAGCTTGTTTTGCATACAAGCAAGCCACAGTCTCTTATATTCATGTTTTCATGACCTTTTCAGTTGGACTTTGGAGTGCACAGTTTCAGATGTTGAAACATGAAAGCATAGGGGGTGTAATGAATAAGAAATGTTCTGAAGTTTTTCTACAATAGAAGGTCTTTAAATATTTCACTTCTTTTGTAGGGGAGTGATAATGAACTCATACAGTTACTCACAGACATCCTGCTGTGTATAATGTGGAAAGGTATTGAAAAATCTGATGATGATGCTTGGATTGAGAGAGGACAGGTATTCTCTGCTCTCACCAAACTGGGGATGTCTAATGAGTTGCTGCGGCCTTCTGATGAAATAAAACTCAAGTGAGTGTACGGTTCATCCCTTTTGAGGATAAACAGAAAAAGTGAGGGACATGAGTGAAGCTGGGAAAGAGTGGGTGTTTCCCAGTAGGATGTACTTTCTTTGCTCTTTCTTCACATTCAGACAGAAATATATTCCAATACCTATTTAGGAGTGTCATGCAGGCAGAAGGTTTTAAAACTGTTTCCCTGTTTTCATGAGTCTCAATCGCTTTTATCTCATTGCCTTATCAAGAAGATGGCAGTTATGTAACTGCAGACTAAGAGATTCAATTAAATGCTTAAGTGGCTTTTAAAAAATCCAATTACACTTAGAACATGTAATACTTACWTTGGGATTTTGTTTTCCATGCAGCTTGCTGGAGAAGATGTTAGAATGGTCAGTCACTGATAACAGAGATTCAAAAGCTCTCCCTACACATGCTGAAAATGCCTTCAAGCTCTTGCTAATTGTACAAGATTTCCTGCAGGCAGAAGGACTAATTAATTCAAATTTATGGACAGAAAAGGTACAGTAACTGCATCATGGAAGTACTGTATATAGGCTGAAACGGTTATAAGAAAGTTGTTTGTTTGGACACTGTCATCTCTTCTAGTCATATGTTTTTAAACCACAGATACTACTGAGTAAGGATTTATAGTGGAATGGATTYGAGTKCCCATTTATGAATAAAAGAGTGTGAATACGTACCACAGAGAATATAGTTAATTTTGCAAATTGAATAGGCATGTAAGTGGTACTCTTTACTGAGAAACCAGGTCTCTTCAGAGTGGGAAATATTTAGGAAATGTGAAAGCCAACAAAACAGTGTCAGTTGTAGCCTAAGCTGATTTTGCACTGGTTATCAGTATTTAGGATTCCATGCATGTCCCGAATAAAAGACCAGCCAAAACTCTGCTCTCAGTTGGGAGTTGGGAAAAATCACTTCTGGCTATTGACCCATAATCGAGTTTCAACAACCATAATTTTTCTGAACATTTATGTAATCTCTGGCACTGGTCTTGCATCCTCCACATTCTGAGTTGTCATTGCTTTTCAGTTGTTCTAAGCAAAAGGGTGGAGAGTACATGGAAACTGTCTTTATATCACAAGAAATCCCTAAAAAATATTTTTAAGGCTCCTTTTTTTTTAAATATAATGTCAAGAGTCATTAACACATTAACAGTAATTCCTAAGCTGTTCTCCAAAATGTCTGCTTATAAGTAAACACAGCTTAAGGCTTTAAATTGCTTGTTTTTAAAAAAGTCTCTTCTTGGTAAAGGCTTTGCCTTCTGTTGAGAAACATAATTAGAAATGAGATCTGAACTTTGGAACAGTAAGTGTTGTGCTTCTTGCCAACTCTGGTTTGAAAATAACAGTACTTTCATAAATTCTCTTCCACTGTGCCTGGCAAGAATTTAAAGCACTGTAATGTCCTAAACAGGATATTTCAGTCAGAATGATTTTACATTCAAGTAATTTGTTAGAGGATGTCAAGGTGTATTAGTTTTAAACTAACACATTTGGGTAATGAAATGTGCCATCTGCACATACAAAGCTTTCACAAGGTTTGTATCACTCTTCTACCTAAATACTGACAGAAAGAAGTACCTCTTAGAGTGAGTCTTCTAAACTTTCTAAGGAAATGGCATTTTCTGGAGTTAAATTATAGGAAAAACAATAAGCATATATACACTCCCTCTCTCTCTCTCTCTCTCTCTCTCTGTATATCTATATATATATATATATATACAATATATATGGCTTTATTTAGGGAAGACACTTGACTTAACATATACTGGGCTAGGTAGATTTTTGTTGTCAGGAATTTCTTCAAATAACCGATTTAATGCAGTGCTCTAGGATGATTTTCTGGGTTTAAGTTAGAAGTATGAACACAGCCTCTTCTTCAACTCTTTGAAATTATTGTGTCTCCAGCTAGAGTAGTCATTGTTTCCTTTATTTCAATTTATTTATTTTAATTTTATACAAATTTTCTGTTTCTGTAATAGCTCTTGGAAGAACTAGTGACTCTCATGGATAGCCTGTCAGTCTGGTACTCTGATGGCCTAGAAGCAATTAGGCTTTCACAGGTGCAAGTCCAGCTGCTCCTTGGATTCATTGCACGAGATAACTTACAGGTTTGTTGCAAATTCCTGCAAGTGATGCTGAGTTTTAAGGGAACATTTGATGTAAGGGTTGTGGTTTACGCTCRTACCAGTGAGCAGACCTGTGGCAGTTACTCATCCTTCTGCAGGGAAGATGTTTTGTTGGTTCTTACCATTTACAAATTTACTCTGCAGTCCTATTAATGTGCACTTCTGGAGTGTGAGAGAGGCAGAGGGCCTCCGTTTGAGGATGGGGCTAGGCAGGCACAAGTGGCGTAAAAAGATGGGCACTCAAAGAGGATTGCATTCGTTTTTTGTTGCTTGTTTTTGTAGGTCTGTGCTATGGCAGCAGCCAAACTAAACACCCTCCTTCAAACCAAAGTAATTGAGAGCCAGCCTGAAGCATCCTACCTCCTGGGGAAGTTGGAAGGCATTTTGAGTAGGTCAATTGAAGAGAAGACAGAAACTTACTCGTTTTTGATTCCCCTTGTTCGGACATTGATATCCAAGATTTATGAACTTCTCTTCATGAACCTGCATCTCCCTTCATTGCCTTCTACCAATGGCAGTCCATCTTTCTTTGAGGACTTCCAAGARTACTGCAGATCTGATGAATGGCAGGTTTATATTGACAAATATGTAAGTAGTAATTTCTTTTTGTATCATTTCATCCCTCTTTTCAGCCATGGAAGCAGAGGAGGAACCCATTCAGAAATCATGTTGTGCTTTTTATTTTGCTTTGATGGAACCAGATTATTCCAAATATGAAGCAGTATGAAGAGAATTCATTCAGACACGATAATGAGCAGATGGCACTTTATTGGAAAGACTGTTATGAGGCGTTTATGGTGAATATGCACAAGCGAGACCGGGAGAGAGGAGAAAGTAAACTTAAATTTCAGGTAAGGTTTTCAGTGAATGCAATGCTGTCTTTAAAGAACTCTCACAAGAGTTGCCCTCTGAAAGATGGACAAAATGAATTCCAGGATGACACAGTTCAAGTGATTGTAGACAGGTTAATTGTCTTAAGATTTTATGGCAGTGGGACTATATGCACTTGCAGGATATGCTTTCTAATTCTGCCCTCTCTATTAGGAGTCTTATGTGTAAGCAAAGTTATTTCAGTACAGTAGACCTTCCTTTTTGCACAGCAACCTAAAAATATGCTCAGCCATAAGCTGCATTTTCTTTTACTTTGATTTATGTTTTGAATTATAAAAACCTGTTCTCCATTATGAGCTTTTTGTTTGTTTTTTTTCTTGAACCCCATTTCAATACCATTAAAACACTTAAAAAACTGAACTGTTTTCATTTAATATGGGAAAACTGCTTCTAAACTGACCTTTCTGTGCGAGGTCCAGATTCAGTTTCTGCATTAGAACTAACTGGTTATTGTAGGAAATACCATGGTGAAATCACATTTCTCTGGTTTCCCATTTGCTTTCTTAATAACAAAACTTATAGGTCTATTTTATTCAAATAGCTAAAGGAAGAATATAGTATGAGTCATATTCTAGAAATTCTGAATTTAAGAAAAATCCTACCTATTAYTGTAGGATTTCTAAACTGAGCACTTTGCTGATGATGAAAAATTGCTTTCATGTGGATTCAGCATTGGTAAGGCTTTCTTCACATCTTTAAATCAAAATTTGCCATTATTTCTTCTAGCTGTAAGCTTTTTTTAATTGCTCACATCAGTATTAACTTCAAATTTCAGAATTTTTTATTGCTAAACCTTTTTTKATTTTTCTTGTTTTATGGGAATTCTTGGAAACCACCAAACAGTGTTTTCTATGGTCAGAGTTAATTCAGTGCTAGATTTATTTGCAATGGGTTTTGCAGGAGCACTTTGTGGAACCATTCAGCAGAAAGGCTCGGCAGGAAAACCTGCGGTACAACAGTATGCTAAAACAACTCAGTAGTCAACACACAGCCACTCTGAGGCAGTGGAGAGCAGCCCAGCTTTACTTATTCTCTGAACGTGGTCCTTGGGCTGAAAGGTGAGACTGGAGTTCCTAAACTTTATAYGATGCTTAAAAGGAATTTGTTCACATGACTGTTTCACATGGTTAGAATCTGGTCAGAGTGACTGCAATAACCATTCTTGAGATGTACAGTCTCAATACTGAATGGATCTTTTATCATGTTTTCTGCATTTAAATATCAGATTGCAAAGTATGAAGTGTAATKSTGAGCTTATTGCCTGGATACTTAACTAGTTATCAATTAAGTAGTTGTAAAAACATTTTGAGAGATCCTGTGCATCAGTGATTCTATGAGAGAAGATAATACGCTTGCTAATAGAGACTTTTGAATTTTTATATATGAAACTAAGTTCAATGTAAGAGTACATATTGCTTGTCATAGCTTTTGGGGAAGTTCTCAATAAAGTTTTTTTGTAAGTCTTTTAATTGCCATTAGCTTCAAGTATAAATGATTTAATGTATTTCAGTAGAAAACACTGTTAAACAGGGCTGGTCCTGTTGAAACCTTTATCAGTGATTTGGATTAAGCCTTTGACTGCACCCTCAGTAAGATCACAGATGRCACCAAGTGGGAGTGTTGATTTGCTGGAGGGCAGGAAGACTCTGCAGAGGGTTCTGTGTATTGTTCGAAAAGGCCAAGTGCCAGGTCCTGCCCCTGAGTCACAATAACCCCATGCAGCTCCAGGCTGGGGYGGACTGGCTGGAGCAGAGCTCAGCAGCAAAGGACCTGGGGGTGCTGGTCAACAGCKGCTGAGCATGAGCCAGCARTGCTCAGGTGGCCAGCAAGGCCAGTGACACCTGGCCTGTGTCAAGAATGGTGTGGCCAGCGGGACCAGGGCAMTGACTGTCCCTCTGTACTTGGCACTGGCAAAGTGCCTCACCTCAAGTGCCGTGTCCAGTTCTGGGCCCCTCACTGCAAGAAGGACATTGAGGCGTTGGATTGAGTCCAGAAAAAAGCACTGATGTTGATGAAAGGTCTAGGAAAGTGTAATGAGGAGTGGCTAAGGAAGCTGGGGCTGTTTAGCTCAGGTAGACCTCATTGCTSTCTRCAACTCCCTGAGAGGAGATTGTAGTTGAGGCAGGGATTGGTACCTCCTTCCATGTCATAAGTGAAAGGACAAAAGAAAATGGCCTCAAGTTGTGTCTGGGAAGGTTCTGATTAGATATTAGAAAATAATTTTGGGGTGATTATGGTGATGGTAGGTTGTCAGTTAGACTTGATGATCTTGAACATCTCTTCCGATCTTAGTAATTCTGTGAAAATAAATGCTGTTTACAAAGTAAAGAGTGATGGTCAGAGCTGCAGTGTGAAATGAAAGCAATAAACTGCATTTTATTTTTATTTTACAATATACAAGTGGATGACCAGTCCTTTTCTAGGTATGCATTCTTTTGTAATCAGTTCATTCATGTAGGTCTTTACTCTTTTAACACTGTTTTTATGAATATTCCTGCTTTCATAGGAAACAGCATCCTATTCACTGGAAACTTTCAAATGTGGAAAACTTTTCACGTATGAGACTAAAACTAGTACAGAATTACAGCTTCAACTCTCATCAGGATGCTAGTGACCTGAGAGATAATTTAGGTAAAGTTGTATTGGTTTTTTATTTCTCTTGAATTATTACCAAAGAAAGATACCCACTTTCCTCTTTGTATTTAACAAGCTGTATATGCTAGATACATAAATCTTGAGTTTTCTCAATCTAATTTATAATAAAATTTGTAATATTAGAATGGTGCTTTGACCTGAAAGAGCATATTCCTACTGCATAGAAGTCTTTTACCCTGGTTCATTGAAATGTGTGGTTTTGTGGTGCAATAAAAGAAGTTCACTCCTTGGTTTTAAAGTAAGCTCTCGCAAACTTTCTTGGATAATATTATTTCTTCRTGAAAGAAGCAATAAGGTCAGATTCAGCAGCGTTTGTTCAAACATTTTAGAGTTTATTATTAAACCATGTAGAAATGAAGCGCTTTGTTTTGGAAGTCTAAGTTGGGGGTGTAAGTGTTAAGTTAGGTGTATTGAATATCAAGGCTCAAGAAAAAAAAAAAAAAACAAATCCCTAATAACACTCTTTTAAACCCACATAAGGAAAAAGCAAATGTAGTTCTTTTTTTCCAGAGGTAGCAGTGCAATGTCTGGAAGAACATTGCAAAATATTTAATTAGAAGTGTGCACATCAGAATTCAATTTGAATTTTTCTTAGGTGTTGTGTTCCCTTTCTACTGTCATAATTTTCAGTGCGCCTCAAGGACATTTTTTAGTGTTCTGCTTAACCAGAAAAATATTTTAAGAAGTCTGATTGCTTCTTACTTGGTTAAAACCAAAGTTCAACCGTAGAAGATACACTGAGTAGTTTAGATTTCCAAAAATATTGTAGCAAAAAGAAGTTCTGAGCTGTTATATGTATTTATGATAGGTGTGCACCAGACACAGCCCTCTAGTGAGTCTCTGCTTCTGGAGGTGGTGAAGCAGGTGAAAGTGAGTTACTTGGAAGATGATGTTCTAGAGCTACCAGAAGAAGACACAGCAGCCAGTTCCAACTTGTGAGTAGAACAGAATGAAACAATTGTGATTTGTTTCTGTGCTAGGGATAAGGAATGAGGAATAACTTTGGAAATTGAGTAGCATACAAAGCTTGCTTCTGTCTGGCTTTGACAATTCAATCCAGGGCAGTTCTAATCAGCAAAGTTAGTGTTGGATTTATAATTGTCAGCACTGAGACATGAAAAGCCCCAGGAAAAAGAAGGCAGAGCCGATGTTTGTAGGGTTCTGTTAGTGATCCGCTGCTCACAGTTGGTCTGAAGCTGAAGCTACAGAACCGGTGAAGCTTTTCTACAATGTACATTGGATATAACTGTCAAGAGGCAATCTGCCCTGTAAGGACATAGACTAGACTGGAGCTGCCTCTTGTCCATAGTTGCCACAGCCATTCATTCTACTGTCAGCTGCATAGCATGGAAATCTGTGTGGTGGGCATTTAAATGCTGGAGAGTGCCCTGTGTTTAAGAGCATTCCAGAGAGGCCTGCTGTGCTTTCTTCATGTCACTTGTGTGACTGCAAAAAAAAGAAAAAAGGCAGAAGAGGGAGGATAGCAAATGCTTTGCTTCAGTAGTTGGACATGTTGTGGTGTGCATGCATCTATGTGTGTCTGTGCTGTTCAAGTCCTGTAGAGATATGGCACTCTGAGTGATACTGATACATCTAGTACTTTAAAGGTTATTAAATGCTTGCTATAGACTATAGCTGAATAACCCTGAAGATAGTTTTAGGCACACTAACTGGAGCTCAGCTTGGCTCTGGGGCACAGAATTTAAGCACCTACCAATTAAATAAGGAAGAGAAATGCAGCCTGATGTTTTCATGCTTTAGGGGAAGTCAAATTCCTTGTGTCTGAGAACAAAATGTCAGGACAGAAGAGCAATGCTATGAAATTGTTTGTGGTCCAGTCTGAAAAACCCAAGATTACTGATGAAAGTAGTTTTATGTAATTGTTTATGTTTTTTTGTAGTTTTAATGCCATTCAAATTTGATTCTTTTCTGGACTGTGATATTACCAAGGACCTAACCAACAGTATAATCTATCCAACATTTGGTGGTGTTTTTGCAGGGATGAGAAGGACGAGGAAAGTCAGAAAGAAAAGCTAATATTGTCTGAAGACTGTGAACTCATTACAGTGATTGACGTGATACCAGGCAGGCTGGAGGTCACTACTCAGCACATCTACTTCTTTGATGGTAGCATTGAAAAAGAGGAAGGTGAGCACAGTCAATGTCTCTTTGTATTCAGTGCAGTTCAACATTCTGCTTTTAGTAGGCTAAGTTTATGTTTTGAAAATGAGTGTCAAAATAATTGTCAAAGTTGTTGATCTGTAGTTAAAATTAGTATTGCGCCTGATGGCCAGTGGCTGGCTGATCTCTTCAGTTTCAAAAATCTGTAACTGTACTTTCTGAGCTGGTAAATTGATTCACTGTACTGTACTGTAACTGTACTTTCTGAGCTGGTAAATTCTTAGCGTTTCTTAAATGTAACTTATTAAGATACCTGCTGACTGAAAAAAAGTTACTGCCTCTAATTTGCTTCATAAATGGCATCTCTGATCTTCCTAACAAATAATGCTTTACTCATGCATTGATTAAAATATGTAGTAGTATATACACATTAACCATCTGTATTAATTTAGGGAATTCTATTAGAACACACACAGCTAGCTATGAAAACATCAAAGCGAAATATAGGGCAAATGATAGTAACATTTTCCAAATCAGTATACCAAAATGGCAGCCTTTGGGAAATCTAAACATAAAAGTTTGTTTGAGCCTGTTTAAGAAAGCAAAGGGGATTGGTTCATACTTTTTGTCRACAGAATACATTTATTATGTGTCTTTAATCAGAAAACAAAAGCAAATTCTACATTCCATCAGATACTTCTTGCTTCATTTCTTTCAGTACAATATCTGAAGTTAGTATTTTCCTAGCAAAATGGTTAATGAAGTCAGCTATAATACTTTGCTTTTCTAGGGRTAACTCTGAGGTGATTGGAACTTGTACTGCACTGTGTCTGTATGAAAAGGGTTTGTTTTTTAGTTTATATTCCAAGTCAGTAAACAAAGTGCTCTTCCTAGGGGTAGGTTTTGATTTCAAATGGCATCTTTCTGAAATTCGAGAGATACATTTGCGTCGGTACAACCTGAGGAGGTCAGCTTTGGAGATCTTCCTTACCGATCAAACCAACTATTTCCTAAACTTCAATAAGGAGGTATGGATTTCCTAAATTTAATGGATATATAGAATTAGCATAAGAGTCAAGTTTAAGTTTAGTGGTTGTCTTTCATAACCCTGTAACRCTAGTAGCAAAAGGTTTGTTTTACACAGTTATTATGGAAAACTAGACTGCGGACTGATATCTACAAGCTGATTAAATGTGAAAAGATAGATAAAACAAGATTATCATTTTTCCTCTCTCTCATTCTCTCTGTTATACAGAATGGTTATTTAATTAAAATTACATCAGTAGTAATCTAGATGTCTTGAAGCCTGTAAATATTTTTAAAGATTGAACAAATTAATTACAAATCAAAGGGGACTTCCTTTTTTACAGCTACAATGGAAATGAATGATATTCCATGATTTAGAAAGGTAACCTTTCTTCCCTCTGGATAATATCAGTGATCCTTTTTATGAGTGAGTAAGATACACTCAGAACTTAGGGTGGGTTACATACAAGGAGGTCAATTTATGAACAGCTCTTAGAAAATGTGTGCTTTGGTTTTGATGTGAAGGAAGTCACATCCATCCATGTTCAAATGTTTTAAACAGCAAGAGATCAAAGTGCTTGAAAGTGTCCTATTTATTTCACATTTTAATTGGCAGATAAGTTGCTTAATTGTCAGCTTCTGTCTCCAGAACATTGGCTTATAAGTGCTGTTTTCTAACAGGTACGAAACAAAGTCTACAGTCGGATATTGTCACTGCGTTCTCCAAACATTTCTGGGACCAGATCTCCRCAGGAACTTTTCAAAGCGTCAGGTTTGATGCAGGTACGAGACTTCAGCTAAATGGTCTAAAGCAGTCCTCTGCTTTTGGAAGGAATCCTACAGTGTTTAGCTGACAGCTGCTAACTTCTGTACTCTCAGCCTGGCCCCCAAACTTTCACGTGCATGTTTCTGGAAGTGTTTGGTTTGTGTTTACAGTCAGGTACATGTGTAGAGCCAGACTCTGTTGATGTGATTGACAGGCATTCCAACATGAATACAAAACATGTGGCACAGTTGCTTCTGGTTTTAGTCTGTGATCTTGAATGCACATTTTGAAACTTCATTCACTAGATGTGCTAAATATTTCCCCTGCTATCTTTTCATGATGGGGCTTTCAACAAAACACTCATGAAGATTAAGTGAGAATTATTAATATTAATATTAAAAAAAAAAGTCATAACATCTGTATTACCATAAATGYGGATACATTTTTATATGTAATAAATGTATTTTTATTTTCCATCTCTTTCTGCCAAAATTGTTTTCTCTGAGGGAGGAAGCTTTACAAATAACATTAAAATATTGGAAATACTTTGATTGTTCTTTGTTTTCCTAACAATAAAAACTATCCAGTCGTGTATTTACAAGAGAAAATATCATCTGTAATGGCACATCTCCAACACCCTACAGACAAATACTGAGCTCTTCTGAACACAGCTATGTCTGCTCTTTTGTTTAGAATACAATCATGGAGCAAAGCTGCACAGACARTTTGGTTTGCAAGTTCTTATACTGTTAACCAGTGGGAGAATAATTCATAAATAAATTTTGATCTTAATACTCTAATGGATTTCAAAGTTCTGCTCCCCTTTTTATCAGTACCTGTTAATATCCCTGCTTGTTTCTTTATTTCTATTTTTCTTTTTACTGAGGCTGCTAATTGTCTGCAGCTCTGTATTTGAAACAGTACTGTTGTCAATCAGGACCTGATTTCAATGAAATATAGATGGAACAATCACTMAATCAAAGAGAAAATAAACTTTATTATGAGAAATTGATTCTGAGCTTTCATACAGTTTTTGTGGTCTTGTGCTTTTTGCTTGCCAATGCTGTCCTCTGGCAGATAGATACTGACAAGATGTGTAATTTGCAATAATTATATATTTGATATAGTGAATGCCATTTTATCTYCCATTGTCTTTCAGAAATGGGTGAATAGAGAAATATCCAACTTTGACTACCTTATTCAGCTGAACACCATGGCAGGACGTACTTACAATGACCTTGCTCAATATCCTGTGGTAAATATAAAAGCTAATTTAAAAATTTTTGACAAAGATATGTTTTTTTTCTGTTTTGAAAGATGTATTTTTAACCTCCGTTGGGTGTTTAATTTTKGTTTTCAGTTTCCCTGGATTTTACAAGATTACACTTCAGAAGAGCTGGACCTGAACAATCCTGCAGTATTTAGAGACCTGTCCAAACCCATAGGTGTGGTAAATGAGAAGAATGCGAAGACTGTGAAAGAGAAGTATGTATTTGAACACTTGGTTRTATTTCTCTGTCTTTTCTGAGCCTCCAGGCTAGTAAGACATTTAAAAAACAAAGTTGTGATGGTGATATTTTAAAAGCTGGTTTTATAATGTAACAGATGCATTTGCAAAGGTYGTTGATTTGTTGTTTCTGCTGCTTTCAGACTATATTATATGGCACTCAGTTATATGGCAGTGAAAGGACAAAACTTACTGTTATAAATTTYCAATTGTTTCTCAGCTGTGGAGATGAAAAACTCAGGCTGTAGAAACAATTTAATGGCCCAGCAGCTTGAAAAGACATAACRTGTGCTGTGTCTACATCAAGATAAGGAATGTGAAATCATACTGATGAGTTGAGCTGCCTGTGGTAAGAGGTAGCATTGATCCATAGTCTGTGCTCYCTCCTTTTTTCAAGCATAGATWATTATCTTCAACATAAAATACATCWCAATGACTGTCAGCAAGTCTGTTGTGGGTATAAATGGCAGGTACATGCACCCCCATAGCAGAGTAGTGATCTTTCCTTTTCTGTGTGGGAGTGAGTGTGCYATCATAACAGACTCTAGTCAGGTATTTTCCAAAATTCAGAAAACCTGGAACATGGAGGATTTTCCTTGAATGATTAGGCTCTGTCCTGACTGTAATGAAATTGGTTCTCTAAGAATATGTTTAACTAGAATTTCTTTTACTGGCCTTGTGAGGCTGAGGAATGTATCAGCCAGATGGTGGCATGGTAGAGTGAGCTTGCCAGTAGAGAAGGAAATGGGCATGAGTGTGAATTAGATCTCTCATTTGCATCTTGGCACAGTCACACACACACTTCTTAAATCTTGCAGGAAAACATCACAATGGTAATTTACTTTAATAGTAAATACTTGGTTTAGTGATGTGGAGTGTTTTGGTCTKTTGTACAAGATCGTCAGTCCCTTTGGCTGGTTTTTGACAGCTGATAGCAGATGCCCAGGGAAAAGTATAACAGGCATGCAAAGGCTTAATCTGGTTTACATTTCTATCTTTCAGCAGTATTTTGCTTAGGGACTTTCTGAATAAGATTAGGAATCTTCACGTTTGGTAGAACTCAACGTATTTTTCTCTTCTAGATTGATGTGGTCATTTCTTTTGAATCTTTACCTGGAATAAGCATAATCCACATGTAAATCAACTATGATGCTCAACTATAATGCTCAGTTGTATTTATGAAGATTTCTTGTTTTAGATATGAGAATTTTGAGGATCCTCTTGGGATGATTGATAAATTTCACTATGGGACACATTACTCAAATGCTGCTGGTGTCATGCATTACCTCATTCGGGTAGAGCCTTTCACAACTCTTCATATCCAGCTTCAGAGTGGCAGGTATGCTGAGCAAATAAACAGCCTCTTCCTATTTCTTCCTTGTCATTTTACTGAGGGAATTATCGAAGTCAACCTGAGTATCTGATCCACAGATTTGACTGTGCCGACAGACAGTTCCACTCTATTCCTGCTACCTGGCAGGCACTCATGGACAACCCCAATGATGTCAAGGAACTTATCCCAGAGTTCTTCTACTTTCCAGAATTCCTGGAGAATCAAAATGGTAAACTGGCTGCTAAGAATATTCTCACATAAAACTGTTTCTGGATTATTCAGAAAATAATAGTTCCAACCATTTGTGAATGCTAAGGAACACTTGTTACTAACTTTATGGTATGATCATAGACGCTAATCATCACGCTGGCTTCCAACTGTTTAGTGAAGATACCAGTTGTGTTAAGCAACAGCTTAAACATAGTTTAAAATTCAGGCTATGCATTTAAGGATGGCTAAAAATARTGTTGCTTACCCAATGGAAAGTATCAGAAATGCTCACTTGGATGTTTGAAAAACTTAGTAATAGTTAATACTTATTAAATACTTAGCAAGAGTTAATAGAGCTAAATTATATTTATTATAATGCTGATTGAAAAGACAGTATCCTACATTCTGGTATGAGACTCCTGGGCATTTTTGAATTCACATTTATTGTTTAGTGATTTGTTTCTCTACCTTTGCACAATTTGAAAATGGATTGGTATTGTGCTGCTACAATCTAGTACTAGAGTTCTAAATTAGAGCTAATTGAGCTAATTAGTCCCACTTTCATCAAGTCATTTAACTATGTAGAGTTGTTTCAGTGATAGCTGGTGAGATTTAAGATTCCTTTAAAGGCTTGATTTTACAAGTAAAAAACCTCTAACTTTCTTCTTATGAATAACCTTAAGGAGCTGTTTCGGACTCTTAATGCTGGTAAAGTAAATGCAGATGGTTTAAAGATGGATGTGTAAAAGATTAATGCTACTTTTATGGTTGGGATTTCAGCTTCAAAATAATTTACATATTTTGGATGATTTTTATCCTTTATCATTTAAAACTGTAAGTACACAGAACAGAACTTCAGCTCCTATGTCAGGAGATTTACATTAAGAATTTTTCAGTAACCTTCTCTTGCATTGAGAAAAGCATGATTTTTAATCTTTATTGAAAAACCAACTTGAAATACTTGAAATATTTTGTAGTGACTCTTAAACTTGTCTGCATTATTCACTAGGTTTTAACCTAGGCCAGCTTCAAATGTCCAAAGAGGTGGTAAATGATGTTGTTCTGCCTAAATGGGCCCATTCCCCAGAAGACTTCATTTACAAACACAGGAAGGCTCTGGTAAGGTGTTGTTTGTATGTGAGACAAAATCATAAAGGAAGTGACTGCACATTGTTGCTGTGGCTTCGATATAACACAAGTTGGATGACATTCAAACTGGRGTTGTGGTTGCATTTGACATTACAAGTAACCTTAGAACTTCCAGTTAAAAACTCTGTGCATGTTGATAAATTGCTGAAAAGAGCATTTAATCTCTTGGCCATTTTGGGCACTAATGATTTGGGCATTTGCTGACCTAAGAGATAAAATGCAGAGTTAGGTTAGCCTTGTCTTGCTATTTAAAGCTTTTTCTGTATGGTATCAGGGAGCTGGCAGGTTGCCTTCCTTTGTACAATTTGCATTTCAGTAGTGCAGATGTGGATCTGTTGTGTCGCTGTATTGATTTTCCCTCTTACCTGGCAGTTACTGCCCATAATACGTGAGGATATTCTTATGCTTCTACCCTTTCTTATGCTTCTGCCCTATACATTGATAAGTACCTAATCTGTGGATACTTTTAGTTTAGGAATTCAATCTTTTCCACAGAAAAGAGTAAAAACGGCATGTTGGGAGCAGTACTTCTCTTATTCTTACAAGAGTGTTTTTTCCTTCTAGGAATCTGAGTATGTTTCTGCTCATCTTCATGAATGGATAGATTTGATTTTTGGCTACAAGCAGAGGGGACCAGCTGCAGTGGAGGCGCTTAATGTGTTCTATTATTGTACTTACGAAGGTACAAAGCAGTTTGTTCCCTTGTCATTGTCATCAGACTTGTGAGTTTTCATTATTAGAAGACACTTGATCAGCGAGCATACCATTCARTAGCATATGGTAAGGCAGCAGATTTATAGATGAAATATGGCAGCAAACCTTGTAATGTATCATTGGAAAAACAGTACAGTTCTTTTTTCTTTGAAAGGAGGGCTRTTACAGTTTGTTGTGGTTTTTTTCTAGAAGTTATTGGGTTCTCTTGTCACTTTCTTATTTGCTTGCTTAAAAGCATTTGTGGGAAGAGGGTTTGTGGTTTAGAGTTCAGGCATGTTGCTTAAAAACAACTAATATTAGAGGCAAATGCTAATCTGTTAATTTCAAAGCTAAATTTTGGATGGCTTTTGTGTGCTAATTGTTACTTGCGTGAAAAATATTAAATTAATTTGATAAGGCAAAGGCCTTGCAATTCTTGCCCTGAGAGATACATGTAAAATTCAACATGCAGAGTGGAGTTTTCAGCTTGTATTTTAAATGGAGGCATTGTTTGAGAGATTTCCTGAGGGTAAGGGGCCATAAACGTGCAAGTAAATAAGTTTTGCAACGTTAGTTGACCATATTTATTCTTAACAAGTTGATTGGATTGTGTTCTTTTTTTTTTTTCTTTTCCCTATTCTTCTTCATCATTCTGGTTGTGCACCAGGGGCTGTGGATTTGGATGCTTTAACAGATGAGAAAGAGAGGAAGGCTTTAGAAGGGATGATAAACAATTTTGGTCAAACTCCCTGTCAGCTGTTAAAGGTAATACTTCTTTCGCTCCCTCTCAACCAGACCTTTGTCATTGAATACAACTGAGTTACAAGGACTTCTGAAAAAAATAATGACTTGTAAGGTAATGGTTTGTAATTTTAGCAATGTTAAATATTTGCCACATTACCAAAATACCCATTTTCAAAATAAATTAATTTGCTTCAAGAAGGGAACTTAAGTATGTAATACTGTTTTCCATTAAGGTTCTGTGTATCTTGTGTGTATTGAACGAATTGATAAACTAGTCTAATTTGTTACTCCTTCAAATATTGCCTCCTAGGAGCCCCATCCACAAAGACTGTCAGCAGAAGAGGTAGTGCAAAGACTAACTAAAAGTGATACCTCTACTTTGAATCTCTTCCAACACCTCACTGAACTGAAGTCGTTCTTCATAGAGGTAGATGTGTTACTTCARATTATTTAAAGTCTAATCTGAAACTTCTGATGTACTTGAAACAAAAGGTCACAAGCTAGATGAAAATATACTTGCTTCCTATTTAAGGAAAATCTTTTACAATGCAATGTGTATTAAATGAGCTCTGTCCTTCTAGTTGGCTTCACAGAGGTTGAGTCCCATAATCTGCTGGGTGTTTGTGTGGGTGTTGTTTGAGTAGTAAATYAGTCACCACACCAAGAAGGCTAAAAACCTCATCGGTGGTGTTGGAGGACCCACTGAACTTGGTAGTTAAACTCACTGACTYAGGACCAGGGTTTCATTTCCAGTATTTGTGATGAAGCCTACCTGCACAAACTGAATGTGTGTCTACCAACATCTCAGAGTGCTCTGCAGGTCTGACATTGATTCCAGAGCCTTTGGATCTTACTTTTCACAGGTTCTAGATTTGTCCTTTAGCTCTTGAATATAATCAGATCAAAACCATGTCCTTTCTCTTAGGGAATTAGTGATGGTGTGCCCATTGTCAAAGCCGTTGTCCCCAGGAATCAGTCACGTTCCTTTATTTCTCAGGGAAGCCCAGAGATCTTGGTGAGTTGCATATGTCAATACTGTTCTTAAACTACAGAYGCCAAATGAGTGTATTTTTCTGCATTCAGCTTGTAGAGAAACATTTCTTAACTGTTCTTCTAATCTGTTGCTTTAACTCATTAAGAATGTCAGTTACAAGTTAAATATTTATCTTCCAAGGAGAAACCAGGCTGATTTGTTGAATGGCATTTAAGAGCTGACAAGACAGGGCTGTAAGTTACAGTGAGACATATTTTAAGTTGCCACTTGATCAACTTCCCTGTAGCAACCAATTTGCTAATTCAGTACAGCCCAGATTTAAAGTTACAGGATTGAGTTATTAATGGTGTCATTATGTTTATCATCGCTTCCCAAGCCATATCTTAAACTATACCGTATGTGGTGCATGCACACTCTAAAAGCCTTTTCATTGTTCCTAAAACTAACTTTTACACCAACACATTTTTTTTGCACATGTTCTTATACTGTGGCACATACCAAATACTAAAAGGAGGACAGTGTTTTTTTGTTTATATCTGTATGTATGGCCTAGATACTGGCCCCAGTGTAATAATACCTCTGTTTCRCAGGAAAGAGTATTTTCCGGTATTCTTATTTTGTAGTTCAAAATTATTGTCCTGGCTTAATGTGGTACATTCGTGTGTTACTTGGACACATCTTAAAGTCTCCTGGTGTTTTTCATAAATATCTGATGAAAATAACCTTGGATATTTACATTCCTTTGTAACTTCCTTAGAAATGGAACTATGGTACATTGTTTTTTAAATTTCCTATGTTAATATGTTTACTATTAACCATTAATATTCAGAGCAGAGAAGAAGCAGCATGACTGACTTGTAATTAAATGTTTGAGAGGAGTTGGTTGGCTGGGATTTTCAGTTTTTGTTTCCTACTCATCCTTCCTACCTCAGCTTCTCTGACCWATGTAGAAAATAGACTATTCTAATATGGTTCTATATATGACATGTGGATTAACTCATCTGAGGTGGATCTTTTATTGATTTGTTTGTCTGGGGAGAAGTGCATGTGGCAAATTTTCAAGGAACCTCTACTGGATTTTATGCAAGCTCCATTAGCATCAAGACAAGCAGAAAATAARCCTCTGGGTTTCATCAACTTTTTCATCCAACTTTTTTAGGTAACAACAAGTCTGAACTGCGTTATTGGAACTCATGGTTGGCTGCCTTATGACAAAAATATTTCCAATTATTTTACATTCATCAAAGATACAACAGTGACAAATCCCAAGTAAGCAAATTTGAGGAGGCGTACAGATCAATGCATCTAAAATAATGGATTATAGTAATTGTTCAAAATGAGTGGCTTGTGCTGTATTCATTGTCTGAGTTTTCACCTAAGAATGGATCTTCTAATGTTCACTGATACGACCTCTAATCTGTAATAGCATTCTAGTAGAGTTACATAAGTGGCATTTCAAGCTTCATTCTTAGATGATTATTCTTAGAGCTACTTCTAATATTTTTCTAATTATCAATCATAAAAGCTCCTCTTGGAATCTGAAATAGGCAGTCTTCATATTTATGCTAGGTTAATACATACAGGTTTATGTGGTGGGTTTTGGTGTTTTTTGTCTTTAGAATATTCCTTTTTGTCTTTCATGTTGCAATGCTGAGTAGTGACATGAGTTATCCAATAGTGTAAAAGGCTGAAAAGATCTAAGATGAAATCTTGCTTCCAGTCACTGATAGCAGTGACGGTTGTGCCATGGATATAGCCTCTTCTATAGACAGAATTTGTTACTGATTTTTAAAGACAGAGGAAGTGCAAAATACGTGGATTTGAGCTAAGGTTACTCTTAACTACTCATTGTTTGCCTACAGAACACAACGCAGAATGAGTGGGCCTTTTGCCCCAGGGCTGGAGATCACCTCCAAGTTGTTTGCCGTGTCCCATGATGCAAAGCTGCTCTTCAGTGGCGGCCACTGGGACAACAGCATCCAAGTGACATCCCTTACAAAAGGCAAACTGATGGGACAGCACATCAGGCATATGGGTCAGTAACTCTGTGGTGGGAAATGGAAAGGGTTTATGGATGTACCTTGTTATGGGGTGTTCTCAGAACATAGCCAATTCACTTGGGCACACAAGTGTAGCAGTTGTAAAGGAATAACAGCATAAGAACTGAAGAAAGCTTGAATTGTGATTGTACATAAATACTTGAGCATGTCTTTTTAATCATTGGAGAGGTGGTTTGATGTAGTTCCAAARTAAGGCTTGCCTGCTATTTTTAGGTAGCAAAGCTGAATAAGTCAGGTGGGTACACTTGGCTGTATGATGATTTCATTGCTTAAGTGTCATCAACCCTTATTACAGTGGAGTATGTCATGCTGACTGCAAATTAGGATACAGTGTTGACAAATTGTATCCACATTGTCAGTCTGTGGGCAATTCGTCTTCATTRCCCGTGTAACAACTTTGTTTTCTTTTCTTTTTGTAGATATTGTGACCTGCTTGGCAATAGACCACTGTGGAATTAATTTAATTTCAGGCTCCAGAGATACTACCTGTATGATATGGCAAATAGTTCAGCAGGTGGGTTATTTAAGCATACTCAGAAGCAGCTTCTGAATGTATTTTTGTTCTTCTCTGTTTTGCTGTTATATTCTATTGATTTTCTCTCAGGTTTGTAGCGAAGATAGTGCACTAAAATCAATTAGCTTAGTAATTTTATTCCCATTGTCTTCTCTGAAATGCTGTACGTATTAGTTACTATATATAGCTGAAATGCACTATTTTAGAGGCTCTYTTAAAGATTCCATAGATTATTTTCTGGGTAGGCAAATAAGAATTTTACATTTCTAAGCAGTTGTTCACTCCTAGTAGTCACATTTTTGCACTGCCTTTTCTCTGTGGGGGTTACTGATGACTACAGTAGTGGTTAGCAAAGACAGCACTGTCTATTACCTGCATCTGCCCTGGCATTCGAGATTTTTTGATATTGGTCTCATGCTTTCACACAGTGAAACTGGTTGTGTGATCCATGTGTRTACTTACACTCAAAATGTGAAGCTGTTTCCATCATTATGAATTTAAAATACTGATTTCCAATTGCATTTGAGATATACAAATAGGATTAATTGCTAAGGGGAGCTGTCATGTTTTGGACAGTAGATTTGGTCAAGTCACCTTGGTTGCGTCATGGAACTAAAGTCAGCACTTTAAAGCAGTAGAATGGTGTGTAACCACATGTGCTTTTGTGAAAGGTGTCTTTATGGTGGGGAGTATTTATAATTCTGTCTAGAAGTACTTAGTAGTAGTGCATGGTCAAAAAAAAGTAAATCCTTACTGCTTGAATGAGTAGCTTTTTRTTCCAAATGGGGATAAATGTTTGAGATTTTTTTAGTTTGTTTATCTTTTCATTGTTGGTTAAGTCATCCTCTGGAAATTATATTTGTTTAGAAGTGCTTTTTCTTAAGATTTTTAAAGTATTTTTAATTAATASATATATGTGATATTTTATGCATAGTAAATGTTTCTTGTGAGAGTTTTATCTTGGTMTTTACAAAGTGGCAGTAATGGACTGCATACTAGCATTTCCATTCTTCTTGTCTTCTCTGCACTGACACCTGTATTTTGACACTTGTTCTGTATTCCTGCATGCTTCAGGCTTTCAGGGCCTGGTTGGCAGTCAATTTTTTATCACAGAAATAAAAATAAATCATTCTCTGCGAAACTATTGGCTGTACCTTCTCTCTAAGCACAGTTCTTTCCTTAGAACAGGTTAGAGAATAAGCCCGTACACGCTGACAGTACACTCRTTGGAACAAAAGCTGTGATAACCTGCAGTTGTATGGGACCATTGCTATTTTTAATGACCATTACTGCAAGATTTCCTTTGCATATCATACTACTGGCAGTCACTGAGAAGTACTATTTCCTYCCTTTTCCTTAGAAAATGGAAAGARTTGCTGTTATTTTAAGTAAAATAGCTTTCAGCTTCTTTAAGCTTGATTATGAAGATGGTGCTTGATGCCAGGGTAAACTGTAAGAACTGGATAAGCCCAGGTACACAGGTAATGGACAAGTGTGTGAATGGGCTATGTGAACAGCTCCTCTTAGGGCTGCTTACTGTGRTCCTGGCACTCCTGGACACCTGCAGGGATAGGAAGGAATCAGCTAAGTCATAATGTCTCTCATGTTCATTCATTCTTGTGTTTTCAGTAAGTAAGATGCTGACATAAAAGGCAATACATTGATATTGGAGTGGTGAGTTATGCCTTTGGCTTTGGCCTCTGTCAAATACACACTTCACACAACTGGTGCTGAAGATACCAGAAGTTCATTTTTTGTTTGTCCTTCTTGCTTCTCCTTGCAAGAGAATGTGTCATTGTGCTTTTTGTTACTCTCAGGGAGGAGTGCCTGTAGGCCTGGCAACTAAGCCATTACAGATCCTTTATGGGCACACTGATGAAGTTTCAAGTGTTGGCATCAGCACTGAACTGGATATGGCAGTGTCAGGATCCAGGGTAAGCATCTTCCTACTTTTCTTTTTTTTTTTTTCTTCAAACCAAAGTCAAACCGCAAAAGGAGTTTAACGTTGATTCAGAATAATACCAGAAAAGTCACTGTTTCACAATCTTTTTCTTCAGCCTTGTGTATCAAGAAAATATGTGCCATCTCCTTTGCTGCCTGCTTAAATCAGACTGCGTCCAGCTGCTGTGCAGAGCATAGGCCTCACCTACCATGCRGTGTTACTCTGCACAGATGAGCTTTAATATGCGTGGACTTTTGTGGAGATTTTAGACTTCTCTTAGCAACACTTTTTTGACTGTTTCTTGCCTGCTCTGTTAACCCTGAAGGTTCTGTGCCACTTTCTCATGGTCTGCCTTACTGTACAGCACTGGCAAACTGCTGAACTCTGGCTTTATACTCCACATAATGCCTATTCATAAATGTGACCTATGAAATGGCTGATTTGCTGCCTATCCTCCCTCTTGTCCTACTTGCATTTGTTTTTTTTTCATATGCCTATAGTACATGGTCTTGAGGGGAAGRCTTCTTTGTGCAGAGTTCCTAATGTTCAGGAGTCCTTATCTCCCATTAAGGATTTAAGTGCTTTCAAAGCACTCCCTGTATCCTCTGTATGTAAATAGTGACTGTTGTGCTAATTTACTTGCTAAATATCAACTTCCCTGAATTTGGTTGCTGCAGGATGGCACTGTCATTGTCCACACTATTCGCAAAGGTCAGTATGTGAGGACTCTGCGGCCACCTTGTGAGAGTTCTCTTCTGCTGACTGTTCCCAACCTGGCTTTGTCCTGGGAAGGCCATATAGTTGTCCACACCAGTGTGGAAGGAAAGACTTCTCTTAAGGTACTTAAGTTCATGGAAAACCTCTGTTTCTGTCGCTGAAAATTTCAATCATAAATATACCTAACTTTATCTTAYTTCTTGAATTAATGGGGATTTTTGAGCAAGCAGTGTAAGTTTCCATATTTGAAGTTTGCTAGCTGATTTGCGTGCAGCTTGTTTAAAGGATAAATGACAGGCATATTGTGCTCCTTTGAGTTTCATTAAAATCTCCAAATACCTTGCAAGGAAGATGCTCAATCATATGTTAATGAATCTTCTTGGGAGAGCTGCTTTGGACTGGGAAACTAGGGGAAACAAGTTCCACTGTGCACAGAAACAGAGGCTTATAAGGGGAGTYGTAAGTTCTGAGTGCAAGATGCTCAGTGTCTACACTGTTTCTCAGTTTGGGATTGGAGACATGGCTATAAGGTTGTCTGTCGAGAAGCTGTGTAGTTGCTTTAATAACAGTAGAGCTGTTGTGATTTCTTTAAACATGGGAAATTTCTTGGAAGACACATTTCTTTGATGTAGGGATACTAGCTACATTAGAAAGATGGGGACAGAAGAGATCCAAGAGTTCTTCCTTGTCAGGCTGGAAGAATTTATGATGGTTTTGTTAGTTGTGTCTGTAATCATTAAGAAGTCATTGTCTTGTCCAGAAAATGCATCAGGATCTAGCTCTCTGGAAATATGCTTGTTTCCTTCTGCTTTTCAATTTGRGAAGAGAAGGGAGGAAAGGATGGTGGTAGCAAGGCTAAAGATGAATGCTATCTTGCTTTCTTCTTCTTTAACAAAAATTCTTATAAAATAGGGACCTGTCTGTTAAATCCATAGATGTTTCCAGGAAATTTGGAATTGATTAAATGGAGTAGGTAAGATGTTATAATGCTACATTAAGAGGTAGCTTCAGCAACTTCCATACATGACCTTTTATCTATAGATATTTAGTATAGGCTCACTACTGTTGTATCATTCCACAAGGAAACTTGTCAGCATTATCATCTGTGTCTTGTTGCCCAGGTAGCACCTGTTAATGRGCTAAAGGTAAAACTACTACTCTTTTTATGCTGTCAGTCCTCTGTGACATATTTATTTTTGATCTCTTCAGGATAAGAATGCATTACACCTCTATTCTGTCAATGGCAAATATCTGGGTTCTGAGACTCTGAAGGAGGAAGTGTCAGATATGTGTGTAACTGGSGAGTATATTGTGATGGGCAGCTTACAGGGATTTCTTTCCATACGGGATCTCTACAGGTAATGTACCACCATTATTATTGAGGTTCAAATAAAAATGCTTATTGAGATATGGCTGTGTAATGTGAACTTTGCTTGGTGTTATAGGTGATAGCTGTTGCTTTTTCTATGTTCCMCCCAAAAAATGGTTTTAGGGGAAATAAGAAATGGAGAAAAATAAAATGAGAAGTTCTAACGGATGTTTCTTCCCAGATATTTATCCCAATTAAACACCTAGACCTGACAGGAGGAGCTGTCAGTTTGAAGCTGTCAGTTTGTTCTTGTCCCCTGATTAGTCACACGGAGCTCAGCAACTGCAGGATCAAGCCTTATGTGGTTCTGCACTGAGTTTTAAGCTCCACTCACTGCTTTGTTCTGTAGAGCTCCATTGCTCCTTAGAATGGGAGTGATGTTTGTCCCTTAGACAGCTGTGGGACTCATGTCACTGTTCTTCAGTGAAAATGTCTTAGCTTATTGACTTACTTGCCTGACCACACCTGTTCTTGTTAGTGAAATTTTATTTTGGGATGGAATCAGATTGTTCTGTAGGAGTTTATAGTCATTGAAATTGCAAATTATATTATTGAGAAACTGTTTTATAATGCATCCTGTGGACAGCAATTTCACCTGCATGTGATTCTTTGCAGTATGTGCAAGCAAATACATGCTTTCTCCCTGTGGTTTTTGTTCCTTTCAGCCTGAGTCTAAGCATCTCCCCCTTAGCCATGAGACTGCCAATCCATTGCATTTCTGTCACCAAAGAGTACAGCCACATCCTTGTTGGCTTGGAGGAYGGCAAGTTGATTATCGTTGGTGTTGGCAAGCCAGCAGAGGTAAAACCCACCATCAAGAACTTTTTCTACCGAACAGTGGGAAGTTCACTTATTTCTGCTTTCCAGTTGAGCAAAAGGTCTCCTCTATGGCAGGGTAAATTTAAGAGCAAGTTTCAGTTTTCAGTGGGAAACAAATAACTTTTGAGACTGCTCTACTGAAAGTTCTCATTAAGAATCAGAGGTATATAGGGATCGCAGATGGGAAGCTCAGCTGGACTAACTTCCAGACTTTATCACTCCCATCTGAATAAGCAAAGTCATAATAGCTAACCTTTTCTGAATGGGATAGCATTGTCAGCCTCTTCTTCATGAAATAATTTTCCAGAAGAAAATTGGAAATGAAGAGAGCAAGCTACTTTATCGTTTCTGTCAGATATCTTTTAATATGCATTGACTGACATTGGGGAAAAAGATATTACTCCTTTCTGTTTGGAGTCTCTAATCGCAATGCACAGGGAATCACTTCTGTAGGTTCCCAGTATGCTCTGTGCTCCATATGGTGATTATAAACTTGTTGGTCCTTCATATGCAATATCAAATACGGAGCATCCATCTCTCAAACAGATGTACCCAATTTTTTGTGTGCAAAACATAGTTTTTGCTTTAATTACTTCTTGTCATGACTTTCAAAGTACTTGAGTTAACTTAAAACTGCTTATCCTTATAGCTCAATCTCTGTTGTGCTGCTATGTACTTATTTCAAAATGTAATTATCACTTTTGCATGATCTTTAGTACAAGCCAGAAAAGTGTGTATTAATTTAATTTTATATTTTAAATGTGAAAATAGAGCAACTTTATTTGTCAATATCTTTAAATGTTTTTGCAAGGAGATGCATGGTTTAATATTGGAAACAGGCTTAATACAATGGTCGTCTGATTTTGCTTGCACTGGATGTGGAGGGGARGTTTCCACTGACTTTCAGTTTTCAATTGTAGAATTGACAAAGAGCTGATTATTATGTGGCTAAACTTATGGTTGTAACAGCAGTTTTAAAGTCAATGTTATTTCTAAGCTTCCGATTCCATGAAATGATCTTTTGTAGTCTGAAATTTGTTTGTATCATTAGACTGAWKRMCMWTTTTTTTTTTTTTTTTATTTTCACTCTTTAATCAGCTCTATTTTTCTAACTATGCAGAAAATGTTTCAAAAACTGGATTCCTTTTATGGTTATAGAGGCTTTCCAATGACTTCTTTTTCAGAATTTTCTGTTTATAGTTCAGATAATATGCAAGCTTAATATCTTCATATCTATGTAAATAGATTCCTTTTTTTAACACAAACATACAAGGAACAACATTATGTCCCAGATTTTCTAGTTTTCTATAATGGCATCAATCAATATATTTGAAAATGTGTATATGTGGGGTGTTTATTTATTGAATTACTTATTTTTAGTTTGGAAGGAATGTGTTAATTACTAGAACTTTATCAGAATATAATACATATAATACAYAATACATAGTATACAGAAGACAGTGTTGTAGTTCTGGCTTTCAGTGATGATATTGATCCTTACGACAGAGGATTGGATCCTTAGCATGGACCTAACTGTAATGTGCAAAAAATGCAATGCTGCTTGGTATTAAGATTGGCCTTTAGTGTTTCTACATTGACAGTATCCAGTATGAAGTATAATAAACGTTTTTGTATTTTTAACAATTACTTAGCTGTTTTGGATGTTGCAGAAGTCTGGGCAATTATCACTTGTTAGTGTTAATCCTGGTCAGCCCTGTGCCTTTTCTAGAACACTGCTGCTGTGATGATGCAGCTCTTAAGCACATTACATTGGTAGTACTAACTGCGAGGAACTGTTCTCCAATTTGTTCAGGCATGAATCTTGTTTATTGARCTGCAAGGAATTTCAGAACACAGTCATCTGCCAGGCTGATCACTACTGGCCAATCTTCAACCTTGTACTTAGGTAATTAAGAGTCTCTTAGAAAGYGTTGTCAGATTGCAGACGTACCAGATGCCGGATTTAGTATGGCCTCTGGTTGCTTGTTACCTGTCTTRTTGAATATTCAGTATGAGTTACTTCTGGTTTAAACATTCCTCTGAACATTTCACCCAGGATCTTTGGAAGATTGTATAAATTTGACACCAAGAGATAACCTTTCTCTTTTTCTTTCTGCTATCACTGTCCTGCATCTTGGCTATTTTTTTTTCACTTCTAGCAATTTCTGTTTGAAATCTTTAACATGAAATGTCCTTTCTTCTCATTTGGTTCATTTTTGCTTGACMTTCACCTCTTCTTTTCCCTTCCTATCAAAATAGCAATCTAAACACTCTTTCCAAGCCATTTGAAGTAGGTTAAGCGTATAAGTACACGTTAGTGGGTAATATCCCTTTAACTGTTCAAAATCATAGAAGACTGTGACTAGTGTTTTGTGTCTTGTTTTTTGTTGGTCCCAAGAATCATCCCTAAGTGTAACTTTTAGTTTGTTTTCAAATGATTTTTGTTGGTATAGTTTTGTTCATGCAGTACATTGTAGTGTCTGCATTTCACCAGATTCAGTGTCTGAATTCTTTTTTAATTTATCCACCTTATCCCTTCCCCCTCCTTTTGTTTCTCTGAATTACTTTTAAACAGATGCGCTCAGGTCAGCTTTCCCGAAAGCTGTGGGGATCAAGCAAACGGCTCAGCCAGATTTCATCAGGAGAGACTGAATATAACACTCAAGATTCCAAGTGATTGCTGCTTCTACTTGCTCTCATGGATTCCAGAAAAGTGTTTAATCTTTTGGTTACTTTAAATGTATAAATTTGTAATTAGGGCCTTGATTTCTAAGTCTATTGACAAAGAACCTATGGTAGAGGTATGGTATTAACCATAGGAACTCATGCAAGTTAGCTTGATTGAATATTTTTCCTTAACTGTGTTGACTTGTTCACAGCAAACTCCCTTTCTCAACAGCTGCTAAAACTGTGTTTTGGGAGGGCTAAAAAAAAGAGCAATCTCCCACAAGTCTCCAAACACCAAGATTACTAATTGAATTTAAGATAAGTASCATTTGATTTAAAGCTGAGTAGGGCCAGATGCTCCTTGATAACAAACAAGATATTTGGCTTTGCTTTGACAGCACTGTTATTCCCTGGTAAATTAAAATTCTGGCAGTTGCAATGGTTCAATTCAGAATTGGAGAGATGACAGTTGCAGCCTTCTCAATACATTTTTCAGCCTAATGAACTTTATTATAATTTGTTTATATCAATGGCTATTGCTGTCTTCTTTTGTGTAGTTCCAGTTTTAGGCTGTTCTGCAAGGAACATCCGTGTTGCACTACTTTATCAGAAATTGTTTTAAGTACTGACATGAATAACTTCAAAGGAGTTGGAGGTGGTGAAGGAGCTGAAGGAGGTAGGAAATACTGCTGCTGAAAATTATTTATATTATTAAGTAGACAAACACCAAAAAATACCATTATCTGTTTAATATCTTGTAGAAATACAGAGGAAGACTCATCTATATTGGTCAAAGATCAATCTGTTTCATTAGTAAGGGAACTCCTGCAAAYAAAAGATGAATTTCCACTGCAGAATCATTATGCAACATTGCAGCACAATTCAATTAAAAATAGCACGTTTGTTTCTTGGCTTGGTGTTCAGCAAACCAGTTGTTAGCCATATTATTTTTTTCTGTAAAATTAAGCAGGGAAAAACAGATGATGTATCCATTTTCAAAATACATTTAAGACCTGGTAAAAGAAAATATCAGATCCTTAYGTGTGCTATATCCAATTGCTTACTATGTTTTGGTGAAGCCATTGYGGATTTTTTTGTTTGTTTTGTTTAGTAGTACATGATGATAGAAGGGTGTGTATTTTTCTATCAGTCTGACATTTTTCTAATGTTACTGATTGAAATGATAAACTCARTACTGTTAGAAAAGCCTGGTGCTGAGGGAAAAATACAGATTTTTGCATCACTGTGCGAAAGTCTGTGTGTACGTGTATATATGTGCGTGTGTATATATGTATATTCATGTATGTATTAAAAGAAGAAAATCCCATGGGGTGACGGGAGTGCAGATACAAGGCTGAGGTGTAAGTGATTGTTAGCTGGTATGTTCCCTTTTGGCTCCCCCTTTCTTCCCTCTACCATTGCTTTTCTTGGTTTTTTTTGTTTGTTTTTTTTATTTATTAAAATGAATGTGCATTGTATCGCTCATAAATGTTATCCAATATTCCCTGTGGCTGGGGACTACCTGAGTTAAGTTGAACTACCTGAGGAACATAATGTTGAACTACCTGAGGAACACAGTGTATAATCTCATTTCATTAACTTTAAGCACAATATTTATTAACTTTATAGAAATAATAATACCTCCTTACCCTGCTAAAGGATAATCTTTAGAAGTTAGACTCTTTCAAACTGATTTTGCCTCCTCACTTTCTTTAKTGGAAAAAGAAAATCCCTCTTGATGACTGATTCATGTATTGTGTAAAGAAAGTTGTGTTGCTTTTTCTTAATGTTTGTAAATGAAATAATAAATCAGATTAGTGAACAAGTGGGTCTATGCATAGTTGCAATATTCTACCTAATCACTGTGACAGAATCATTTGTCTGGAAAGTTAGGAGAAAATAAGAATTATTTTCCCAAGTCACTTGCCAAGAGAGGATTAMATTTCCAGGAGAGGTGTGGATTTTTTCATACTACATGTACATAAAAGAATAATAATTAAACCCATATCCCATATTTTCAAATAAGCTATAGAAAAGTGAAAAATACCATTTTTAATCAATTACTATCCAATAAGAATACTAAGGATACTGTGGAAGTAATAAGTTTGTACATGAGAATGTGAAGTATGTTTGTCCATTATGATTTCATAAAGAAGGGACTTCAGGGTAGCTCTTTAGAGAGTAGTTTAAARGTATTACAGCTCAGAATGTGAGATTTTTCTGTGTTATAGGAGATTGAAAGAACTTGGAGCATTGACTTGATGGGTTTAATGTGTGTGCAAAAATGTTGTGTTTAAATGCATATACAAGGCTAAGTGTTTATTTGGAGGAGAAGGGGACAGGAAATTACCATGTTTTGGGCTATCCAAATCAAGTGGAAAAATAGAGGAGATGGGTCTTTTGTGGTATGTGGTGAGAGCACAGTTTTCTTCTTGTCATTTGCACAGAGGGTTTGCATAAGTGTTTGAAAACATCCTACTGTGGGTTAGGCACAAGGACTGAATTAACACTTTTAGTAGTTTAATATTCAAGAATACAGAATACAGTGTGTCAATTTAAGTCAAATGTAATGTTGCAATAATAGTTTATAATGAAGACTTTTGACATTTGAATACCATCATTTCAGTACATCGCAAGCACTGGTGATCTTCACAAACATCTGGGATAGGTTTAACTGTGGACAGTTCATGGGCTCTCAAACTCAAGGCTAGTTTGTGCTCAACAGCACAGAATGAGGAGAGAACAGGTCAGCTGTGAGCTGCTTCATGCCCCAGGTAGAATGGCAACATCCATGGCCTTTGGATCTTAKATATCTGGTCCTTGGGGATGGGAGGAATACACCACGGCATACTTGGTATCCTTGCCAGGCGCCTTCTGGAAAGACCTCCATAGGTGTGAAGGTCTGCACTTTGCCTTTCTGTAAAACCAGCTTTAAATAAAAGATAAGAGCTGTGTGAGCATTAGCTGGTATGTTGTTTCTTTTGGTTTTAACTTACTAGCTTAAAAAGTAGACAGTAATGTTTTAAAAACAGAAAATAATTTTTCTGATCAGCTGTTTAGGTCAGTTGAATTGCAGCCTGTTATGCAGTGCACTGTGAATTGATGACTTGCATAATTCTTTGATTTCTTCAAGTCAGTAAATCTTAGGATCCCATTTTGTTTTTCAGATAGTATTGGTGAWATAAGATTCTCCTTTGGTTTTGATCAAAGATTTGTTTAAGAGTAAAAAGTAAAGTTTTGAGATGAAAGAATATCAACGAGGAATTYAGAACCAACAGGTCTTAAGTGACATTGGTTTCATAGCACTACATTTGTCAAGATCTTCTTTGTGATATCTTCTTGTTTTCAATTTTTGGAACAAATGTAATAATATTTATCAAAGTTTAAGATATGTYTACCTTTGGGGATGAGTAAGTAGGAGTGTAAGTATATATATCTAAAAGAAACTGAAAACTGACCTACTTTTCATACCTGTATATAAATGAGATCAAGTTGGCAGTATTAGTTTCTTCATAGCACAGTTTTGAACTTGCATACCAAAGGATATTTAGAAGACATCTGTCCTTTATTTTAAGTAAAATGTTTGTTAAGTTTCTTTTGATCAATTTACTAATAATTCTTGATAGTACTTTTAGTTGCCTYTTTATCTATAGTGAGGAATCCCACCTGGTCTTTGCTGGTTTTGTACTATACAAGCATACAGAAAGTGAATTCTCTTCAAGTTAGCATCTGACTAAGGCATTTTTTTCTGTATCAATACACTTACCTATTAATCACTCATCAGATATCTAGAAACCACGTCTTCTATCATCCATGTACCTTACCAGCACAAATTAATAATCCCAGTCCTAAAGTAACTGCATTTGTCCTGATGGTTAATACACATTGTGGATATCAGAGTTTTTTTAGGAAGCCTGTTTGATTAAAAAAAGAAAAAAGAAAAAAATMCCAAACTGACAAAAACAAGAAAACTCCCAACCCCCACAACTTCCCCTCCAAAAAACCCATTCTCACCCACATCCATATTACAATTGTTTTGCTAACCTGCAGCATTGATATAAACAAGCTTTTTTCCCTCTGGCATACCTTAGATCATGTGTATAATCACAAAACAAATTTATCAAAGYCTTCACAGGTGTTAGATAGTCAAGTCAAAAGCTGTCTTAAAAGGATCCYCTTTAAAGTTTTATTTCTTTGTCCTTCAAATGAGTGCAAAGAAMTATGTTTATGCACTGGAAAAATTCTGTATGGGACTAGTAACATCAGTTTGCTTTAAAATAGTCCTGCAGGAATGAGAATTTTATTTTCATCTGTAATGCACAAATTATTAAGTCTTTTAACTACTGCTTTAGTCAATGGGAGCTGTATGCCTCACTTCTCTAAACCATGTTTTTCTCYTCCCTGTTTCCTTTGCAAATCTTTCCCAATCTTAATGAACAAAATCATTAGAAAATATAAGTAAAGGATCCAAATGTTGCACAAAGCTTTAACCATGTACCTGTATTTAGCTGAAAAAGTGTTTCTATATACAGATTATAGAATGGTAGGGAGCTTTAGAGCTAGAAGTGATGTAGAGATGTTGACCTCCTTCTGCTTCTACACTGAGTCTCTGTAGACACATGCTCTGTATTGTCACCTGAAACATYCCTGTCTTCCACTGCTAAAGGCACCTTGCTAGCTATGTAAGATGCTGAGCACCAAGGTGCTGCGATTTTTTTTTTCTTTTCTAAGAATTAAAAACTAAGTGCAACTAAGTGTTGCACATACAATAAATGCATATCCTAATGTGATCCTAAGGCCTGATCTAATAAATACTGTTATGTGAAAGCACTACATAAGGTTTTATTTATTTGGATGGAAATCCAAGGATAAACTTCAGTGCTTTCTAGGTCTTTTTATGCTTTTTGGCTTAAAAGCTATGTTGGTTTCAGTTTTAAACATGACACTTGTTGGTAGTCTTCTTCTGGGGAGAGTAAGTTTCCATGGCATCATATATGTGTGGGTTCATTGTATGCCAATGTTAGAATCAACTCAAGTGTTTGGARGATGTCCTTTCCATTCCAAGGAGCCAATTATATTATTACTAAATTGCCCTTGTAAGCACATACTTTTAGAAGGAATCGAGTGTTTTCTAAAAAGCTACTACAGTTAAAAAATACTGGTCAAATGGTATTGTTCCTTCAATGTTACAGTCATCAGATGCCTGAATGTAAAAATGCCTCTGAGTGGCACCATAGCATGTTCTGCAGTTTCAGTTGAKTGCCATTCACCTAACTGCAGTCTTGAACACCCCATATGCGAGGAACTGCTTGCAGTGTTTGGTCCAAGGTASCCTTTGTTTGGTTTTATCTCACCCTCTTGCTGTGCATCTGTGGAAGAAGACTSGTGTGTCTTTTAGTCACCATTGACCTAAGTGGCCCAAATAAAATAGGTGTTTCACTTCTTTTCAATAGTTCCTTCAGTGTGTGTTCTTCCTAGTTTTGCCCAGTGGACTTGAGAAATGTGGCAGGTATTTCCACAGTTTAGGTCTGTGCTTATACTCAGCATAGACACAATTTCATCATACATCTTCTGTCCCAGAAGCACGATTGTCAGTACAGATTGTGGTTTAAAGCTGCTAAGGTGTTTGAAATATAAAACATCCAGCCATATATATAATAGATCTAACTGAACTTGGAGGCCACTTGTTTATTTAGCTTCCTATCTAGTCAGYATTTTCCTCTCAAGGGAGCCATATTTTTTGCCTTGAAATAGCTTTAAAATAAACTAAATCTTGCACTTGACAATACTACTTTAGTCATGCGCAGCAGGAAGCTGTTTCTTAAAGAAAACCATGATGGGAAAAAAGAATTCAAGAAAATCTTGCAATGTGTATTCTGATTCTGCAGAAGCAACTTAATASCAGATTAGAGAAATGCAGCATGTGAGACTTACCTCCCTTTAGTCAGTGTTTTGATGGAAGCTGTGATGCTACTCAGTTTGCCTGATGAATTTTTATTGAAGCTAATCAGGGGGTGGAAGCCAAGGCCTTACAGCAACAGTTAACCATATCTTCTGATRTGATTACAAATGGATTTTAAAATGCCAAAAAATGCCTTTTTAAAGAGTTAAATGCTAGGTCTGAGGAGTGCTGGAAATAGCTACTTTCAGAAATAAGCCATCAGGCACTGTAATGAACTTGTTTGTCTTCTGTGCAATATCTTTTTYGCTCTGGGTGCTTTAAGAGTATACTGTATGTCTTGCTTTGTTTTGATCAATATGTTTTAAGAGTGTATATATTGGCTAATGATGGATTTTTTTCCTGTACAGCTTGGTGGAAGAGGTTTTAAAATTTTGCACTTTTCTAGGATTTGCAAGTTTGTAACCTGAAAATTTTTAACATGCACACTTTTGTACAGAATTATCATTGTATATATTTAACATGAGTCTGAAGCAAATAAAAGTAATTGAATGCRCAACTTCTCCCTTTATTAATAGCACAAAAATTAAACTAAGTGTGGGAGTACACTGAACGYACAATGCTTTTATTTAGCAGGTAAAAGTAGGCAGCAGAAACAGCTGATTCAGTGTCCTGCCTTAACTGTGTTAAGGCAACTTTTTGGTGGGGAATGAATCAAAGTGGATACATGAATGTGCAGGCCCCTTCAAGCTTTGAATAGCTATGATTATCCAAGTACTGCAATAAAACTTCTTTTTTTTTTTTTTTTTTTTTGCTGGGAAGGAGATGATTGAAACATGAATTGGGGTGAGGAAAAGAGCCAAGCAATACATATTTATCTTTATTTATGAAGCTCAAGTTCCCCACCCACCCTGAGACTACAAGCATATCTTTCCTTCTTGCTCATTGTCTTTCCCATATAGTAACTCTGGCTGCAGAATATGGAAGGCTACAGATTTGGGGCATTACTGTCATTCAGGAGGAAACTGAAATCTGTTCCAGGTTCATGTTCAGTTGGTTTCTTACCCCTGCAAAGAAGACAAACCATGCTGTGAGCTTTAATGGGAGGTGGGACTGCTCTGCTTCTGTTACTAGGGATGGAACAAGGCACCCTTGTTCTTAACAAGCAGAGTTTTGACTCCCCTCTTCGCCCACATTATGTGACATGCATCTTAGATCTCTTAATAGTGTCCATATGATTATAGATTTTGATTCCCTTGCTCTGGAGTTCAATGCATTAGGGCCAAACTGGCACTCCCCTGGTTTTCAGTAAAAGACCTGACTATTGGGGCTCTTCCTGTGAAAGGTAACTAGAATTTGGAAACATAAACACCAATGCAATGCCAAAGCACATGCTGGGTTATTAGTCAGACATCTTTTAGAGTGCAGTCATCCTGCCAGCTCCTTTGGAGCATGAAACAATACTTGCACTTTCCCCAAGGAGAAATGGAATCAAGGGATTAAGTAACTTCTGATGTGGGGGACAGGCAGCATGTGCCAGGAGGCTAACAGAAGCCTCTCTTCCTTTCTCTGTGAAGGAGGATATCAATTCAAGTGAAGCATTTACCTCAAAAACAGACGTGCTCCTGTCACTCCTTGAAGTGTGGCTTTATCTCCTTCCACTAACAGCATGGTACCTTCCCGCAAACCCTGTTGGATGAGGAAACATTTAACGTGATTTTCAAGCTATTTGAAAGGGTTTGAATGCTTGTCACAAGCAGGGCAGTCTTAGTGCAGCTCACCATGACTATAGACTAAACYTCGTTTACCTAACAAAGATGCAAACACAAAATTAGGTGAGTTATCTTGTTTTAGAAGCTGATTTTCTTGTTTATTTCAGTTTTCACTTTTAAAGGAGAAACCATTAAGGAGAAAACTCTGTTTTTTCCCCCCAGTTATTTCCACTACCCCACCATTCTTAGATTCAGTTTGGGCCAATCAACGACCAGCTGAGTTTGCTAGAGCCCAAACTTTATACTACACTATCAAACACACAGACAGGAAACACAGAAGTTCCACTTCCCCAGACACACATAAGGAAATTACACATATACTGCTACTGAATGTGCAGATTCAGAAACTGTTTTACAGAGATTAAAGTTAAAGAGTATCTGCAAAAAGATTAAGGGGAAGTATTGTACCATCTGTACGCACACGGCCCCCAACACACAATACACGCCTGCTGGCCAGTGACAGCAAAAATCAGAGCTGCCTAAAATAGTGTTGAGCAACACTAACAGGAGTATGCATTTCATTTTCTGTGGGCAAAAGCAAAGGCTGAAGCTCTTAGCAAGAGTACAATTAGCATTCCATGGCATGGTTCTGCAAGTCTTGACAGGCAGGGTACCCACACTGAGAACTAGTGTGAATGCATTTGAAATGTTTATCATGCTACAGCCAGGATCTCCCTGACACAGAGCTACTCACCAGAACTGGAGGGGTGTTTGGTTCTTCGTGATACTGGCGGATTCTTTCCTCTCTTGTCTCCTGCAGTAATGAGCATAGATTAAGCTTCTCAGGCCATAAGGTAGGACTTGGAACTATCCAGGTAGTGTCACATCAAGCAATTTCATAACATAAAGCAAGTACTTTCTCTCCAGCAGAATGGGATGGCAGGATTGACTCTTAATTGACATGTGTTCTACMCTTCACCACTAGCAGCAATGTACTGCAGGTTGCTCAAACAGAACTCACACAATCCCAACCCTGAAAAGCCTTAAAATTTACTTCTACTCAATTCATCCACTTTGTTTTTTTATTAGTACTGTCTCTGTCTGCACTGAGGAAGGTGGTAGAAGCAAATGCCTGAGGTGCCACCTTCCTGAAAGGGAGTAGTGAATCATGGATTTTCAGTGATTAAATATTTGCTTTTTTGTCTTCAAGTAGGTTTTACACTGAAGAATTTCCTTCTGTGAACAGCTCTATCATGTTTCCTGAGGTTTGCTGCTGAACTGAGCAACAATAAAGAAACAGGAAACATAGGAGCACAGCAGGGACTTRGTACAGCACAGAGCTTCCAACCTCTGAGAAAAAGCAGAAGTTATTTATAAGGAAAASATTGCCTGCTAATCTAGTGACAAACTGATTAAATGAATACCTACAACCTCATCTAAATTCTAGAAGCATACCCATAAGCACCATCTCTTCATTATTCCCTAATTCTTCACACTTTTTCTAACCATGGAATTTTGATTACAAGGAGGAATATTATTTACGTTAAAGGATGCACCATACAAACTGTTCCCTGAGGAATCAGTTGACTTTCTATTCAAGAAGCAGCTCATCCCCACTGTATGGAAATCTGTCTTTATGCTTGATGGCTGAAGTGTTTTTCTTTCAGCTATACTGTGTGTGCTTGCTCTGTATTGGGCATCACAGGCTGTAAAGTGTTACTGCTTCATTGGCATTTCCAGTTTCTCTAGGGAGCAGCTGTTTGACATTCTATAGCTTTGTAAGGCCTCAAAAGTGCACACTATTTTTACTCCTCCACACTCTGGTTATTGTGTTAGTTCTGGTGTGCTTTACTTACACCCATGTGAGTTCTCTTAATGTCTGGRTCCAGGTAGTGGGGGTTAATATTGAAAGGAACTAAACCTAAGGCCTTCAGGGAAGGTGGATAAACAATTGGCATGTCATTGGTGGTATTGATGCTGAYGGTAGCAACRTTAGTTCCTGCGCTGGATCCCATGTAAGGAATCCCATCCTGAAAGACAAAAGCAATGATCAGTCTGCAGTATCACAACTAGGATTTGCATTTTATAGCATTTTCTATCAATCTYAGAGACTCCTCAGTCAGATCAGACTTAGTCCTTCTAGCTTTTCTCACTGCTAACTTTACAGGTAAAAAGCAGAAAAAGAATTCAGGCTCTGAGGTAGGCAGTAGCTTGTATCAGAGAACTAACTGCTGCATGCCTTGTACTCACAACTCTGTGAGCCCACAAGAGAGAACTTAGCAGGCTGTCAGTGCATGTTGGACTTGGCTATTAAGAGAGGGGAGACTTGTCTCTGTTGTAGTCACAAGAAGTAYCTGAACTGGCTTTTAAATAGCTCCTGAAGAGAGCAGACCATTGGAAGTTAAGTGTAATGTTGTCAAGYGTCAGCTTACCAGTACCATCACCAGTACGGCACTATTCATACCACTATGCTGTACATAGAAGAATGCCACACAAATATGCAAGTATACAGGTAATGCCAAACAATTTGTAAAAATAGAGCTATCTTGAGACAACTGATGGAAATGCACCCAAGTAGTTATCCAGACTTAACTGGTATTTTCTGGCTTTTATTTCCACAACAGATGCTGAATTTCTATACATGAATATAAGCCTAGCTAACCTTTTTTCTTGGCAGCTGGCTTTACTGTGGCTTGTATAAATCTACATMAAGTCATTTGCAATTCCACATTGCTAGGGAACACCTTCCTTCTTTCTCCTCTGGGGATGGTGTATGTTTGCTGTGCCTTATGAGATTTACCAGCTAGATTGGTGCTGCTGGCCAGAAGGGCTCTATGGCACTCACACCTCTTAGTACCAAGRAGTTACAGAAATTACATAATTTTCAGCATCCACAGGACACTSTCTAAAAGGCACACTAAAAGGCACATACAGATCCAACTTCAGTACCAGTTTATTAGCAGGCAAACTACAACATGAACAAGGTATGAAGCAGACATCTCAAGCTGAAAAACATGGTTTCTGGACRTAGATTAAATCCTGCACTGCTCTTCATTGGTATAATGAGGGATTTACTTCTAGGGTTCTATGAAGCATTGTACATCCCAAAGTCTTGCAGTCCCACATCCAGAAAACTCCTCTAGGAAGACAGACTGCTGACTTTAAGGCTTTTCAATGRCTCAGTAACAGGCTTATTTGGCCCTGGTTTTCAGTTCACCAGGTTGCCTGAAATGGCTCAACATTTGAAGTATATTAGAGACAAAAATGTAGAATCAACTTGGATTTTTCTGTCCAAAAGCTCATGCCTGAGATCCTGCCATTTAGACTTGACCAGAATCTAGTTTTACCTCAAGAACTCTCTTCCTGATCTCATGTATCAGACTGTTGTCATAAAGAGCCTTCAGGAGACGGAATGTGTTCCCACCTCCTGCAGAAAGAAAGTTCAGCTTATTTAACATGCTTTCACCATCCGTTTAATTGAAGCCTTTACAAACTTGGCAAGCTCACTGAGTTCTRTGCCCTGTTCAGGGTAGTATTGTGCTTTGAGAAACAGTAAAATCAGAAGCTTCAGACCATGGGCTCATGCCGTGAGTTGTCCTTGTAAGGCTGGCACTGTCTGACAGTGACATCTCTTCGAATACCCAGGAGCATGATATTACAACTAGATCTTCTTGGGCTAAGTAATGATACAGCTGTTATGATCATCATCATGTTTTTACACTGAGGTACTGTTCAACACAGTAAGTTCCATYAGTAAATCTACTTCCCTACCCACCACTAAATTTAGGGTCTTAGGGCTCCCAAGTACTGCTCTCTGCAGTTTCTAGTTAGTAGGCCTGACTTGATTGTTGGTCTTCATTGCCACCTCTGAGCAGGCCTAATCCAGTGCCCTATATAAACCTTCACCAGGGACTAAGAAATAAAACTTACCAATGAATATTGCTTCAGATTTCCTTACAGCTTCCACTGGATCACAAAATTCATGAATGCTGTCCAGCCCATAACCTTAAATTAAAAAGTATTTACCTTTGACAGGTCAGTCTTGTGGAAGAATGTGATACATTCAATCCCTCCCTGCCTACCCCTCCAACCCTGAGCCAAATGGCTCAACCACAAGAAATTTCAGAGAACTCTACAACATAAAGTATGTCCTGCATTCGTGCAGGCCTTCAGCATCCAGCTGCACAAAAGGAAATGTTTGCTTTGTKGATGTATGCACTCAGTGTCTAGGAGCACAGCATTTCACTCAGCAGGTGCAGGCTGAGGCACAACAACCTACTGAGCATTACCAGATAASTAGCAAATAAGGAAAAAGCTGTTAGTCCCCAGCTTGGCTGTGCTGAAATTTGACAGGATGTGTCATCATTAGCTCTAGCATTGTTTRTGCAAATAACTGATCTGAGTATTGTTTTGTTAAAATGTCTGACTTTGATAGATTTGCCTTTCTGGGTTTCATGGAGTACAAGAAGTGTCAGGAGAGACAGAAGAATATGGGCATTTCATAGCAGCAATCTTCTGGCAAGTCAGGGAGCAAAGTGTGCTGCCCAGGGAAGTTGGTACTGATTATTACTACACTAACAAGTCCAAAGTTACCCTCAGCAGTGACAGATACTAGGTGGAGGTGTTGCTATAGGCTGCACTGCAAAGATCTTTGCTCCAMGCAAAGCTCAGCTGCCGTTCATCGTGGAACTGGCTGACTTCACGTAACACCAGTGGTTGCACGGCTTGAGCAGATGTTTTAGATGCATGGGAATAAATGTTCCCTCATATGATTAAGAAGGGTAAAAAGATGCCATTCAGTATTTAGGTATAAAATRTCCTTCCTGGAGTGGGTAGAAGTGTTTGCAGCAGGATTTCTTCTGGAGGCCTCTAAAACATCTCCTTCAGGGCACAAGTGCGGAGCCGGCTCCTGCTGCTCTCACTGCCCTTGCTGCCCGTACCGCAGCAACCCAACCCAGTCCAGCCCAGCCCCGCAGGCTGCAGCGCTGCGCCCGTTCATGRCCCCACAGCGCAGAGCCGGGGCGCCCCATGCCCGCACCCTGCTCCCCGTGCCCGGTGCCGGCTCGGCAACCCCGGGCACAGCCGGCGTGGCCGGGGCAGCCGGGCCGGCCTTACCCAGGCTTTCAAACTTCGCCCTGGCGGTGCGGGCGTAGGCGTCGCGGTCGTGTAGGGCGTAGGGGATGAACAGCACCCGCTTCACATTCCTGGGAGAAGAGAGCGGTCAGAGCGGCGGAGGCGAGTGCCGGGMGCGCTCCCTCTGCCCTGCGCAGCACTTACTGCCCGAGGAACTTCTGGATGTGCTGCTGGCAGTGGCCCAAGTACCCCCCTCCGTGCAGGGTGGAGTTGGAGATCAGCAGCAGGCGCCGGGGGCCCCCCATGTCGAGCCGAGACGAGCCTTACCCCTAGCGCAGCCCAGCCCAGACGAGCCGTGCTCCCGGCCCAGCCCGCTCCGCCCCTTCCTGCCCTGCTGCCGGCCCGGGGTGGGGTCGAGTCGCCGCTGCTCCGCYGCCCCGGCACAGCCATGCTGGACTTCGCCATTTTCGCCGTCACTTTCCTGCTCATCCTGGTGGGCGCCGTGCTCTACCTGTACCCGGTAATGCTGCCGGCGGCGGGGCGGGGGGCGCACGGCACAGCCCGGCCCAGCCCGGCCCGGCTCGGCCCCCGGGGCAGGCAGGCGGGCGGGGAGCGAGCGGCCGCGGGGCAGAGGCAGCCCCGGGCCCGCCCCACGGCTCCTGGGCTCGGGCGGTGCCCCAGGCCCGTAMCCCGGGGCCCGGGCGGGACGTGGCATGGCCTGCGGGAGAAGCTGACGGGCGGGGCGTTCTCGGGACAGCACACACCCAACTTCTGCTTTACGTACAGCACACACCCACTTCTGCTTTACGTACTCCGGGAGTGACTCCCGCTTTCCAAAGATGCTATCTGCTCGCCTTGCGTTCTTGCAGCCCTCCAGGGCAAATCAGTGTGTCAGATCCTTCATTGCAAACTTGACCCTGTAAATCTTTACCGAGCCATCTTTCATCTAACACAYGAGTAATCCTGGTTTAGCCAGTGGACACACAGTTTATCGGCTTAGTGCGTTTAAAGCCTGCAGATGTAGCATATCAGCTTCTGTTTCATGTTTGTAAGTAGTGTAGTAGTATTGGTGTGGAAGATTCATCTCTCCAGCTGGAAAGCTGTGGGACTTGTAGAAAACCCGAGGTTCATGTAGATTGATGCATTTCCTTTTACTCTAGGCATCTAATCGAGCATCAGGTATCCCTGGGYTGGCTCCAACTGATGAAAAGTAAGTGGTTTCTGTCCCAACACCGATCAAGTTCCACATTGGCAGGGGATGCTATTCATGACCAGATATCCTCTGTGTTTCCCAGGGATGGCAATCTGCCAGATATCATTGTCAGCAGCAGTTTACATCAGTTTCTTGTGAACTTTCATGAGAAATATGGGCCACTGGCCTCCTTCTGGTTTGGAAGGCGTCTTGTCGTCAGCCTTGGCTCCATTGATCTCCTGAAACAACATATTAACCCCAACCGGTTGGGTAAGTGTCTTTTACCTTGTYTTTGAGTTAGTGTGTTCTGGCCTTGCTGGGCTTCCACTTTTTTCAGTGGAAAGGTGYCAAATGAAATTGGGGTTTCATTCTAAGTTGAAAGAAAATGAGACTGTGTTTGTAGCTGTCATGGTGGTTCAGGTATGATTTTGGTCCTGCTTACTGGACTTGGGTATCAGTGACCCAGAGTTACTGCTGTCCAGTGGCCATCAAGAAATCAGTATGCTTGTGTCTTCTACCATCTCTCTACAGGCAAATGTTCATGGAAGGCATCATGCTTATTAGTCACTTGATAGAGCACGGTGAGCATCCTGTAGCCACATGGCATACATTTGAAAAGCAGTTTGAAATGTAGTCTAAGAGCAGAAACTTTGCTAAATTTAGTCTGAAAACAGCTCTGCTAGTTTGTTGTAATTGCCTTGTGTCATTGAATATGGAGGTTTTTTAAACAATTCTTTGGAGAAGTTCTWGAACTTTCATTTTTCTTTTGGTATATAGAATTTTGTGCTGAAAACCTGTAATCATATTCCAGTCTTGGAAGCAGTTGGTGGTGTTAGTAGCTGAGTTGACCATCCTAGTCATGGGAGGGTATTTTAACTGATGACCTAAGCTTCTTAGGTGGGCATTTTGCTTCCTAAGGTTATTACACTCAAAACGTTAACTCAGTTGATGTTTGGGTTTCATTTCTTTCTTTTTCARTATTTATCTTACCAGGCTGACTGAGGTGCTGGATTCACACCTCTGACTTGATCCTGTAGGCTGTCTTTAGGCACAGGCAGCTATCTCAGATCACTTTATGTCAGGGTCGTGAGGGATAAGCTTCATGTACAGCTGCATGACAAAAACAAAAAAAAGAGATGCTGACAGTCTGGGAAAGGAGTGGGAGTTAACAAGGATCAGCAAGACACAGTGTATAGCAATGACACTCCAGAAGGTGGAAAACCACCCTGAAGATCTGAATGCTCTCAAGTCTATTTAGGGGAAATTAAGCAGACAGTTGATTTTTCAAAGCTCACAGAAGTGGTGACAGGCCTCTGAGCAGTCAAGTTCTCAGAAATGTGCTGAATTTGGGAGTATCTGAGTATCGGAGAAAGAGAAGTATGGTGCCTGGATTTAAATGCAGGAAATCAAGTGACCCAGGCAGCTACAGACTAGCCCAATATCCTGCTATGCCAAGTGCTAAACATGTTTTTTTTTTCAGGATGAGGATAAATGGGAAATGCACAYTGTACTTTGATAATTAGATTTTGARACAAGGAAAGTGATAGAACTGTGTTTATGTCARGGATTCAGTTCAGAATTTGCTTGGACACTGGTAAATGAAAGAGGGAGCAAGGTTGTATTGTCTTGGAAAAGTGAAATGCAGTGTTGGGGAGGTGAAATACTGCCTCTTATGTTAGCAAACTGCCCTGATGGCATTATGCTGGGACCCTTTGTCAACACAGGGCTGAAGAGTGAGATGGGTGTCCCTGAGGGCTGGGAGAACAGGAACAGGAGTGGGAGGAGAGGAAGCAGGCTGCACAAATTGCCTGCAGGATGAATGGCCATGGARAGGAAAGGATACATCGAGTCATGCATTTTCTGTAAAGACAGGAAAGCATTTAGACTTTTGCACAAGATGAGCATGAGTCAGACCTGGAGTCCTGTGTGTGGCTCTGACCTCTGCATGCAGGCATGATTTTGAATAAAGCAAGTGCAGATAGAGGGTGCCAGTGCTCGTAGAGAAGTGGGAAGCCTGTTATGCCRGAGAAGCCTGGAAAAGTGCGTTCATCTCAGCAGAAGAGTTTATGAGGGGATGGATCCTCATAAAGGCAACAGGCTTGAGAGGGAAGGTTCTTGCRAACTCAGAGATGGAAAAACAGCAATATTAGTTGTATCAGTGCTTTKCTTTTAGCACCAATGCCTGCCAGAAGTCTACCACCTTTATTAGAGGTGAGGAATCYTACTGTTTGTATTTCCTGAAACATTGAGGTACAAACAGTAATAGCTGAGTAGCTGTAGCAAAGCCCTTCCTGTACCTTTCCTTGGTGAGTGGGTTGTGATAAGTATCAGCCACAAACTGGCTCTGGGCAGCTTGAGGTTTTGTTGGAGATGCGGTGTTACCTGTGTGTCTTCTGTAAACATGGTGTTGTAGGACAGGAGATGGCCCACAGACAAGCTGCATTATATCCAATTCCTGACTCTTCAGCCCCACTTGAAAACCCATGCTATGTGACTCCTCAGTCTTCTGGGGTGCCTAAGGCCACCCCCGCATCCGTCTTCATGGATACCTGACAGTTGGTTTCCAAAGCTGAGGTACAGGGTTTGGCTCCAAGTATCATACAAAGGTTCCTCTCATCTCATGTGTGTATCACAGGTATGGCCAAACATCTTGGAGACAGAGACAGAGGTGCAGATGGTGCATCTCTCATCAAAGCCTTGAAGTTGGACTAATTGCATTCAAAGTTATTAACATTTCCAATTCCAGGAGTCTCTTTTTCCTTATGCTTAAAGCTGTGTTTGAAAYTGGTATGTTTTCATGGCCTCTTAAAACTTGGTTGAGATCAATTTGCAAGAAGAATTCAAACGAAGTAAAATTTTGCAGCTAGTACTGGTGATTCCCCTGAGTGGCTCTAGGGAAGCAGTTCAGGCCTTCAGAGGATGTGGATGTGAAGAGGGTGGACTTATGCAGGATTGTCAATAGCAGTGTGTTCAGAACCAATTTGGAAACCTTGCCTGAGTCAATGTTGCTTTTTGGGTTGGAGCAAGGAATCTGAAACACATTGAATACTGGAGATGGAGCTGTGGGTCCTGGCCTGTCTGAACAGGACTTCATTGCTGTTCTGTGAGCACTTTACTGTGCAGGTTTAGAGGTCCGTTCTATCTCTGATGTTCAGTTTTGCTCAATCTCAGATCTTTTCTCTGTATCTACTTGCCATGGTGTCCCAGACAGCACTCTGAGGTTCTTGGGATGAGGAGATTTCCTTGTAAGTGGAAAAACAGTTAAAATTTTGATGTTTCACTAGGAGGGCTGAAAATGTAAGGCTGGAGATATTTTCAAGACAAGGACAAAGGATAAAGTCTATGCAAATACTGGCAGAATAGAGCTCACTCCTGAGGCCGTTTGTGCCATGTGGAGTCACTAGCTTGCCACTTGTCATTAGCTGTGGAGAGATAGCCCTTTCCAAATAGAATGAGGCAGAGCCATCCCTCTGCAAAAGGGCAGCCTGGGCTCTGCCGCCCTGAGTGCCTGACAGTGAGGGTGTATTGATGGTGTGGGATTGCCAGTTTAGACTGGGGACATTGGGAGAAAAGAAACAGAGCCCATGGCTAATCCAGCAGTTTTCTTTGCATCCTTTCCATGCAGCAGGAAAACTTTGCAGTTTCAGCAGGTGTTAGTTCTAAGCATCCTCCAGCCTCTATAGATGCCTGTTTGCCATATTTTCTGTGTGGGCTTTACCACCTGCCATGTGTCTTCCTGGCTACCTGGTATTGTGCCTGGCTGTACCAGTGCCAGTGCCAGTGCCAGTCAGCAGGGATCTGTGGCATGAATAGCAGCAGCCACTCCGTGACAGAGTACCTTGGAGGAGGAATTGTCAGCAGCAGCTAGAGTCACATAACAGTGCCACGTGGAGAGCAAGAGCGGCAGGTACCATCTGCCAGTGCCAAAAGACACATGCTCATGGTCCTTGTCATTCAAAGTGGGAAAGAGGGTGAGATGCAGAGCTTAAAAACATCGAAAAGGAGAAGATGTGAGAGAAAAACATTTGGGAAAGATTACCATATTCATGCCTCTGGCCTCGTTAGCTGCTTTTATGTCTTTAGGTAGTGAGTCCTCTGCAGGTGGGAATTTTCTTATATGTTTGCCTAGTGGGATAATGAGGCACCAATCTCTGGGGGGAATCCTAGATACATCCACTGCTGTTAAAGTCATATGTGTCTAGCCCAGCCTTGATGTTTTTTGATGCCTCAGGGGTTTCACTCTCCATCTGGGAGAAATAACAGACTGTGATAAACAGTGACAATTCCTGCATGAAAACCCTGATTGCTTCTTCCAAATAGTTCCTTAAAGATCTTGCCAGTTCCGCAAGACCTGCTAAAAGGTTTACAGAAAGGGAAAAATGTATGCCATGCTTTATTGCCCARTTTTGCATTGATACCTAATATCCTTTAGCAAATTTATTAAGTAGAGGTCCTTGGTGGTGAAATTCAGAGTTAAAATCTAGCTGAAATGAGCCATGGATATAGAAGTTACGTGGTTTTGTCTTGTTTTTACACTGATGGAAGTTTCTGTGTGGAAGAAGAATCAAAAGGTGATCAACATTAGAAAGCATTCTGTAGCTTAGGGGGGTACAGTTTTCTGTGGGAGCTTCAGAGCTTCTGTGCTGAAGGCAACCCTGGCAGACAAGTAGGTGCTGGTTTGGGAAGCACTCATCACTGGGGAGCTTGGTGCATGTGAGAAATGATGCAGGCTATCAAACAAGGTTTGCTGGTGATGCAAAGGAGGGAGGGAGTGCAGAGAGCAACCTTTGGCTAAGTCTGTCATGTGAGCTGGTATGTCCTGAATGCATAGCACCTTCAGRACTGGAGGGCACACCCGATGTGAGGGGGATTGTACTAAAGAGACTGCAAGTCAGGCTCAGGAAAAGGGGAAGGACTATGCCACATTCACTCTTGTCACCAAGTCAGTGGCACAACGTGCTGGAAGCTGGAAAACTGGGAACAAGCTCTGAAGGCCTTACTACTAAAGAGTTACTTGTAGAGCCCAGTAGGTGAGCTCTGCAGGGGGAGCTGATCACAGGATGACTACAGCCCCAGGTAAAAGACTTTATGATGTCCCAGCCCACACTGAGCAAGAGAAACTTGCTCCTAAGAGACTGTTCTAGGGTAAGGAGCCACACCCTGTTCACTGCTCAGAAATAGCAGTACCCAGTTAAAGAGGCTGCTGTTTTCATCAGCCCTGTGTAGTGTGACTTTTGAATGGTGCATCCTCTGTTTGCTTTCAGTGGAYCCCTTTGAGACAATGCTGAAATCCCTCTTGAGGTACGAGGCCAMCCTGAATGGGGATACAGGAGAGAGCCACATGAGGAGAAAACTGTATGAGAACGGTGTGACCAAGTCCTTGCAAAATAACTTTGCTCTCATCCAAAAGGTGCGTAGCTGCCTTTGTATGGCAGAGAAGCCATGTGTGGCTCACAGGGGAAGRTTTAGTGAGAATGATCACTGGGATAAAGGATCTGCATTCAAATTGGTGCTGGAGCTATAAGCATCTGAGATAGCAAACAGCCTCTGCCTTTCATCGTGTGAATATTTGGTTTCTCTTAGCTCCAGTGGGTTGGGGGAAGGGCTGAGCTTGGCTACTTTTTATGCCAAGATACCAGACTGGAGCACCTGGATTCTAGATATATTTCCCAGGACAGGAGGATGAAGCAAGGAACCAYCTTTTGGGGCCACAAGCAGGAGAACTGTTCTGTTGATTTAGTCCAGCAACTAGAGTATGATCTGTTTCCCTGTTCTGGAGCTGTTAGTGTTGAAGGGCTTAAAGTTTCTTTTGTGACAGAGGGAGCAAGAGAGGAGGATAGGGTTGCCTTGTTGGGGAAGAGCCTTGAAAGAWACAGAAGATTGGAGGCTAAAATATTACTGTTTAACAGTGGGAAGAAACCATGGAAAGAATTCAGCTTCATTCCACAGCCATGAAAGTGTGGTCYGCCTTAGGAACTGGGTGGGAACGTGTCCAGGATGTGTTTGGTAAATAGATTGCTGGTATTACTGCTAACTAGTGGTTCATTCCCTCTCAAGCTGTCAGAAGAGCTGCTGGCCAAATGGCTCTCCCTCCCCGAAGCACAGCATGTGCCACTCTGCCAGCACATGCTGGGCTTTGCTATGAAGTCTGTCACACAGACAGCTATGGGCAGCAGCTTTGAAGATGACCGGGAAGTCATCCGATTCCGCAGGTACCATGATGCAGTAAGTGTCCCAAAGAGCCAGGAAATCTATTAAATTTTTCCAGACTAAAAGCACAGTTTGTATCTATTTACAGTTTAGTACAAGCTACTGCTGAGACTTTAAAGGATAAGCTTGAGGATTCTGCCTCATGTGTCCCAAGCTGRAAATGATCCTACTGCTGATCCTGCTGTTGCTAGTCAGAGGTGTTTCTAAAGGATCCATAGGGATCAGGAGCCCAGATCCTGAGTGGCACTTGGGTGGTCTTTGGTACCCTAAGTCACTTAAACTCTTTGGGGACTGCCAGTGGAATTTCTTCTTTTCAAAGATCTTCTGAGGGCTCTGTGACCTTGTAGAGAAAAGAAAATCTGAGGAGATCTCAAGCTGTATCCACATGTGAGGATGTTAAATATGSTAGTGATAGGGTGGGAAAGAAACAATTCCATCTCCCATTTAAGATTCCCATGCTTTTTCCCCTGCAGTTGTAGTTACAGTGGTTTCATTTCAGCTTAATCCCAGCTATGATTATCAGCTTAATCCCATATCAGACATAGTGTCTGAAATGGAATCTGGTGTGCTAAAGAGAAGACCAGTTCCATATTGACAGGAAGTCTTAATTTTATTTGGTGTTTTCATTTTCCTGAGTAGGGAAGAATAGAATAGTCCCAGCAGTCACTGCCTGTGGTGAGTGCTGGTGCTGTTCTCTCTGTTCTTCTTTCAGATCTGGTCAGAGATTGGAAARGGTTTCCTGGATGGGTCTCTTGACAAAAACACGACTAGGAAGAGGCACTATGAGGATGGTAGGTTTTCTCCCAAAACTTTTCTCCTGCTCTGATTAATACTTGGCAGTTAGCTAGCATGTGAAAACACTTCATGCAATGACATCTAGGTCCCTAACTCSCCCTGGTTCTCACAACAGGCATTCACATATCTTCAGATGTGCGGACTTCGTGCCAAAACCCTCCCACATTCCCCACCCCCTCCCCCATTCTGTGTCTGCAGATGAGACATTTAGGTGAGAGCCATCCTCCTGCACCATGCCTATGGAACCCCTGGCAAAAGGGACTCCCTCGCTGGAGGTGCAGTGGTGCTGTACTAATGTAACTCTACAGGTCCTGTAACCAGTGTTATGTGGCTYTCACATATTTTCATGAGGGCTGATGGAATACATTCTTTGAGGGTTCTACAGCATTATGTGACTTCCCCTTATGTTGTTTCAGCTCACAGAGTATACATCTTGGCTATACCTGTAAGGATGGCTTTTTATAGACAACCCATGTTACTTGGTTCCTACATTTTCAACTGAATTGGAGATTCTGCCTTCCAAATTGGCAGTAACATGTAACAAAGGCTGCTTCTGTAAGTGAGCCCAGCAGGGACAGCTGGTCTGAAAATCTGCTTGGGAAGATAGATTTGCTTCTCTGCAGCAGAAGGATGATCAGGTTTTAAAATAAACATTTCTTTTTTCTTCCAAAGCTCTTGTGGAGATGGAATCCATCTTAAGGAAGGTTACAAAGGAACGCCGAGGCAGATCATTCAACAGGCATGTCTTTATAGACACCTTGCTGCAAGGGAGCCTGAGTGACCAGCAGGTCTGTGCAGTTGTTACCTCATTTCACAGTAGTGGASTTTTTCCAGATGGGCAATTCATTACATTGTAGCCTTCGTTTAATAGAAGTTTTTGCATCTTAGCTTAGATTGTTTATCAAAGCAGGGCTTCTAGTTCTTTTTTTCCCACTCCTACAATGTTTGATTGCATTAATCTTTGGTAGATTTCCTTGCCATTGCTTCATAGCTATTTTTATCAACCAGAAGTATGTTAATATTAAACATGYCTTGTGCAATTCAGTGGAAGTTTTACAGAGAGTTCAGTCCACGTCTTCTAGATATATTTCCTGTTCTGTGCACTAAAAGGATTTAATGTGCTTGAGTGGAGAGTAGGCCACTGCATTTTTCTCTTTACAGYCTTCTGAACTTCATTCTCTGAAACAAATTTTCTTTCCTAGATTCTGGAAGATACAATGATTTTCTCCTTGGCAGGATGTGTAATCACTGCTAAYTGTAAGTACAGTAACTGTAGGTAATTTCCCATCCTTACACTCAGCAGCCAAAAACTGTGTATGGTGTCATGAGACTTATTCCAAGTTTAAAAAACCTGTATTTATCATTCTCTTTCTCCTGAGCTACAGACATACAGAAGAAGCTAATTTTTTCATCAGACTGTTGACACAGCCTCACAGTTAGTGAGCTGAACCTAAGCTGTGCTTGATAACCTTTCCAATCTTTTGGTGAACCTTAGAATTCATCCCCATTTCTCTTTTCTTGCATTCTTAACTCCAGACAAGTGRTGCTAAATTTGATGAAAAAACACCAAAATGTATAAGCCACAAAGGTCATGTTGTAAAATAGGTTCTGGCACATGGGAAGAAAATTATACTGCTAGAATCTGTCTGGGTGCTTTGAATTTCTGGAGAATAGGTGTTCCATGTATGGAGGACTTTCAAAGAAACTGCTCTGGGATTTGTGCAAAGATTATGAAAAAACCCTAAACRAAAATACAAACTGAAGGTGTGTAAAGTACCTTATGATAAGGGATATCATATGATATTATATGATTATCTGGCTATGTATCTCAGCGAATGGGCTGGGACTCCARAGAAAACCTCCAAGATTCATCTAGGTGTTAAAGAATGTGGGAATTAAATTAGGCAACCATGGTAATACTCTCTCTAGAGAATATCCTCTCCAAGTACTCCAGGAAGACTGTAATTTTAAAGGGCTTGAATCCACATGGATTCATAGAATCACAGAATATTCTGAGTTGGAAGGATTCCTCTCCAGGATTCCAGATAGTTCTCATGAACAGACATATTTGAGAGCTAGAAACATTTCCCTGTAGCTGTAGGGAAACTGCATCCTACACACTTACTTCTTATGCATGTTTTTTTTTCTCACTCTGCTATTGAAGATATCTCAAGTACCTAAAAAATAGATGTAGGGGAAAAGGTGCTGGCCAACCTCTGCACAGAGCTCCCTGTCAGGAGCCCCAGGCATTGGCTGTCTGAAGCACTAGCCTAAGATGTGCTAGGGAAGCCCCCCACATAAAGGAATTTTCCAATTCTTTGAGCAAACCAGCCTTTCATTTGCATGGTTGGTCTAATAACCCTGATTCCCCTGAGTTTGTTGGGCTGTGTGGTCCCTTGGCCGAGGCTGTGAGGCTGAATGGTTTGAGCTCCCTAAGCTCCTCATAGCATCAGAAAGAGAATTTTAGCTTGCAGGGCCTCTTGTTACACAGGCGTTCCGAGTTCAGCCTCTGTTCCTACCACAGGATATAGAATTAGCACAGCCTGCTGTGAGCAGAGGTCACCTGTTTTTTTAGGTCAACAAGTAATGTTGAAAATAAAGGAAGTAAGAAAACTGAAAGCTGTTCATAAAGGATTGAATTTTCTGGGTCCAATCTTGCCTTCTTGTTTCCTTCCCCAGTGTGTACTTGGGCAGTCTATTTCCTGGCAACCTCAGAAGATGTTCAGCAGAATCTCTACAAGGAGATGGACCGTGTTCTGGGGAAGGGACCAATTACACATGAGAAAATGGAGCAGCTCAGGTGGGTCCTGTAGAATGAGCTGCAAGAGGAGGGCTGTGTCATGTGGTGGGAACAGGGGTTTCACATGGAGTCTGATGCCTAGCCTACACGAGGCCAGGGGAAGGCATCCAAGAGCTACTTACTCCCATTTTATTTCTTTTCTGTAAGTTGTCAAACAACAGGATGACCTGCAATACAGAGAGAATCTGCTGTAGGACTCCAGACACAGGAACCAAGGTGCTCAGGGTGATTGCAGGAAACCCTTTAGGTTCAGCAGCAGAGGAAAAGCACAGAATCAGTGTCCTGGCTGCCAGGCCAAAATTTTTTGCTTACTGACTTATTTGGTTTCTGGCCTAGTTTTCCAAAAGTAGGAGCAATCAACCATTTTCATGATTGGATACAGACATAACTAGAGAAGAAGCTTGGACCAGTCTTCTTTTCAAAGAGCCACAAGTGATGATGACTGACCAACAGTGTGCCTTTATGTTTATCATGTTGATGCAACTGGGTGCATTTTGTGTTTGGACTAGTGTTAGAGTTTCAGTAAGGGAATATAGTGTGTGGTTTTCTTGCTGCTGCTTGTGTAGGTGAGAGGTACATGAAAAGGGCTGGTGTGTTTATGCATTTTAGCAGATGTAGTTTGGTTTGAAATCTGAAAGAAGAGGGATTCCGATAACCTTCTGTGAAAGTTGTTAATGAGATTTAATGCTTCTTGCAAAGATGTTGGTACTCCTTGTCAAAAAAAATGTGAAGTGCCTTTAAATACAGCAGTTGACGCAGGTCTGCTTGCTGCCACAAAGACGTGGACAAGCTTCTCTGAGAGTTAACCTGACTGTCACTGGTTGCAGGTACTGTCGGCAAGTCCTGTGTGAGACGGTGCGGACAGCAAAGCTTACTCCCATTGCTGCACAGCTGCAGGAACTGGAGGGCAGAGTCGACCAACATACAATCCCCAAAGAGGTAGGACAGTGCTGGAGGTACTCTCCTTTCCTGTAGGGGAATGTGCTCTTTCCTCTTCTTCGAGACAAGGGGTGAGGCAGGAAAACCATTTCTTCTGGCACTGTTGAACCTGAGCATCTGCTCTGTCATCTGAAAGTACGGTTTAGCTCAAAGTTTGTGGTTCCTCTGTTGGAGAGGCTCTGGAAATTCATTTTCTCTTTCTGAGCAGATTTGCTTCTGATTCTGGGTCCACCAGGGATGAGTAAGTTTTTGAAGGGGCCCRTGGGCTCAGTTATGCATAAAAGAGCACAGTTTCAGGCCTCATCATATAACTAGTCACCTTCCATTGCAGAGAATAAAGTAGTCCATATGTACATCCCAGCAAGCATAGAGAAATGGGGTCACACCCTCTGTAACCACCAGCAATTGCAGTGTGATTCTAGAAGTTAAAATCCTAACATCTGGGCATGGATTATGAAAATCTGTAGATGAATACAGCGTAATTGTTTTTTAATCCGCCTAAATATGAGTAGTCTACAGAATAATCATCATCTAGAAGAGCTGTCAAGACGTGTGTTCAATTGTGCGTTGACGTGTCATAGTTCTCTTTGCAGACACTTGTGCTTTATGCTCTTGGTGTGATGCTGCAGGATAGTTCATCTTGGCCATCACCATACAAGTATGTAGAATCGAATTTTACTGCAACTTATTCCTTTGCTTTTTAAAATGAGGTCTTACAGCACAGCCCTTTGGGTTGCAGAGCCTGCCTTAAGCAGATTCTAGAGATGAAAGGGAGTCTGTAAGAAAATCAGGTTATGAAGGTCTGGGTTAAGTTTGTCTCCATGGGCCTGATTTTGAGGCAATTTAAGTCAGGTTCCTCCCATGCTCCAGTCTGCATGTGTGTGTATGTATGTGCTYGAGTTCAGCAAAAACTGTTTTTTGCACATACACAGAACTTCCCTGGTAATAATGCTGGTAAATTATGTTGAAGGGTTTCTGTGAAACAGTGACTTGAATGGCTTTGGTGTCACTGCTTGTTATCATGAAACAATGCAAGGGAGGAAATGCCAGTCTGAAGTTTTGGGTTCTTAGGAAGAATAGAAATGCTGCCTTAATGCTTCTGTCTGTGAAAACTGAAGTGGATCTAGGCCAGTGTTCTGGAGATTAAAGGAAAAAAAAATGCTGTAGCTTCCTGTGGCCTCCAGGTGRCAAATATTAATGTGTATCTGACTTAGTTTGCTTGGGCTGGCAGAAAAATGTGGGTCAGTTATTCTAGACAGAGAGAACAGACAGCTGAGAGTTAGGAGACAACAGCACCTGTCCTCTCCTGCAATTATACCTTTTAGAAAGGGGTCAGGCATTGATGCACCAGTCTATGAGCACCTTGGCAAGGATTRCCTCCCAAGATAAGACATGACTGTGTTTAGATTTGTTGAGGCCTCATGGGAGTGACTGTGAGGACAGCTATGAGCATTGTATGTTTGTTTTAGAAAGGCTGGGGTTGAGGTTTAGCTTTAGGTAGATGAATATTTCCATGACAGGGATGGGAGACCAGCTCTGTGTGATCCTTTCACCTCACCCACAACATGGTTGTTTTCCCTCCCTGCTTTTTTGCTAGGCAGCTGCATTTTTTCTCCTATTAAAAATCTGAAATTTGCACTTCAGGAGAAATGTAAGTTTGATGCTGCTTTTCCTTAATATCAGCACCCACACACCCTTTACCTTGATAGAAGCAGAGCTTGGTTGTTAAAGCAGGGAAACAGAGACTTGAATTATTTAGCAAAAAAGTTTGAAAGAACTGTCTTCTGTCCATGAAATTTTCTGTGTGCGGCTGGGTTTTTAAAAAATAATTAAATTGAATCATATTTTATTAGTTTCCCTTGTTTTAAACTCCTTCCAGCCCTGGATAATAGTTTTCTCCCAGCCTCTACCATCCTAAAGGTGGAAACTACTTTTCTCACTTGAATGAGTCACTGACTTCCCTCCTCCAGCACATACACATGCACACACCAGCTGCTAGAAGAGAATGACGGAGGGGTAAGGAGAAAAGGGAAATATTTTTGGAAGTGAAGAAGGGACTCGACTGGAGAGAGAGAGAGAGAGGGAGAGAGAGAGAAATGACATTGCATGTGCGCAGGAGAGGAGTAGAGGGCAGGTAACACCATCAGCTCAGCTGTGTACTGCATATTCGTTCCAGCCCTGTCTCATACTCCCTCAGTCTGTCAGCATTTTAAACAAAAAGGGACACCGCTGACCAGCTGGGAACATTGATGGAGTGGATGCACAATTGCCTTTATACATTTATGTGGAATGACCAAGAGAGAACAAATTAGTGAGGTTCTGTATTTAATTTCCAGTTTTTTTGCTTGCGTGCGTGTGTGTGCATGTTTCTGGGGAAAGGATTCTGTGCCTGCTCAGAAAGCCTTACACGTGTTTCATCTTTTACAGGTTTGACCCAGAGAGATTCAATGAGGAATTAGCCATGAAAAACCTCTCCTTGTTGGGTTTTTCAGGAAGCCAGGAGTGCCCAGAGTTGAGGTGAGCATAGGGGAGGAGGTCCTGGTGAGTCTTAGTGGCAGACAGCAGAGTCGGTGCTTCCAGCATCTTGGTATTACTGCTGGGACAACCTGTCCAAGTTGGCTGTTATCCTTTGGCAAATGTACATCAGAGCAAGGTTTTTATTTTCTTCTCCTGATTCTTCCCTCAGGTTTGCCTATATAGTGGCCACAGTTCTGCTGAGTGTCCTGGTAAGGAAACTGTATCTCCACCCAGTGAAAGGACAAGTCATGGAGGCAAAATATGAACTGGTAACCTCACCAAAGGAGGAAGCATGGATAACAGTGTCTAAGAGAAGTTAGGAGCAAGCAAAACAAGGGATTAAAAGTGCCAGCAGTGAAGTTCTGAGCAAGGGTCTTAATGAGAACCATATTGGCACCATTTTTACTCAGCCAGGGAATTGTCTATCCAGATATTTTTACTTTCCACATTCTTAACCACATGCCTATCTTTGGTTCGTTTTCTAATTCAACCAGTAGTCATATTAAAGTAGATTTAATCTATATGTCTTTTTTATATTTTCTTTTGGATCTCTTGCCAAACCTTTGCAAAGGAAGGAACAAAACCTTGCAGTGGTGTATGTATGAACTACTGGATTTCAGCTAGTCAAAAACCAGAGCCTCTTTCCCACAGCAGCCAGAGCTAGGTATGAGTGCACTTCTTATCCAGTGGAATGCTTCATTCTGGGTACTAGCTAAATAAGACCTTGGAAACACAAGGACAAACCCTTTCTCTATATATAGGTATTTTTATTCAAAGTGTCTTTCCTTCCCTTGAGCTATATCTGTCAAGAAGAGCAAATATATCCTGTGAGAAATATGTGTGAGTGTGAGAAAGAGAGAAATGAAGTGGGGTGGCAACTRCACCACCAGTTCTCTTGCTGTGTAAGCTTGCCATGCTGTGTAGTTGCAAGAGAAAGGATGACTGAGAAATGCAAGTAAACCAACAGGAATAAAATTGGTTTGGCCCCTGAGAAAACAAAATCATCAGTAATAATATAAAGAAATAAAATACAACCACAGAACAAAGCCCCAAGAAAGAGAGTCTCTATCCTGACAATTCTGAGGGCAGTGTCTAATCTAATCAACATCAGAAATTGACAGATGCTTGCAATTTATTCAGCACTGGGTCAACATGAGACTGGTCATGCAAATACTGGAGTGCTGATTTTRTAGGGCTCTAGATTAATGTTGTACTTAGTAACTTGAAMGCCTTTCAAAGAATCTTTTCTTCCTCCAAAATGCCAGCCAAACAAGCAGTGAATGCTACATATTCACATGCTTTCTCCTGATTCTTCCATTCTTTTTTGTCAATCCTAGGACAGCTCCATTCAGAGCCCCGCTGAATGGTTTGCAAGGCAGGAACCTCCTACCCCATCATTGCACTGGACTAATTGCCATCTGACTTACTGGTTACATTGTGTTTCTCCCTTTTTTCTCTTACACAGGATCRCTCTTTAACTGACCTGTATAAGTCTTTTCTCCATACACCTGACTTCTCTCTTAGCCCCAGTTCCCAGTCCCCCATCTCCACCCAGCAGCTGAGGAGTGAGAGGTTTCTCAGCCCATAGCAAAGTCTGCTTCAGCTGTACACAGCTGCCAGTGCACCCCAGAGCAGGCCAGGAGTGTGTGCCTCTTGTTTGAGTTATTTTTCACTGCTTGTCCAGACAGAGCACACATAACTGGKAAGTGCCGTTTTTCATTTCTACAGATACTGGTATTTTCACTGGTACCTTCCAGGTCAGGAAATCTGCTGCTCTTTTAAAAACGTTCTTCCAGTTGTCTGAGGTGTGCCAGCCYGAATGCAATACTGTCAGCTCTTACGAAGTTAGCAGCTGATGCCAGCCTCTGTGGGCACCTGACAAACTCAGGGCTCTTGGGTTTAACATGTCAGCTCTCTTTTTGGTGGAGCTGCAGAGATTCAGATGCCCCCCATTGTAGCTTCTGTTAGGGTAGAGTGATACAGAGATGTTGGGCAGAAAAGGGAAAGTTGTGCAGTTCAGCTTCCTCTGTTTCTTGCACTGATTTYATAATGAACTGCAAGAAAGCTCTTGCTAATCTGACCTCCCCTTAACTAAAGGTTGGTCATGTCCCCAGATGGCAATTCATGTTAGTCTTTGCTTCACTGCTTATGCAAAAAGGCCTGTTTATTTTGAAAGTTGCAGATGTTTCCTAAACCTTCTGGAGAAATTAGTGTGGTAAAAAAATTTTACTTTTAAGCATCCTTGGTGTGCAGAGAAGGCAAAATGAAGGCTAAGTTACTGCTTTATTGGGAAAATATGGTAGGGTAGCATTGTCCTTGCTAGGAGCTGGACAAGGAATATAATTGAGTGAAGATCTGCCTTCTTGTAGCTGTGTCATAGGAGTGAAGCTTTGAAATACTAGAAAAGCTTCCCAAGTGCAATTATCTGTATTTCTGGTACAGCATTTCTCTGCCTTGCTGGAGCTGTTCACACCATCTGCCTTGCAACAGTCCCTTCCCCAGTAACACGAATCAAAAGTGGCAGTGGTCCTTTATACTTAGTTACGAATTTTCCATTAGCCTGCACCCTTAGGCTGTACTGTGTCCAGGCCAGTGATCAAGCGTGCTGCAGGAGTCTATGACTGATGCAGGAGAAGAATGTGGCCCGGTGTGCTGGAGAGAGCCAATGATCTATTTGTGTTTGCTCAAAACTGCTGTCAGAAAAACACCCTGACTCATCAGTTAAGGAACGGTGTTGAGCATGGAGGGAAAGAAGGGGCGTAAGGCACTCTCAGGCATTTGTAATGCACTGCTTTACTGCTGGGAGTGACACTGAGGTCACAGCCACATTGTTTGCTGAAGTCTGTAGGTTTCCATTCTGCGCTCTATGTGTGTCAGTCACTTCAGACAGCCCAGCTATGGCAATTTAATGCAACATTCATCAGCCCAACTATGGATCCTTGTGCAGCAAACCTCCTTTTTTGTATGGGAGTGTTCATGAAATGGAGCTTTCTTAAGAAGTTTTAAGCTATTTTGATTTGAGGATTGAAAAATAAGTTTTCTCCYATTTCTGCCCTCACCCCTTGTCTGGCATGCACTGTCACTGATTCTTGTTTGGCCTGGTTTCCTAAGGAAGACYTGTGTTCATAGAGTGTGCACCCTTCCCACTTATTTTTGGTCATTTTCCCCTTTCTCACAAGAACTAACTTCTGAGCCCTTGGGCAAATCAGCTGCATTTGACAGGGATTTGAATTCTCTGCACTGTTGCGTTCCTGCAAATTTTGTGGGGAAAAGAGAAGACTGGGATAGGGAGTCTATGCTAGCTATGTCACAAGATTGCAGTCAAAGCTGCAGCATTATAGGTGSTAGCCTGGGGAAAAGCCTGCATCAGGCACCTGCTCTGATGCAGATAATCAATCTCAGGAGTCCTCTCAACAGAGGACAGGGGTTTGTGAGTGCWGCTCAAACCCACATACTAAGGACACATCTAAAGTCCAGAGATCCCTTCTGGCTTCAAAATAGGGATATGGCAAGCATTGCAAYCTGTGGAAAAAAATGTCTTTGTCTAGGAAGAAAGCCAAGAGGGGGAGGTTGCTTCTACAATATAGGGAATTGTTGCTTTTTATGCTCCTATTCCTGCTTTACACCAGCAAGCTGCTTCACAAATTTGAAGGATGGTTTTGCAAAGCACACAGAAAAGCTGTCGTTTCATTCCTTAGGCTCTTAACTGTRGGACAAGTTTCTACACAGGGCCACAAACTCAGGAAAGGTAGGAGGGCAAGTATATCTTTGTGGCTATGGAACCTGCTGCTCTCAGAAGCAGGCAGCCAGCACAGGTGGCTGGAGCAGCCAGACCATTGTCATGGCTCTTCATGGCTGGCAAAACCTTTTACTTTTGCCCCTTGTACTGGTGGCAAMTGGTGAGACAGTTGTTAACAACTTTGAGCAGAGCCGACAGTTTACTGATCTAGCYTCCCATAACCTCCAAAATGTCCATGAATACTGTTATCTCTACATTTTAATTAACATGGGCTACATGTAGAAGTGCCACTGCAAATTAGTAATATGCTGTTTCCAGCTGTTTTAAGGACTTGCTGGTAGTGGCTGTGGCATGCACCACAGAGTTCAGGGCTGCATGTTTTGTTTTCCGTTGTTACTTGGAAAGGATCATCTTGGCAACTTCTGTCCTACTTGCAAGAGTCAGTGTTGGTTATTGGGCAGGGTGGATGTGTATGTTTGCTGATTTAAAGTCCCTTGGGCAGCTGTCGTGCCAGCTCCCCCACTAGCTGTGCAGTTATGTGAACCTGGGACTGCTGGCAGTTCAGATTGGGAAAACAATCTCTCACCTGTGTAGTTTGCTCATGAACATTTTGGTACTGCTTAATTCACAGGTCAGCACATTCACTGCCATCTCACTGTCTGTGCACACGTTCCCCACTGACAGCAGGAGATGTCTGAACAGCCTCATCCCTCAACAGGGCCAGGTATGACCTGCCCAAGGTGTCTGTTAATGCTACAGAAGGGGCTCCCTGACACTGACCATTGAATAGAGATACATCCTGATCAGCAGATGTAAGCCTATAGTTTATTGACTTCTTTTTTATGCTCAGATCCTCTTGTGGCTTTGRGGCAAAAGGAATGAGGTAAAGCAGTACCTTCAGGAAAGCATAAAGAAAAATCTTCATCACTTGTGGGTTATGCTACCAGGAAGTGAAACTGTTTTAATGACCATGGCCGCTCTCATTGCTTCTTTTCACTTGTCTAAAGCAAGAACTGCTAGAAAATATTCCAGGYATCTTTCTCTGGAGCCTAAGAATATGAACCCATCTTGACATTTCTTTGTAGTTCAGCTCAGGAGTGTTTTTTAGCAATGGCTTTTCAACTAAACAAAAGKTTTGACATCTCTAGAACTCAATGCCAGGGTTTTGGTGATAGCAGACGGAGAAGAGGAACTACCACATGCAGGCAAAAAAGGTGAGGAAAATGTTCTTCACATATGGAGGGTGGGGAAGGAGACACGGTAAAGGTTTCCATGGCAACATTCCTTGAAGATAAGTATTTTTAAATCTGTGAATTTTAGCATCAAATACACAGTTGTGATTCCCACAAAAAGATTTAGGGGAGGGCTGGAGAGGAAAGAATTTTTGCCCCTACTTTTCAGGTCATTCTAGTTTCTTTTACAGAGGAGCCTGCTCCAAAGATAAATGAAGTATGCGTGATTACTGTGATCTTAATGCTCCTTTAAAGAAAGCCTTGCTTGCAGGAGGCAGGAAGCACCAGTCATAGTTCTATATCTGCTCCAACAGCTTTGGCGCATGCACTTGATCATATTTTTAATAGGAAAAGYAGTTGAAATAAATCAATGCTAGACCAGTTAAAAGTCACAAGGACAAATCTTGCAGGGTTTTAGATYAAAACTAGTGTAACTTAGCACAAAATCTAAATTTTAATTGATGTGCAGTTAACTGATAGTAGTCGTGATGTGGTAGCTGAGGCCTTTTGCCRTGATTGAAGAGGAGAGGATACAGAGCTGAAAAGGCAGAGAAACCAGCTAAAAGATGTCCCTGGTGAGTGTCTTGGTTACTTTGATGACAGTGAAATATCCCTGTAGATGGACAAGTGATGCTCCAGTGACACTATTATGCAGGAAATGTTTGCCCTTGATACTGGGTATCAGTGCTGGGGCCACCTCTCAACCTCCCTGAAGGTTCTTCTGTTCTTACCTCTCTGCTCCAGTCTGTGCACTGCAAAGCAATTCACAGGCACAGGCATGCTCTGCTCCCACCTCCCTGCTGGCATCCAGGCAGGTCAGCTCTGTCACGAGCCTGGCACGTCCAGTGCTGTGCCTGCTTGGCTGCCAGCTCTGAAGTCTCACCAAAAAAGGTTTGKKTTTTTTTTTTAACAGTTGCTTRCAATTCAGTGGTGACACAGGCACTGCAGCAAGGGTAAAGTGATCATCTTCCCCTTCAGAGCTTTACAGTAGAAGGCCCTGGGTATCCTCTCTGAAAGAGAGCTTGGTGAGCCCAGCCATTAAGCAGATTCAGTTCTTTGATTTAACTGATGGAACAAGATACTCCAGCAGTGCTCTGTACCTGCTGGCTCAGGGCCTGTGCTTCAGCAATAGACTAAATGATTCCTACAAGTATTTTGTGTTCAGAAGCCCTGGGGAAAGGAGTCTGGGAGGAAATAAATAGTCATATAGAAAACAAAAGGGACAATTCACCCATTAAGGCTCTTTTCCTGACCAAACTTCCCTAGGCCGTGAATCCAGGAAATGAACAAAAATCTATTGGAATAATAAGAGAAAAAAGTAAGTCACATTTGGCTGTTTATCTTTTAGGGTGAGGGAGGGGTTGCAAATAAGGGTGTCTATARTAGCCAAATTCATACTGTCAGAAGCGTGGAAATTGGCTATTGGCAGCATTGTTTCACACTGGCCAAGACCTGATACAGAATAAGCAAGGCTCAGATCTAGCTAAGATGACTTGTCAGCTTACCTACATCTTCACTGATAAAACCTACCAGCAGCATGGAAAAAAGCTGTACTTATGCCACTGTTGGATGCTCTATCAGATTCAGTGTTGTCAGGTATATTGTTACTAATTCTGTGAAYAATATGATACCCTGGAGTAATTTTCACATCAGTGAAAATGCATATTCTGGCTTTATAGTTTCATGGACTGAGAAGCAACTGACTTGCTCATATAGGGCTGATTACAGGCATCATGTTTATTCCATCGCTTCCTTAAAAGACCACAGTGGTAYTTTGTGCCACACTCCGCTGCTTCGCTCCATGTGCTTGCCTTGCAGCTGAGCTCCTGGAGAGGCAGGAGCTCTGCCACACCTAAATCACTCAAGTGCAGCAGTGTCAGTCCCTGCTCAGCAGCCATCGGTGCCCAGTGTGCCAGGAGTTGCCTCTTGCTGAGTGCTCCGGTGTGTATCAGCCAGCCAGAGGCAGTGCAGGGCTCTGGGTCCACAGGGCAGCAGGAGCTGGGGCAGCGAGTGACAAACGCTGCCATGTGGTACCATGTACACCTGCTCTTGCATGGCTCTCATCTTCCACAAATGCTATTTCTGGGCCAGATAGCCTTGCCTGCTGGCAACTTGGCTACCTTCTGCAGCCCTGCTTGGGGATAAAGGTGTGGCAGATTTGTTTCTGAACATGCCCTTGTGAGGTGGATGTCTTGCTTTTGCAAGCTCTTACAGCAGTCTGAATGGGAGAAAGGTGCCTTGGAGAGGAGAGAAGTGAGCCAATGTGAGTTAACAGGAGCTGACAGGGTTGCCTGCTAGAATACACTATCACATATCATGGGAAACCAACTGGACCAGTGGTTTGCAGCTGCCACACATTCATTGGTAAGCAAGGTATTTGGGAGCACAGAGGGTCTGAAGCACTTATTTATTCTGCTATGCAGAATTCACACTAAGTTTGACAGACCCTGCACCTTGATTTGATCRTACTGTTCTAAAAGGAAGGAGCAGATCGATTGCTTGTTAGCAGAATGCTCTAAATTAACCTCAGTCATGAGCCTGGTTCTGCAAACCTTTGCATGACTGACTATTAATATGCTGCACAATTGCATTGAATACCATTGACTATGCAATAGACTGGCCTTGCACAGCTGCACTGGAATTCTAGTAGCTTTCAGTTGTTGGGAACCAAATTTTTTCATCTCTTTAGGTATTTGGTTTTTGAATACCCCCAAATAGTCAAGCACCTACTTGACTATTTAAATGCCTAAATACCTTTGTAAATCTAGTATTGCCATAATGAAAAGGAAAAGGAAATGATGTAGAAGTTGCCTGGCCTCTGGTTTCCTATCCTATCAGTGATAACAGCCTGTTGTATATACACCATAGTTCACASTGAATGTCTTCTTTGCTTGAGGAAGCTTGATGGTGATTTTTACATAATAAAGATGAAAATACTGCTAACATACATTGTGCATTAGCCTGTATATATTTTATGGCTGTACTGTTCCAGTATGGCAAACTGAGCTGAGCAATCATTTTCTCAATTACCTTCAAGAACTGGAAATCCTTATCACCTCTGTGTTTCTTTCTCCCACTACTGCTGCACTGGTCTTGAAATTGTCGCCACAGCTAAAAATCGTCCTTCTGTAAATTAAACTGTGATTTCAAAAAATTTTACAGTGCAACCTTCTCATAAAACTCCACAAGTCTTTTGCTGATGTGACTCAGTCAATTACTCATGTGGGCAGACGTTCAGATAATAAAAGTGGTTAATGGAAAGCTGTAAGAAATACTGCTGGTTCCTGAGGAGGCAGCCAGGGGGAATGCACTGTGGGTATTTTATCCTAAGAGCAGCTGAATTCACTGAGCTCCCAGCCATTTTTTTAAGATGAGGATTTCTCCATTCTGTTTTTTYCTTTGTATAAAAACAGCTTGAAAAATCAGATTGGCAACAGAGAAGCAAAAACACACCGGTTGTATATGTTTGCTCTTCAGCTTCTCTTCCTACATACTAGAGAKGATAGTCTGTGCCATGAAATAATCTCTTTATCCTAGTGATGTGTGCACCTAAACAACACTCAGTACTCTAATGAGCTCKGGATTCCTCAATCAAGGAATGCAACTAACAAGTGGTTAAATAACCTCCTTGGTTGGAAGTGAGATATATACTGAGAAGGGTCAGATTTTTCTGTAATTAATAAAATTAAGAAATTTGGCCTTGAGATTGGATGTGCAATAGGTCAGGAAATAGATCTAGAAAGGAGATTTCAATGACATTTCAGTGAGTGCACATTAGAGGAATATGGCACCTTTTGAAGTTGGTGAGGCAGAAAGGTGCAGTAAAGTATTAAGGTACCACTTGGATGTGAGAGCTCTGTTATCTAATGAAATTATACCTGTGTGATGGCTTCAAAGAGACTTAGAATTAAGCCAAAACTGGAACTGGTGTAAGTGTATGAACTGTTTAGAGCTAAGGGCTAGCTGGCATTTGCAGAAGTTAACTCTTGGTTGTGTGGCYCTGATGCTGCTGGATTTTCAGGGGATGTGCTACTGCAGTTGCTCTATAAGCCCATTCCAACAACAGTGCTGGATATGGAAAGAGAGAGGACGTGAAGATATGCTCATTTCTCATACAAGATGATGTGAGGATATGCTCATTTCTCATACAAGATGAGCTGGGAGGGAGACTATGGTTTGACTTGTAAAATAGAGCTTCTGGCATAGAGAAGCAATGCATGGATGTTGAGGCTCTGGACCAGAGAAAGTAAGCTGTCAAATTATATTTAGCAACTACATGCTGCAGGAAAGCACAGAGAGAAGAAGGGGAACGATTGCGTAGCTGGGCTCCATGGGTAGTAAGCAAACAGAGCAGGGAATGAGGCTGTAAAGAGAGGATGAATTGCCTTGGTGTTCCTGATTCAAATAAATCTCCATGTGAGGCCAGTGATCTGCACAGGCTTGTATGATTACTTTGATCACTAGAGCTTGGCTTTATTTATCAATCAGTAATACTCCGGACTGCTATTAGCTGAAGAGTGACCAGCCTGTGGCCTTCAGCCATTCCCCTCTGCCCTCATGCTAGGAATGTCTCCTGCAGCAATCCCATTCCCAGCTGGGGAATGGGGCTGATAGGGCTCTTGAAACAAATGTCATAAACTGCTGTACAGCCCAGTTACATACCCAGCTCAGTCCCAGCTCGAAGCTTGTTAGCTAAGGCTGGTATCTGCAAAATAGATTGGGTTACCCTGCATCATTTGAATTCAGGGATGTGAATATTCCATTGTGTTTGGAATAAAGACRGAAATAAAAATCCTTTTACCTCTATGAGACAGATCAAACCTTGCATGCTGACACATGACAATCAATCATTTGSATCCTGTCTTATACTCCAGCATGCAGAGATTGTGACTCTTGACTAGTTTACGGCAGGATGGSTACAGCTTAGGCACTTAACTCTTTCCTGCTAAAAGCTCACTTGTATGATTCAGAGATGTCTTTGCCTTTGAAATAAATAAGGCCTTTAAGCTCCCTTTCAGAGGAGATGTGTGGGGAGGCCTGGCTGCCTTCTGTGGATAAATATTTCTGTCAAATTGAATTCAGACTGAGGTGGGTGAAATGGCTGCGCCCATCAGCCTCCATCTCCTGTTAGGTAGTACTGCATTATTGAGATTTGTGTTGTTACCATACTGTCAAAGATAGCTGTGGGTGAGAGAAAGGGCTGAAATGCTCCGTATGTTTGCCAAGAGGAGAACAGAGCAGTTAAGGGAAGGAGGGAGGTGCAGATTGTGGTGGTGAAGAAAAGCTATGCAAGGAGAAGCTGCTTTCACAGCCTTGAGAAAAGGGATTACTTGTCCAGATGTGTGATAGAAGGAWGAAAGATGACTTCAGAGATGTGACTAATTATAGTTCCTATGCAAGGGAGTTAAGCTAGTTCCAGAAACAACACACTCTGGGTTTGGTGGCTCCTAAGAATATGCAAGGTCATAAAATCTTTTTAAAGTGATTTATGTGGTAAAAGCAGAATTACAAACAGGACACGATTAGAAAAGCTCCAGGGGGCAAGGTCCTGGAATTATGTATCTAAAAATCTGAACTTTAATTACATACAGGAAGAAACAAAGACCTCAGAGAATGATTCTGACCATAGCAGCTGCTGCAGATCAAACTTAAAAATGTGAAAAAAGCATCAGTAGGTTGATAATACCTACAATTTCTGTTGTGATCCAGAATCAATAGTTCAGAGAGGATGATTTTCTGTATGTGTTGTGCTGGAGCGTTAACTCCTCTATCTACCCTTTAGTGGCTCAGTGGCCATGTCAGATGTTACCTGAGGGATCCCCCAAGGTGAGGACAGGGAAGAAAAGGACTGGCAGTGTGTCTGGGTTAACATCTTAGAGAAGGAACACCAGCAGGAAAAACAAATTACAGCTGTTCTTTCCTCCCCTGTTCCCTGAGTGCTTGTCGTTTGAAGCCTTGGAAGGGAAACTGATGAGCAACTATGCTTTGTGCTGGCCTCTCTTTGAGACTGTGTGTTGCCTGTTTTCTTTTAAAGTCTGAAATGTTAGAAAGAGATGATTATTTTTTCTGTTTAGCCTGACCTCTTCCTCCCTGGGAGCATTCCTCCCATTGTACTTCTCTGTCCTTACATAGTGCTCTGTTGAAATAAAGTTCAACAGAAAACTAGAAAAAAGCTTGGGATTTGGAATGAGACATGCCCTCAAACAGACAGWCAGTGTCTGTGACATGTCCTGTTCCTCTCTGGAGGTGCTGTTAGGAATCAGATGTCAATCATGCACTAGGTGGTTCTGAAACAATGGYAGAGCAAACACTTAGATGAGATGGAAACTACTCCATGGATCACCTTTCCTACCTTTGTGCAGCAAGCCTTTTACCTAGCTGCAGTTTCTCATGAGCAGAGAGGTTATCTGTGGTTACAATTGTGATTGCCCAGCAAATTGCTGAATGCCTGAGGAAGCAGGAGGAGAATGTGCAGCTTCAGGGTGTGTGGGTTTTTCAATCTGGTTTACAGTGAGCAGTGGAGGTTGAGTGTTTAAGATGCCTGGGGATCCTGACACCATTTGCTGTGGAATTAGACAGCTGCATTCTGTGCTGGGAGGCCACCCCAGCATTCTGGAATATCTCTGGGAATTAAATAAATTGTTGTTTGCTTCAGACACTTTGAATTATGAGACTGGCAAAGAGTGGCCATCCAGGCAGAGGCAGATCCAGACACTATATGAAGCAAACATGAGGACTGTGTCTTTGTTGGGGGAGTGAAAGTACACCAGTTACTATTTCCTTCAATTGCCCAATTTTTCTTCCCTCCCTCACCCCTCCAGTAAATGCTACCTTCCAGCTAAAGGGCATGGGCCTATATATATCGTCAGTATACATAACCAAAACTTTGGTGCCAGAGTCCTTTACCCTTTATCCAGCTGCAGATTTGCTCAGCTACATGTGATGCAGCAGCACAGGATTTTCAGCTTTTGTTTCTACTATTTACAAAGAGAGAAAGAGAAGAAAAGAAAAATTCATAAAACTAGAGCATAGTTATATAAACAAGTGAACTGAAAACCTGCGGCAGGATCTGTCTGAGATCTGACCTGATCATCTTGTCTGAAGAGAATGTTTATTTGCACCACGTGATGTGGTGACTGTGCTGTTCAGTTTTCCATAAAGCAAAGAAAATGGAAGAGACTTCAGTTGTGATTTCATACTGGGTGCAAAAACATAGGTGGCCTTTGAGCTACCCCATTATTACTTTTCTCTAAAAAAGAATTGGTGATTCAAACTGTACATGTGGGACACCCATGCAGAGTGGCCAGTTTAAAGATTGCACATGACCAATGGGTTGGCTCATCTCTGRAAGTGTTTGTGAGGAGGGAACTCCCTTGGGTGATTGGCAGAGGTAAAAACCTGACATGTGACAGAACTTGGAAGAAGAGTGGTGTCCCTGTGCTTCTGGATCTCAACCTCCAATTTAAAGTCTCTAGACTGTTTGCCTTTCTAATTTTTGTTGACTGTTTCAGTGGCACCTTTAGGTGAAAAATGTGTTTGCTTCTCATTCTTGAAGATATTGATATAAAGGAAAATCATGCACAAAAGAATTGGAAAAAAGCTGGAGAAGTTGAAGTGCGTAATAAATTAGGGCTGTGAAAATATAAAAACTTAAAATTAGTTTAGTACATCACTTGACAGATGGGAAGTAATTTATGTAAATTTAGGGAAGTGGTAGTTGGATTCAGTTGATCTAATTTAAACACTATTTCTAATTATTTTTGGTATGTAAACAGAGGATTATAGGRTGGCCATTATTCTGATAGGAAGGCTCTTCATGGTTAAATTTAAATCCATAAATGACTACCCTATTAAAATGTAAACATGCTGTGATAACAAGCACCTGATTATGCAGATAGGTTAGTTTAGCTACTCTGTGAACAGCTGTGTGCATGTATTTCAGATAATGCTTTTTCTTACTCCCTAAGAACCACAGGCAGAGCCTGTGAGAGGTGCCTTGAGAGGTCAAGAGGTGCCTGACCCACAGGTGGGAGCTGCCTGTAAGGARGTTTACAGACACTGAGTGTAGATCTGAAAGCAGATGGGCTCTCACAGRTTTCCACTGAAAGCAGGCCCTGGTGGCATGCAAAGGCACAGAGAGAAGATGACAATTAACAATTYCCCCTCCCCACACTTTGGTGCTGCTAATCCAGGTTAAAACTCCTAACAGCATCTTTGGAGAACCTTCCCCTTTACATTTTGACAGCTYTCTCCTTTTGCCAGGAGAAAGATCATGTAGGTTTACTGGGGAGCTGCCAAATGACAGCTTGATTTCACACCTGAGAAGCAAATGAATGAAGAGAGAAGGAAAGCCTCAGCCTGCCTCCAGCCTGGCACAAACACAGAGTCCTGGGAGTATGGGCATGAACAACCCTTGGAGCTGCAGCAGCAGCAGCAGCAGCAGCAGCAGCAGCAGATGTGGCATGAGCTGAAGCTGCTGTGGAGGAGGGAGCATAGGGCCTGTTACCAAAGCGTGAAAGCATTTATCTGGGGGAGGTGGAGGCCTGGCCTGGATGATTCTTGGAGTTGTGGGGCAAGGCTTGGAGCTCCACACAGTGCAGCAGTCTTTTGTGAGTTTATCTGGCTGACTTTCCTTCCTTGAGCCATTGCAGAAAAGACTGCTCTCTCAAGGAGTGCATTAACAGTCAGCAGGGGAGCCAACAACCATGATTTATTCTTTAACTACCTCAAACCTAGTATTTTTGGATGTATAACTCAACGTTTTATAAACTCTGTGGGTAGAAGGCACCAAGAATGAGGCTGCATGGCACTCCTTTGCTTGTGAGTTTAGGGCAGAATGGCAAACTTGTGGAGAGCTGCAGGCAGCCTGACTCCATGAGTGTTCAGTGACTGTGGGTGCTCAGTGACAGTGCAGGTGTCTATGTACAGTCACCTCTCTCCTCCCCACATCCATCATTGGTGAGGTGTCTCTGGCAGGGTATTCTGTGGTTCTTAAACCTTTTTGKGTTGGCTCTCTAACTGCCTGTAGAAAAAGCTAAGTAGTGACTTTTCACAAGTCAAGCGAAGTTGTGGATTTCAGTCCACATTTTAAAATGGGAGAAAAATGCTTTGCATGAGTTTTTTTTCCAGCAATATGATGAACACTGTGCCTGACTAATCCTTCATATGAGAAAACTAAGCAAACTAARTAGAAATGACCCTCAGGGCAGGGATTTCTATCTCATTTTTCTTTTTAGGGAAAAAAAATTTCTAAGGATTGGCCCCAAAGACAACTAGTTTGTTGCCTGACCCCACCAGGTRTTTGCAATCTGCAGTTCTAGAAGTCAGGCATGGACTGAAGCTGGAAGCCTTTGCAACAGCTTTCAAAGCTGTGGTAGCAGACTGATGCCCAGGTTCTGCAGCGCTGGATGTTCTCTGAAGGCTGGGAAAGCGTCAGGCTGTTCTATCAGTACCCTGGGGTGTAGGAGCTTTATGGAGCTTCATGGGAACGTGAGGTGAGTAATCAGCTGCAATTCGTATCAAAGAGACAAATGAGCTCCCCTGCAGCAAGACGCTTCTGCTGACAGGGCTGCTTTTGGTTTTTTATTTTTTTTGTTTGTTTGTTTGTTTTTTTTGTTTGGTTTTTTTTTTTTTTTTTTGTGGGAGAAAGGTTACTTTTAAGTTCAGGTGGAGGAATTGAGTGGGAAAGCGTTGTATATTCCTCAAAGGGTGCGCATTTTCCCACATTTTCGCACAATCTATGTCCTTCCTGGGACATGGAGGAAGTCAGTATTAAAGSCAGGAACTGACCGAACAGACCTCCTAACTGATGGCTTCAGTGCAGTGCTTCGGCCACGAGGCTGTCTTTCCTCGTTTCTGATGACCTTCCATTATGTGCTTTTCTGGCCAGGCTGGAAAGCTGGGAGTTCACCCTTCCCCACGCCCTGTACAACCGCAACTTTTCAGAGAGAATCCACACAGGCGAAACATTTTGTTCTTGTTSTGGTGATCAGAAGAGCCGATCAGCGGCCGCACAGAAGCAGGAGGGTCTGGCGCTATGGCTCACATGGCMCTCGGAGCCTCCGAGCTATCGGCAGAGGTGGCCGTAGGCCTGTGCTCTGGAGGGCGCGCTGCCAGCGCGTGAATTAAGGCAAAACTATTTAAAAGGAAGCCGGGACTTGCAGAAAGGAACGCACGCCGAGTAATTTCTTGTTTCCCAGGTCGTAACTGGTTCTGTGGGGGCCGCCCGCGAGCCACCACGCCCCGCCCCGCGCGCCGCCGGCACAGAAGTCGGCGTGCGAGGGGCCGTGCGGGACCGCGCATGCGCAGGAGGCGGTGCGCGGCCGCGCCCCGCCCCCGCCGCGGTGGGGGTCTGGCGCGCGCTCCCTGCGCGCTGCTCGAGGGCCCGAGACGGCGGGGGCAGAGCCCGGGGGGGCGGGGGGAGCGGGGAGCGCGCGGAGCGGGCGGGGGACAGGGGACAGGGCACGGACGGACAGACCCACGAACGGACGAACAAACGAAAGGATGTGAAGATGGCGGAGCTGCAGATGCTGCTGGAGGAGGAAATCCCGGGGGGGCGCAGGGCCCTATTCGACAGTTACACGAACCTGGAGCGGGTGGCCGAGTACTGCGAGACCAACTACATCCAGGTGCGTGGGGCCGCGGCCGCGCGGGCCGGGCAGGGGTGCGCCCTCACGGCCGCTCCCGGCGGGGCTGCCCCGCTCGTGGGGCCGCGGCGGAGGGCAGGCAGCGCCGGCTGCTGGAGCCTGGGGAGCGGGGGGTGGGGGGGGAAGCCGCTTCACCTCCAGCGTGAGCTACCCCGGCGTGACGAGGCGCTTAAATATGTAATTGATTCCTAGATTGAATTCCTTCCACTTTGTGAGTGAATGTTATTCCAGATCGTGTCTCTGTCGCCCCTTTTCTTTCCCTCTGCACATTGCGGTTTCCTTAGCTGCTGGCGCTGAGGTGATGCGATAAACCGAGGGCACAGCTAACTCCTGTAAATACAGTGATGGTGTCTATTAATTTAGAGCAGAGTGATAGATACTTTACTAGGGTTATGTCTGTCCGTTTGTATTTCCCTTCTCGAGCAGGACTGTGGAATCCCATGGGAAGGGCGGTGACCAAGTGGTAGGCGCAGGATGAAAGCGTGATGTAGTAGAGATGGTACAGAATTAGGGAGAAAGAGATCAAGTGCCAGTTGCTACCGCAAAGTGTGGTTTTTGTGGTGACTGCTCTGTTAGGACTTTCTTTTTCCTTTCTCTTTTTAGTAGAAAGAAAAGCAAAATATTGTCAGTTTACTGTGATAGTGATAGTAGGGCTAAATGAAAACTTTGTCCCCAAACAAACACCAAAAGACATCCTAAGATGGGTTTGAGTGTGCAGYAGAGAAAGGTGGGTGGGATGACATGGATTTGTGGTGTCAGTGTTGAGAGAATTCCAAAGTGTCCCAGAATTATTTTTGCATTCAGTCCCTGAAGGGTAGAGTGCTTGTGTACTTCCAGAGGGCAGCTAGGGATGAGATCTGTGGTGAGACTGTTCTGTCAGTGAAAATGGGAAACTGTTTAACTAGAGGCAGAGAATACTTAAAATGTCCCTGTAAAAAGGCTCTCACTGTTTCTTTTGAATTGCTGAATGACCAGCTTCCCTTTAGAGAGAAGACTTTGAATATTGTGGGTCATTTACAAAACAGGTCAATTGCAGTAAAACTGTATAGATGTATTTTATTATGTAGTAACTTTAGTGATGTTGAATTAYTGTGACTTAGGTTTTTTTGAGAGAAGTGTTGAAATATTTTCATACAGTTACAACCTGACATACATGTGTTTAAATTTATGCTTTTTTGAAAAGTGTGAAACTGATTTTTCTGGAATATGGGAGAAGAGTATTGGAAGGCAGAACCAGATAGGAAGAGCTGCATGTAGTTGGTGTTTTTTTATTTCCTCTGACCTTATTTTYTGATTCTTTGAATAAACCCAAGTTTTCAAAATCTGTTGTACAGCTCTGCTTTTAATGTTTTGATGAGAACTGCAGAAGAGGATTCCACGTTGCTTTGTGCAAATAGAGAATGAAAAAAATAGGGTTATTGCCCCAGACAGCACACAGGCCTTAAGGACAGTCTGGGATCACAGGAGAYGGATACAGACAGATGGCGAATGAGGGAAAAGAATGAGGCACTCTTGGTCAGCCTGATGGATTCCGACAACCACGCAGCAATATCCTGACTGTTGGCAATTTATCCAAGCATCATGACAGCACAGAGCTTTAAGGGAGAGGTGAAAATTAAAGAATGAAATTGTGTTGTGAGCATTGACTATGAGGTACAGTATGGGTCACAGCATGAGCATGCTTACATTTTTAAACAAGTGGAATGGAGGACATCAGCCAGGCAATAGGCTGCAGCTTTTGGAATGCTTGGAGACATCACAGAGTGGGTTTATTGCAGAGAAGAGATTCAGTGTGAGGGGATTCTGGATTTCGTGGTGCAGCTGTCCTAGTAACAAATCTGTCAGCGAGGTCTCCCCACCTTCACAGTGCCAGAGCTATATAGAGTGCTGCACCAGATCTCTATAAAAAGCTGGTTCTTTTCTTTAAAAGAGGGGAATACATTAATGGGAAGAATTATTGGTTAATKGAATATTTGTGGATTCGCGTCTAACAATATTTATTATTCCAAAGTTGTTATGTCTGAAACAAGTTCAAATTAYGTTCAAAACAGTAGCCTTGAGTTTTGTAGGGAAGGTGGGTTTGTGACTGCTCTGAAATGTGTGGGAATAATGATTGTCCAGAAAGTAATGTAATGAAGATGAACTAATTCTGCTGCAATCCTGTAGTATTTCATTTTTGACAGAAAATTTGTTGTGGATAGTCTTGAGATGTAGGGGAGATTGAGAATGTGACTAAGACCTGAAGCTGACCTGCAGGATAGTAGATGCTGTGGTGATGGGGACATTGAAGTCCTTTCATTGGCCTATATTACATATATCAGTATACAAGCCGCTCCCTTTCTGTGCTGCTTGCTGCTTACAAAAACTGTTGCAAAAGCCAGYGAGGCATAGGCTTTTGCAACAGTGAAACAGAATTTGAAGTTCAGTGCTAAAGTGAATGTGTTCTCTTCCCCCACAGCCAGCAACATAATTGCAGCTTCAAAATAATTAAACRTGTAATTTCATACATGATGAAATTGCTAGTTCATAGTAGTAGAGCTCTGGCAAKTGCAATTCGTTTGATTTCTGCTTATGAAATGAAAAATCTGTTCTTAAAAATTTTGTCAGTGTTTATCCAAATTATGATTGATGTGTAGCTCAATTACTTTAGCAACAGGGAATGTTATATAAGATGTTATTCTTCCCTTGAGTCTGTGATATGGTAGTATATCAGAGCACATCAGCTTTAAATTTTGTGGAAAAWTATAGACATATAGGAAATATATAATAAATGGACCTGCAGCAGTGAAAGACAGAAGACTGCTCTTTGGGGGGAAAAAACTTTATCATGTCAAAAAAGTCTTATTCTTCCAATATCTTGGAGAGAGTATACAGTTATTTTTATATCATGCTTCTTAAAGAGATGGGGAAGAGAAGCTTTYTTGTTTAGGAGGGTACTTGTGTGGTATCTGACACAATGTTGGTCACAGATGAAATGTTTAATGGTCTAGTACTTAAAGCGTTGAACAGTGCTGTGTCCTCTGTTACCAAGTTTAGTCTCAGTCTAAATGTGCAACCAAATAAAATTTGGTTATTTGGGATACTTAKTATTTGCAGTCTACATTGATTTAACTGATCTTTCACAAAAAGCAGATAATAGTTATATTGGACAATGTGCTGTGTCTACAAAATGTTCATTTTCCTGCTTAATTTTGTTCAGGAGTATCATAAAGGAAATTTCTACTTATGATAGTGTACAGTTATGTGATTTGCACATTACATCAGTAATTCAGCCAGTTGCTGAATTACTGACATAAATTCCAGCACTGGCTTGCCCTGTTAAGTTTTTTTGAGCCTGTCCTGTAGAAGTCTATTCTGGAATTCTTTTGTTTGTTTCTCATTATCATTGCTCTTTTTAAAGATCAGCATTTCATTTTGTGCAGTKCATGGAGCTTTCTGGAGTAACTGAATGCTTGTGTCTGTACTCTTTGCTTAAAGAGTCAGAAAAAATTACCAGATGGAGACATTTCAGCTTGTGGGTAAGTGTCTGGTGGGCAGAGATTTGCGGTGAGGGGAGATCCCACGACCACAGCATGCAGAACTGAGTGAAAAGCCAAGCCTCTGTCCTCTGCCCAGCTTTCGGAAGGAGCTTCTGATTTCTCTGATCCAGCTGTGTTGGCTGGATTCTTCTAAAAGGCTCTGTATTTCTTAGTTATTCATGATTATTATGCTTTACTTGTCAGCTCTAGAGACTGAAAAGGAAGAGGGAGCTCTTCTCATTCTCCTCTCTTBGTAGTCGTCTTGTTGCCATGACTGTATTGCATTTTATATACAGAAACACTCTTCTGGTGTTTGTGAGGGGAAGAATAGAAAGAAGATTTTTATTCTTGTTCTCAGTAATCCATCCTGCTGATTACTAGAAATAACCTGCTTTCATTCCTGCAGATAGGTTTATTTAAGTAGACATAAGGTGAAAACTRCTTGTTTCTTGGTAGTCTTACTGCAGTCCATAGATCAATGAGTTTGCTTCTTGTTTTCCACTTATCTGTTGATTTTGCTTAGATCTCATAGGCAAAATCAAGTGGTTGTAGACTTGTAAGCATCATCTAGTAGGCTGAACAAGAGAATAAGGCATCTATTAACATATTGTTTTAAATTACAGAATGGTGGTCTTTACAAATAGCAACTTCAAGGTTACAGTTGTAGTCATGAGAAATTTCTGTTCAGTTGCTTGTAATGACTGGTACCAGTATATAGCTATGTAATTATACAGGGAATTGCAGCATTATGGTTTATAAAAAAGTTCAAGAATGATCTATCTTCTTTTTATTRAAGATATGTATCGCCTTAACAAAGGTGGCTGAGTTAGATTTGTAAAATCTAATTAGCAGAAGTGTGGGTACCAAAGTTGTTTTCACTTACTCTGTTCCTCAAGCTTGTTTATTTTATAATCCAGCTTCAGTGAAGGGGTGATTAATCTTAGCAGTGATGGAGCACTTGTTCTGCAGGCATGAAAGTGGATATTGATTAGCTCCAGTGAATATTAGTCCAGAAGTTCAGGAAGGTGCTAACAAGCTGAAACTAAAAAACCTATGAAGCCAGTGAAACAGCAGTAATGAATACATGAACAACGTGCTATAGTGTCTTACTCCTAAGGGCAGTGAATTATTACATGGATGTATCTGGTCCATCAGCCTCTGGTAAGACTTTATAAAAACCACATGATTTTAAATTTGAAGTATGCAGTGGTGGATAAAACTTGAATGTCAACCAGGTGCCCACCAARCTGTTCAGTTATTCTCAGTGCTCAGCAGAACAACAGGAGAAAGGAAAAAAAAAAAAAGGTCATGGGTTGAGTTAAAGACAGGGAGRTCACTCACAAATTACTGTCATGGGCAAACCAAACTCAGCTTGAGGAGTCTTAATTTACTAACAGTTAAAATTAGAGTAGGAGAGTAAGAAACAAAATCAAAACTAAGTCCATCCCCCCTCCCTCCCACCCTTCCTTCTTCCCAGGTTCAATTTCATTCCTTAATTTCTACCTCTTCTACTTCCTCCCTCCCAAATGGTGTAGGGGGGCATCTTTCTGATGTGGGGGCAGCTCCTGATCTCATCTCACAGAGGCCATTCCTGCAGCCACCTGGCTACCACTAAAGGGGCATGTTAGATTTGGTAAGTTTAGTGAGGATAATCTAGACCGTTTCCTGYAAGTTAGTGAGTGAAGCTGACAAAGTTGGTAGAAGGATTTATCACTCAACCAGTCTACTTTCCTTTTTCATCAGCTGTGCTGTGTTTTGCTAGAAAAACTAATTTAATGCATTTAATATTGCCACAAGTTCAGCCTGGGATTCAGGAAGAGCAGGGTTGATCCTCTAATTGAGTGGATATAGAAATAGCATGAGCCATTTTATTAGTGGTAATAGGAGTTGCTGATGGTAATACTGTATGTGTAGGTATGAAAATAAAATTTGTAAACATGCATGTTGTTAATATAAATTTTGTAACACTAAATGTTGGTTACAAGTGGCATTCTAGTTGTTCCCTTCTATAGTTTATTTTCAGGTTCTGGTTATTGAATTACATTGACCAARAATTTTAATTCAGAGTAGCAAGCTTCATCCTACAGTTAATCAGCTCTCTGAAATTTATTGTCCATTGCTTGTGTTTTACTTGAGTTTACAGTTATTAATCTTTGTGGCTTAGTGCTAAGGCAGAAAGTGGTGCCTGTGTAAGGCAAGAAAGAGCTTCTCCTGTCAGTGCTTTAAGCAAGTGAAATCATACTCTGTTGTGTTCAGCACAATATATTCTTGATGAAAGCATTGATTTAAACACCATGTTTGCAGCAAATTTTTTCAGTAGAATCTACATGTAGAGGGTGATAGCCCTTTTTTTAAGGTTTCAAATGTGTTTTCACACTTAATTGCTCACTTGAAATTGTCCTCTTGCTTAGTAATCTAAGTTTTGTAAAGTTTGTTGGATATACCTACCAGGAACTTCAGTCATTGGGCTGCTTTATGAAGCAAAACTCCAGTCAGTAGATGAAGCCTGTCGTCAAAGCACACTGAATTTAGGAGCATTTCCTCTTCTTAGGGCTTTCACTGGTTAGGCTGGCAATTTTTTCTTGGACTGAAAGAACTAATATTTTCTTGCAAATAAGTTGTGCCTATTTCAGTGARAAATCTTAATTTTCTGTTCTCAGGTGCAATGAGTAAGTTGTTCTGTAAAATTTAAAGTTATATTCTCTGAAGTATATAGTTATATATATGCTATTCCCAGTAGATATCATTGTAAAAATATCTATTCTTAGTGGTATTTCAGTTTGAATAATAAGTGCTTGCCTTATTATTATTGGTTTAATATTACCATAATGAARTTGTTTTATGTTCAGTGAAATCCAGGGTGAGGAGCAAATACTACTTGGTCTGGGRTTTTTGGTAGCTTGTCTGTGTTGGTTTTAACACATAGCCAAAGCTAATTTTGTGCCAACTCCTAAATATAGTATTTTTGTCTTAAAAGTTCTTCTAGGTAAGTGTAAATATTTTTATTGGGGTATTTTCTAGCTTTGTTGTGTTTTTCCTGCTTGCAAGAGCTGCACCATTGCTTTGCTCAGGGATAGTGGGAGTGCGAAGTGAGGGAGGAGGAGGGAATGACTGAGGGTAGTGACCTGTGAGATGGACAATTTTAAGGTAGAGTGAGAAGTTCATCAAGATGCCAGGTGTGAAGGGTGGTTATTTTGAGCTTTTGTGCAACAGCRGTGCTACTCTTGGGGCTTGAAGATTAATAGTGAAAATGTCAGATGTTGTTTTTGTGGCCCCCCAGTGAAAACTGTGAGCAGTGGGGCTGGCACTTGTTAAACGTGAAAGGGTSGGGATAGATAACCTTTAGGTAATACAGGACTTTTGAAAGTGGAAGTAGTGTTGCCTTTGTGTAGAGTCTGTCTCATAAAATAGTCAAAGTCTGTTCTTGATACTCCTGGTTTTGCCAGACAAGAGTTTACAAACTTAGCTGAAATAGTATTTTTGAATCTGATCTCCGTTTAAACAAAAACTTTTATTGTGTCTAACAAACAAAATATGCAAAGCTATTTATTACTGAATAGTGTAGTGTGAATTCAAAGCACACTAACTTGTCTTGGTTTGCTTTAATAATCATTAAATAGCATGTGTTTGCTCAATATACAATGCAAATTCCCAATTATCTTCACGTGTGTCCTTTTAAACTGTAAGTTTGAACAATGCTGGGCATTGCAGATTTTGTAGTTCACTCTTAATTTCTTAACTAATTGTCGACTYTGTAAGTTGGTATGAGAAGTAGAGCTTGTTCATTGCTTTCTATGTGAGTCAGAGTGTTTTGCTGCAGGGTGTGGAAGTTTATTGTCTACGTACTTTTTATTGGGTAAAAACYACAGGTATGCTGCAACTTGTGGGGAATGTAAAAATGTTAAATATCCAAAATAAAGTGGCTGTTTTGAAACAGTTAACATACATTTATCTGTCTGGAGGGTCTGTGGAGGGACAAGCCAAAAATATTTAGCCAGAAGGAGTTAAAAAATCTTATAGAATATTAAAGGTATCCTGCCATTATGGGAAGTTTACAGTAATTTTCACTATTTATTATTTCTTTTTCTTTGATATAAAAACAAAAGCCAACCTTTTATCCCCCACACTGCCAACAGCAAAAAAAGAAGCTGAGATGCATGACAGACTTCAGACAGATTGAAAAAGGCCCATATGAGCAGAAGCTCAAAAAAAGGGGTGTTTTTTTTAGTAGAGAAATAATAAATTATAGGATTATTCAAATACTGTTTTGAAAAGTATGAAATATGTACACTAGTTTCCCATTTTTCTTGGATTAAGTACAGGGATACTAAATTAAGTTTGCGAGATAGGGCTACTTAACATAWTCTATAGAATTATTGCTATGAGCTTAGGCTCAGGATTTGAAGGTATTCTAGAAAGGCTAGACATTTTAAATAAATAATGAGAACATAAGCAGTTTTATCTTTTTCTTTCATATGCTTTTGCTTTGCATTTATTCTGTGATGGAATTTTATATCTGTTGTATGAAGTATTTTGCACTGTCCACTGTAAATAATTTCACGGGATTATTTGAGATATTGCTTCTATTTAATACRGTATTTTGTATATCCTAAATATGATATATCCTGGATCCTTTGAAATGCTTTTTGTGCAAATCAGTGTTGGATTGGCCTTCCAAGGAGAGGGAATTAATGTGTTGAGTTACTCATGTCAACTAAGTRAGATCTAGATAAATTTCATTAGTGGGAAAGAGCTAAAGATTTTTATGTGATGGAGTATATATGTATGTGCTGAAATGGTGATAGTAAAAGTAATGGGATTTTTCTACCATGACTAATAACTAGTGAACTGAGAGTGAAAAGAGTTGTAGAGAAGAATAAAACTGTGACATTTATTTGTTACTTATGATAAATCTATCTGCAGTGTTCTCTGCTACACTTCTCAGTTTTCTCACTTTATTCATCTGTTAGTGATCTCAGAAAATAGCTTCAAAGATTAAGACCTATTTGTGTTTGTGTCCTTAGGGATGTGATACCTATGAAGTGACTGTCTCAAAAGGGGCAGAATGATTTAGCATGCAGAATCTCTGGATCAAAGAGTAATGTATAATCAGCCTAAATTAGTGAGATTGTTGGTTTTGCAGCCTTCTTTATCATGTTCTAAGTGCACTGTCATGAGAGCAGTCCTTTCCRGAAAGAAAGAGGTAATTCTTTGGCTGTATGGGTATCTGTATAAATTAATCAGTTTGGATAGTAGAAGGTGGAAAGTTATCAGTAGACTCTGAATTGCTATTATATTTGTCTGATAGCGATAATAATTAATTTAAATMATCTCCAAATTGAGGACACTTCTATAACTGCTTGATGGAATAAGTTAATAGAATTACTGTAAATAATTTCTGTTTTATTAACTGCTTAAAATGTAAATGAAGTATTTTCTAAATATGTATGCAGTCTACATTTATTGTAGTTAGTAATTCAGTATGTACTACAAATACAGTAGGGCCAATCCAGTTCTGCAGACTGCAGCAAGAGGTAGGGGTAGGCCTCTTAATTTTTGTTTTTCTCATTTGTATGTTCATCTGTACATGAAATGCAGGTCCTTGGAAAAGGAACTTTTTTCTGTAATAAGCATGTTACAAATGTTTGTAGACCCTCAACTGAAGAAAGGTTTATAAATTATACTCATTATGCAGGACGGGCTGTTTTGAATCRTCTCATTTGATCAACAGTTGGATAATTAATACAGAGTTGTAATTTGTTTAACCATTTAGACATACACAAAAGAATTATTTCATCGAAGAGCTAGTGGGGAATACAGTGCCAGTAATCCACTTGTCCTCTGGAAAGTCTGTGTGTAAAGGTTTTACAAAGAGAAGGAGATTTTGCCTTTTTTTCTTAGGATGAACAGAGGTTAATATTTTCCATATATTTCAGTTTCCATTAAATTTTCTTTTTATTTTTTTTTTTTACTTTTGTTAAGGACACAGAGAAGAATGAGAGATTTATTTGCCACTGGTAAAGATTCACAGTATTGAATTTTTTACATTTATCTTCTTTTCTAAACAGCATGCTTARCTTTGTAATATTCAGTGTGTAATCTCAAATTAGCTTTTCTGTGTGACGTATCTTTAAAATTAAAAACATACTTAAGAAAATGAGTTCTTTTTTTTAAATTAATGATAAAAACCCCCCTAAACCAAGCAACATTTTCTTAATTTTCTGTGCCACTCTTAAAGCTGTGTAATGATATGGGCAGCAATAGGAATGTCTGTGGAGCTGGCTTTTTACTTCAGAAGTGTGATGTGTTTTATCATTTCAGGAAGAAGTCTGTTTTACAGATGAAGTACCAGTTTTAGATCTGAAGTATAGTTTGGAGGTCTGCAGCAGTTACTGTATGAATATGCATGACTCATAAACACCCCTTCTCATGAAGGAACCCAAAATGCTTTCTTTGTTCTCTTAAACGAGTGAAATGATAGCATTCTTGGGGTGAACTGATTTGAGCTTAGTTTTCAGGCCTCTTTGCATTACCACATGGTGAATGCTGTACTCAATGAAACTCCCTGGGCAGCTCTGAAAGGCCAGAATTTTGAAAATGGTTTTTGCTATTTGTCTTATATTGGAGATGGGAATGTTAAACTGTGGAGATTGAAATGCATGGATTAATCAGGTTGTTTTCCTTTGTTTGTTTGTTTGAAAATATTGTATTAATTTCTCAAACTGCATTTTTTTGTGTGTGCTAAACAGCTAAGTGCCTCTGCATAGACCCAATCACAACATGAGCAGGCAGCTTCTTATACCTAATTCTGTTGGTTTTAAGTAACACAGCTCTTGTGTGATGTCATCTCTAGATCTCATACGTTACAAATCAGGGTTAGTCCAGTTTCTGTGTACAAGCAGTGGAAGAGGTTTATTTTGGTCTGGATTCCATATGCCCTTAGGGCTCTGAACATAGTTCTTCAATAATTGTTTGCATGTGTTTCTCTGGCTAATTGTAGGGGGAATATGAATGGTATTTCCTGAGTTTTAGGGACAAACTGTTCAGTAAACTGCCTGGAATATGATGAGTGATAAAAAGAAGGCAAATACCTGTGTCTAGAAAGGTGGAGGATAAGAGGTTATGTAGTTGGTGGATCATTCTGCTTAAAGAATGGTTATGGATCATTCTGCTACTTGTCTGAAAAGTAGCTTGAAAATTCCTGCTTTCTCTGTGCCCCTTTGTCTTAAAGCCTATGATTCATCTTGTGAAACTCTCCAGGGTAGTTTTATTTACTGCCATAGCTAGATGTGTAGAGAGGTGATATTACTTAGGCATGTCTTTTCAAATGAAAAGGYCATTCATGTAGCACTTTTAATTCATGAAGGTATAGAGAAAACCCTTTTTTTCAGATGGTAGTAGAACTTGCTGAATACATAGTTGTAACAATCTGTTAAGACAACCTGAAAATGAATTCGCATTAAAAAAAAAATGCAAGGCAAGCAAATCTTTTATGACATAGAAAAAGCATTCAGTAGTTGAAATGCTATTTTTGTTGTTTCACTTCTCTGATATCTCTATCTTTGTGACAACAAATTGCTCTGAATTGTCAGAACAATAACAATAAAATTTGGTGGATAGGTGAAGTTTGAGTCTCTGTGTCATAATTATGGTGATAGTAAACACAGTCATGGGGATTCTTATTTCCAGTATTGGAGCATAAAACTGCTGTGAGAGGAGTCTTGTGTTCTTTCACACGTGTTCAGTGTCACTTTCAATTTTCATGCTGTAACCTTTCATTTCTGTATTTTGCATGTAGAACTGCTGTGTTACCTGAGCAGCTGCTACGTTGCAATGCAGTGCTGTAGGTGTGCTTGCAAGCTGAGGGTATGCTGGCCGTGCAGGTGGAGTGGGCTGTCTGCAACAATGCATGCAACACATGCAGCCTTGGGGATGTGTTCTATGGCTGAGAGTTCTGGCCATTGGGAGGGTTTCCAGCATGTGAAAAGCTACCTGGTACTGCTGCTGTAGTTGGACATGATGAAATTTGGCCTGTGTGAGGAACGGCATGATAATTCTTAACTACGGGATGAAAGTTACTCTTCCCTGAAATATTTTTCACCAAATTTAGGTTGTAGAGCAGGAAGGGTGTTCCATATTTGAGATGACCATAGTCTGCATATGACTTTTTTTTTTTTTTTAGAAGTGTTTGTAAAAATTGCCTTTTAAGACTTGCATCTGAAAAAGTTCATTGCTGGCAATTTTGTTCGGTGASGAAATTAATGGATTAATTTACTTCATGAAGATTCTGCTCTTAAGTTRTATAGGCTACTCTAGATGTGGCTGTTGTAGGGGAAAAATAGCAGTATGTTTTTAGCTTCTGCTGAGATGTCTGTGACAGATGGTGTCTTCTCTGTCCAATATGAATGCTTACCATTCTATAAATATTGGAAATAATAAAAATTCTTTAAATATGGAAAAGAAGTGTTTAATTGCTCTTCAAAAAATGCATCCTGTGATATAGGATTGGCTAAGGGGTATTTATAAAGGTCTTGGGCAGAACAGCACCAGTAAGTGCTAAAATCAAATCTGAACAAATTTAAAATGCCTGGTGAAAATCTGGCTCGCATTAGGCAATCAGAAAAGAAAATTATTATTTCTTTTAGTGATGTCTGCAGATGCTTGTATGKTTAAAAAGGTGCTTCAGTAGAATCTGAGGTCTGGAACATAGTTAATGTRTGTGCAGAGGTGGGCAGGTGTTAATTTTGGAGCATTGTAGATGCTCTATATTACTTTGAGAGTCTTTGMTTCATTCATCTGTCCCTTTCTGCAGCTTTTGTGGTAACCACCTTTTTCAAAACAGACTTCATAGAACTTCCTGTACACGTGTATGTGCTCCTTATTTATCATTTTAGAATTGATTCCAAGTTTACAGATCTGTCTTCTGTTGTATCCCAGATAACTTGATTGATTGTTTGAAGGTGTTCTGGTAGAACTGTGTCCGTAACTGCTGCCTCTACAAGGTCCTACACAGAGATTTTCTCCTGTATGTTGACTGGGATAYTTCTGAAGTTCTGTTTTTCAAAGTTTCCTCCTGTAATTTTTTGTGTTTTCCACATGAGTTATGTGTTGTCCATAGTTCCATAGTTATGTGTTGTCTTCAGCTGACATTCAAGTGTTAGAACAAAAGAACTCAGACATTTTAGAAATAAACTCTTGTTCGGTACTGCAGTCATTCTCTTGGGGTTTGTTGTGTTCATTTATTAACCTCCTATGCTTTTGATTGAAATAATGTATTTGGTGCATAATCTRCTTTCTTTGTGTGAGAGAGTAAAAACAACCTTGTAGAATTTAAAGCTTCTGCCAAGGGGTCCAGTTCCATTATTTTCACTGTCAGGTAATGCCAGTGCTTCGTTTTAAGACAGCAGTCTTAAATGTTGACTGTATGAAATTCTGATACTGTTCTGAAGGAATTTTCAGAAAAATACGRTTTCTTTAAGCTCATCCTGTTTGATGTTCTGAATGAGGGCCTTCGTCGTTAAGCAAGAAGATCCTTCTTCCTGGTAGTTTATGTTTTAAGTCCTGGCTTCTCTTTACCTGACATAAAACTCTCCGTATTGTTAGCAAGAAATTCTTGAAATGTCTCAGGGACCTGCAATGTGGTCACATTGTTTCCAGCCTGGAGAATGTAACAATTATTGTAYGTGGAGAAAAACTTTGCCAAGGTTGGATTTGGTTATCAAGCATATTGATTCTTATACCTCAGTGTGATGTTCGTTAATTCTTAAAAACGTAACTTGGTGATTTGCAGAAAGCAGTATTTAAATTGTGTGGAGATTACTGTGTTGCAGTTGCAGTGTAGTTAATATGAAAAAATCAAATACAGGTCCTTTATGCATGAAATGGCCYTATATTGTTTTTAAAAACTAAGTTACCGCTTATATGAAACAGTCTCTCTTTGGGTAAGAAATACTGCACTCAGTGTGAATGTAGGTCATGCTTAGAAAATGTGTGTGTAAAACAGAGATCTCACCAAAAATAATTACAGAACACTTGATGCTGTGCTGTTAAGTTACATGCTGCAGGTTGAATATAGCGACTTGGCTTGCTGTTCTTGAGCTACATAGCAATTGACGGGAAGTTTACTTATAATTTTGAAGTAAATGGACCAAAACTGCTTGTTAAACTTAGAAAAAGAATAATTGCTAGTTACAGTGCCTACAGAAAAGGGTTTTTTTCCTAGTTATTTTCTGAGGTTCTTAAATTGTASCAGCATCGGAGAGTTTGAGTCTAGTTGAAATGAAAAACCTGCAACCTTACAATTTTTTTATTTGTTGAAAACTCTATTRCAAGCATGGACATGAAGGGTTCTGAAAAACTGTTGTGGGTTTAAACCTGTTTTTTCCAAATCTGAGTCACGGCACCAAAAATGTCGTGGTTTGGACTGTGCTGAAAGCCAAAAAGCACTGCACCCRCGACGTTCTCTCCTTTCCSCCACTGGAGAGGGAGAAGGGAGAGCAAAAGCCCAATTATCACGAAAATTTATGGCTTTCAGACAACATAACATAATTGAGAGAAAGATACGTATGTGCTCCAGAGAATTGTCAGACAGGCTGAATAACTTAAGTTGCAAAATAGATTTATTACTACAAACTACTAAGAATACTACCGGACTGGGGAGGGGAACAAAGATAGGGAAAAATTTACAAGGAGAAGAAAAATAAAAACGGACATTTTAAGACACCTGTTATCCTTTCCGGGGACCCATGTCTTTCCCAGGGCCTCCCATCTCCACCCCCCATGTTTTCCCGCACACATAGGGGGCAGGAAATGAAAGTCTAACATAGATCAGACTACTCATTATGGTTGTCGTCCAGCATCATAGGAGAAGCGTTCTTGCAGCTCCAAGCTGTGGAAGTTCCTTTCCCAAGAAACAGTCAGTGTTTAATTGCTGGTGGCGAGGGAGTATTTTCTTTACCTTGTAGGAAAAAGGAAAATATGTTCTTCAAGGCCAAACTGCATTGTTTCGGCAGCGTAAGACCACTATCACAAATCTCCTGGCAAAACACAGCTTCTTCTAAGCATCCGCTTACTTCGGACATAGGCGGGGGCATCTCTCCCTCCCCGCAGAATTCATTTTCTTCTTAGCATCAACTTGCTTCAAATGTCGTGGGGGGGGGCAAGCCTCTTCCCCCTTTTTGGCTTCTGATAAGTTCAGTCCAGTCCTCAAAGGCCAGGTTTTTTTTCCTCAGAGCAAGGTCGCTCTCCTTTTCTATACAGATCTCCCATTGATGAAATAGTCCTTTCGAGAACAACTTATTTTCTCCGTACTTGAGCACCACAGCAACAGCACAGCACCTCATCCCATCTTCTCCTACTATGATCTTGGGTCTCCATTTTTTCTTCTTACATCTCCTCACCCTCCTGCTCTGTTTTTCCCCAGTGCATGATACTGAAACTAAATACTAACAACCTMGKGGCGGCTGCCCCTATCTTGTTTTGAATTCTTCTGAAGTACAAGACAATACGTCATCACAGAGGTGTAACCAACCTGTGCAATTGGCCCAGGCCTGATGRGCAGCCTGTCCRTCAACCTCAGAGCCACAATGGATTGGCTCTAAAACACAGGGGGCAGGACTCCTTTTGCTGGAGAAGAAGGAGAAAGCTTCTAGAACTTCCTCACAGAAGCCATCTTTGTGGTTTCTTGGTCCCATCCCCTTAGTACCAAAAAATCGGACCAAGTAAACCATGACAAAAACCTTTATTTCTAGCAGTTTACCCTTGATAATTAGATTGGGACTCTTCACTTGAGGAGATGACTTTTGTACTTCTAAAGTATTCTCTAATAAGTGCAGAACAGAGATCTGGGGTTGGCTAACTGTCTCTGCATAAGAGACCAGAATCCCACTCTCACTCTGCCAATATTGTGTTTTGTTCAGTGCTATGGTAACAGGAGCAAAAGGTTGTCAAAACATTCTTTGCCARAAAAATGAGCAGATGCTTCTCTCAGAGCTCATAGAGAACAAATCTACTTAATAAGAAGGTACTGGTTTTGATTTTTAGATTTCAGAGTGAACTTTCACTAACTTTCTCTCACTTTTTATTTATTATAGTAGTTTGTTTAGTTAATCTTCATCCTGTGTTCAGTTATACTGGGTATTATTGCGTCTTACCACCACCTTCAGCAGGTGGGCTCTACGATAGAGGTCATTTTCTAGCAAGATGAACATGGATATCAAGAACAAATCAATCTGTTGTTGCTTGCTTCTGCCCACTTTCTGTCAAGCTTTTATGATGACAGTTATGTAATGAGTTTATTTGATAATTTGTAGCAGAAGAAAGAAACTGGTAAAATAGGTAAATAACTCAGTTGTTATATAAGCTCTTTGTGTCTAGATAATATTTTGTGAAGCTGAAGTAGACCTCCTTTCTTAGAAATGGTAGATTGTGTCAGATTTCAAGAGAGAGAGATCGAAGTCTGTTCATCTAATATTGATAATGGGGGAAACAATTTGTGTGAATAGCGTTTTTTGTWCAGCCGAGTGTAGTTGCTATATGATTGTAGTTTTTACTTCTGAAAGCCACTTTGCATATGAAGTAAGTTTTGCAAATGCTGTGACTTGATTTTTTTTTTTTTATCAAGTAGCTGTAAAATTAAGTTTGAGTTGAGTTCATCAATGATTTTGATTTTTAAACTCRGTGAAACCTGTGCATACTAAAACATCCTTGGTGAATGAAGASTTGTACAACAGCAGATATCTGAGATTATAGTGTTAAGCCTGTGTATCTTTGCAATTTCTGAGGTTCTTTATTCAGTGCATTTGTATTGGCCTAGCCTCTTATGACGACAAATRTTGATTTTGTGCTGGTATTAAAGCCAAAATTTGCCTTATTTCTGGAACTCTTAACAATAATTATTTTGTTGTAGGAATTAGAAAACTACTTACTTTTCTCAGCTGTTTTATTCCAGAAAAGCTACTAGAGTAAGGTGAAACCTTCACAGAATGAGCAGGGAGTCTTAAAAGTACAAGGGGAGTAGATTTCCCTCACTGCTGCTTTGTCTCGAGCAAGAGCGAAGTCTGATGAATGCAGCAGTGATTATTATTATTATTATAGTATAGTAATTATTATTATTATTCATTACTATATGTTACTATTAATATAACCACATATTAACTGTATTATAGATGTAAAACCATGCTGTTCTTGTGATACAAGTTGTGATGCATCATTTTGAACTGTACTGTGGATGTGTTGAAAAATTTTTTATAACTTTATCTGGTAGGTTTGTGTGAATGTATCATGCCCTATTATTTTTGCATAAACAAGACTTTGGCTTTACTGTCAAGGAACAGGAACTTTAAAGGTCTGGTGAGAGCAGAACATTTGTGTGGGGAATCTGATCTTCTGTACTTCTAAATGTATGGAAATAAATACAAAGTTTGATTCTGGTGATGATTAAGGGAAAGATATGACAGATTTGTTGCAGTGATGCAGGCAGCATGAAAACAGTGGTGGTGCAAGTGATTAGATGTCAGGGAAGCTGTGCTTGTCCACAGCTCCCATTTGCTATGTTTTTCTCTTGGGTACAGTAGACTGATATTGTCATGGATTTCAAATCAGTGAGCTAGTTTTATCCTCACTAGCGGCCTTGAATGCAGTTTGTATTTTAKAAAGTAGCTTTTCCTTTTAGGGGATTAGGTTCTGTGTATATTTCTTTGAAAGGTAGCTTTCCTTGCTGTTAATCAAACATACATTTTGAGGCTCAGCACAGAACTGAAAACATCAAATAAATTTATGGCAGTGAAAACAAAAGACTGCAGTTTAATGCAAATGACCTTGTAGAGACTGCAGCAGATTATTGATACAGAGTTTCAGGTAAAAATTAGAAAATCACACTTGTAATAAAGAAGTTCTAGTGATATTTACGGAATCATTACAGTTTCTTAATAATCTGGAAGACAGAATAACTTAATGTCCAAGTCTTTACTAGATTATGAAGACTAAGAGTATATTCTATAGCTAGAATGCCTYCTATTAGTATGCAGATGAAAAAAGATAATAATTATAAATAATTTATTAAAATTAAATAATTGTTTATATGGTATTAATATTAGTGTAATAAGATTAATGCAATTAACCTTGCATTTGGAAATTACTTTTTTAAATATCTCATGTGTTACTTACTCTTTGAATGTTGTTTGAATTATAAAATATAGTGATATTTTGATGAATTCTTAATTCTAAACCYGGTGTCTTCTGTCATKATTGTGTTTGGCCTAAATGCCAGCRTTCCTTATACAGCTCTGTTAACTACTGTGTGATCTGTCAAAAGATGATGTGTTTTACTAGATATAGGATATACAGAATTGGTGCTGTGAGAATAGCCCTAATCCCCTTATCAGTTGTAATGAAAACGATTCCTTTAGTAAATTCACATTTAAAGGTATTTAAATTTTRAATGCACTTTGTGTGAAAAGCAAGTTAATTACTTACATGTAACTGTTGAGTAAAGCCTGTGGATACAATTGTGGAGGAAGTACCTGCCTTTCAGTTGAGCAGATATTGATAAGGTGGGATGGGTTTAGGTGCCTGACTAACCTCTTCTGTCTGTGCCWGGATGGTCCATCCACAGCTGAAGTTTCATTTTATGCTGATTCTTACACTATCTCTTGTCACTTCTGAGAGCAGTTCAACAATAAAAAAGGAGTTGTGTCTCTAGGAGACTTAATATGCTGTGCTCCTTTTTTCACAGCWAGGACAAAGAGTTTTCAAGCAGATTGCTTTAATTATAGTTAGCTGTTCAGATAAGGTCATGCTCAAATTCCTTTGAAATAAAAATATTGTATCTCCGAACTCTAGAGCTGCTATTTCTTTTAATTTGTAGGCCAGATTACCAGTCTCATTAATCTTGTTTGCTTCCCCTGTTCATGGTCTCAGTGCATTTTGCTGCTCATGTTTTCTTTTGAATGTAAAATAATAGAAAGCTGTCCGAGAAATTATGAGTGGGTTTGTGGCAGGGTATGTGTGAAGAAGTATTTTCCGTTTGTTGGTATGTAGTTGGTTATGTTGCTTAACATTTGTTTATATCATTATGTGTAGAGTACATGTAAATGGGCAATGACTGTGAGAGCTCCTTAATTTAAAAGAAGGRTGTATGCATTTCAGTAGGGTAATCAAGCAATCAAGCCAACCTTTTGTCTTCCTAAACTAATAACAGTAATAATTATATATATATAAACGAATTATATATATAATCATGAATAAGCAATGACATAAAGAAAWGTGTTTGAACATGGGAATGAATAGTGTCGAGATGATGTTGTTACAACTGACAGAGACAAAAAAAATCCTTCTTCCAGTTCCAGGTACTGTACAATTTTGATTATATTAAAGAACAGGTAGACCCAGTTGCCCTGTGTTCTGTATACAAAAGGAATACATGGATTGTTCTGCATGCAAAAGGGAAATTTGGAGTTTTACTGGTGCCACAGAATAAGTGCCTTAGAGCTCTATGGCCCTTACTTTTTTTTCTGAAACTCWKGGAGAGCTCGTTTCCTCCTGTTCTAATGTGTTTGCTTCTGCTTTTTTGTGCCCGTTTCTCCTATGTGTTATAGACCAGCTCCTTAAGAATTGATGGGTACATGTTTTTTCATGGTGGGAATGAGCAGTTCTGGTAGTGAACAAGGAGTGAGGGRTATTCTTTAGCAAGTGTTTAACAAGCTGGTTTGTTAAAACAGAAAACTACTGTGTTTTTCACAGTTATGTAACTTTTTGGCATGATTTTGACTTAATTTTTGGATTAATGATGCTCAGTTTTCTTCTCAATCATTTTTTGTAGTTCACGGAAGGATCTCAGAAAGCACTTGGATGGGGCAAGCAAATGCCATCTGTGCAGATGAATAAAAGTGTGTAAAATACTTAATTATGTTTGAGGCTTTCAGTAATTTCAAGGAATTCAGCAACAATTAAAATGAAAAGGATGATACAAGAGCTCAATCTGTTTTTCACAGGAAAACTGAAGTGTGCTCTGTCAGTGTCACCGTTGGGCACATTTTGGACTGAGTAATGCAAGCTTGTTGAACTCTTGCATGCAGCTTTTGTTCTTGAGGCTTCTTGAAGCTGATGCAASCTCAGCAGAAACCTGAGGGGTTTTGCTAGCTGTAAGACAAATGTCAATTTGGGTTTGTGTTAAGAGTAATCAAACGAAACTACTCTTATATTGATTAAATGAGATTAATCTTCTGTCTCATTTTTTAAATTTTACTTTTTCATCACATATATTAAATATTAGTRTGTTTCACTAAACAGTACTGTTTTGAACAAGAGCAAGAGATGCTCTGTATGTTGGGGAGTTGATTCGTATGTTCTGGATATACCTTTTTGTGTAGTTAGTCCACTGTCAAACTCTTCAACCTCAGCTTCTCCTCTGATGCCTAAATATTACTGCATGAAAGCATTGCACATTGAAGAATTGATTTGMATATGAATTGAGATCTTTTTCCATTCAGAAGTCTTTTTACTTAAAGCTGTGAAGGCCAGTAGCCTTAGGAATGAAAAMCTCTATTTTTTTGCCCCCGTTCAATTTAACATTAAGTATTAATCTTGGAAGAATTTTTTATTGTTGTCATATTGATATTAAAGGCAATGTGTGTCAATGTTCTGTATTAAAAAACACAGTTTCTTTCTCAACTCATAGGTCCAGACTTTTTGGCTCATCCAATAGGATTTATTGTATAAATCTTGTTATCCTGACTGCAAAACTTTGAACTTCCACGTTGATTATGACTTGTCGGGGATAAGTAACCATTTTTTTTTCCTTTAGAACTGTAGAAGGAAAGAAATCTAGCTACAATAACCAACTAAACTGCCAGTAGCTTTTAGTGCTTCCTTTTATGTACCACTTTCAGACCTGCCTTTATTAGCTCTTTCTAATTCATAAAAAACGTATTTTTCTTTTTTAACATGTTGCTTTCTTTGAAGTCTTTCCTTCAAATTTCGTAGCATTGGTAGCATTTCAAGCATTTGGTAACATTTCTTCTTTTATCTAGTTTTATCTAGTTGAGTGGATGTTTTGTAAATCTTGCTATGGGGCTCCTAGTTGCTTCCCATCATTTGTTTCTTTGTAGAATTTCTCTATTATTAGTAGCTGCTTTTCTGTAGAAAATGATCCAAGTTCTTAAGTGGCATGACAGGCCTTATCACTAGGATGTGGCTGATCACTCTTTGGGTGGAAGARTGCCTTAAATTCTTGGTTTCTTTCTAGCCCTGCATTTTATGCTTTATATGCATGTAAGAATTCCTTTTGCCAATCATATAGCCAAATAATTTTTTCATTTTGAATGCCTTACTGCATGTTTTATTATCTCATCTGCCCCGTGCTCTCCATCCAGTATTTTTTCCTTCTTTATAATCTGATTTTTTATTGCTTGTATAAATATAAAAGCTTGTATTTCCCTAGGCAGGAGAATAAACATTGAGACATTTAATTCCTAAAGTGAAAGGATATTTTATATAGTCAGTAATCTAGGCTATTTMGTATTCAAATCTGGTAGTGTAATTGTGTGGTGTAACTGTGCAGTGTAAATGGAACTTCCAGAGTGGGAACAAAAAATGATGCCTGGGCGGCTTTGCATCCTGACACGAAAAGTAGTCATCTTGRCACTTACTGCAGGTTGAATTCCACACAATTTCTAATGCTAGCAATTTGGTTTATACAATCCAATTAAAAATGAGAAATATTTTCAGGTGAACATTTTTGATCATTGCTGAGCTGTTAGATTTAGTGTCCATTGTTGGACTGGCATGTGGAACTTGAAACTGTTAATAATTCTCCAGTGTCTGAAACAAGCACGCACTATTACCTTGTGTATGTAATACATGCCTYTCCTGACTGACTGAAGTCTGTGCATTTGTAGCTGACCTGAATGACTTTGATCTCCTGTTATCTAAAAGCCCCAGTTTGTAGAGTGATTGTAGTCTTTACTGTAGCTCTCATACTGGAYTCATCCTGAGACGTATTTCCATATAGTTGATAGCTTGTTTTGTTTTCTGGTATAGATGCAATAACTGTTTCAGTACTGGATGCTTCCCACAAATGGAAAGCACTCTCCACAGGAGAGCTGGGCAGAGCAAGGGCTACTGCTGTGTCCACGTGCATGGGGAGCCACTTCCTGCTACAGCAAGGGAGTGTCTCCCAGTAGTAGCTGAGACCATCCCCACTCCATATGTGGCTGGCAGGAGCCTCAGATGAGCTCTTTGTGGTGAGTTAAAATGGTRCTCTCACTGTTGAGAGCAGAGACAAGGATGCTGCCTTGTGACTCACATGGACTACCTGATGATGTGTGCATTGTGTGGAGAAAAATGATAAACAGAATRAATGCTAAGTTGTTGCCTGGAAATTCCATAACATGGGCACAGAAGACGTGATCTGAACGTTTTCTGTTTRAGGCTGTGAAGATGATCCAGCTGTGATACTCAAGTATTTTAATGTTGTGTGAGAAGTCAAAGCCACAAGTTTAAKAGGTGGAGACACAGCGGCGTTCTTAAAACAGTTAATGGAAAAATGTTAAGGGAAACACGGGACACTGCACAGTTTGGGTAAAGAAAAACTATAGGTAGTGGAGGGCTAGCAAAACTGCAATGGAGTTCCAGCCACTTGTTCCTTTGCTAGCAAGCTCAACAACTCTGCATAGTTCTTCCTTCTTTATTCTTGATTGTATCCTTCCTTGTGTTTCTCTGGCTAGGTAGTGATTTRAATGAGGCAAAACTTATAATTTGGTTTATGGATCAGATAATTTTCATTTGGGACTTGCCTCCTGGTGTAATTCACTACAGCTGATGGAGTGTGCACTTGGTGTTGGGAACATCTACTGTGACAGGTACTGCTGATTAAAGTAGGTCCTGAGTCTTCATATCACAACAGTTGCTCAGACCATAATTCACTAAGTTGATTTACTTTTTCTCTGTGGCATCTACATAGTTTTACAAGGGGTAGTGTTTGCTGTTTTGCATGACAGGGAAGATAATGGAAGTGACTGGGGTTCATGAGCAACCATTTGTACCTGAAGTTGTTCATGAACCTGGTCAGGTACAGTCATGCCCTACATATACAGSGTTATCACAATGAAATGGGTATATTAAGTCTAGGAATGAGAGGATCCCTATGCTGGCAGTGTTGCAGAAGACTTGTTTGTCAAACAGTAGCTTTGATTTTTTAAATTTATTATGCGTTAAATACAGATCAAACYGACCTAATAGTTGAAAGCATTGCTTTTCTAAGAGTTGTGTGTGGATAGATGTTAGGAGCCTGTATTTTTTCATTGACATGCACGATTTSTGTGTGAGTGCTAAAGATACTTAAAAACTAAAATGGAGATTCTCAGTGTTCTGTTTCATGGCATTTAATTGAGATCAGGGCACTGAAAACACTTGCTTACCAGTGCTTGATCATGCTGAACACTATGTTTCTGAGAACCGAAGGACTTCAAGGACTCTGGTTAATATTCATGGGAACAAGTCTTTTTGTTACAATGAAAATACCAGAACGTTTTTTTCTTGTTTTCAATATTCTGCACAGAAACAGTATTCCATAGGTCACTGAAACTACTGTAGGGAGTCTTATCAGATTGTTTTTTTCTTCTTTCACTAGAGAATTTTGGTAGGTATGGATATTGAAATAACTTTTTTTCTGCCTTTACAGTCTGATATGAAGCTGTCGCGGTTTTGACTGTTCTGAAAATTAAAAAGCACTGCACCCAACGACGTTCTCTCCCTTCCCCCACCGGAGAGAGAGAAGGGAGAGCGAAAGCCCAATTAACATGAGACTTTATGGCTTTGAGATAACATAACATAATTGAGAGAAAAGATACGTATGTGCTCCAGAGAAAATARTCAGGCAGGCTGCATAACTTAAGTTGCAAAATAGATTTATTACTACAAACTACTAAGAATACTACGACACGGGGGGGAGAAAACCGAGATAGGGACAGATTTACCAGGAGAAGAAAAATAAAACGGACATTTTAAGACACTTCTTATTCTTTCCGGGGACCCRTCTCTTTTTTCAAGTCCCATCCCTCTCCAGCCCCTCCATGTTGTCCCTCACACAAAGGGGGGCGGGAATGAAAGTCTAACACAGATCAAAGCACTCAGTTGTTATCAAGCGTCATAGGAGAAACATTCTTACAGCTCCATGCTGTGGGAGTTGTCTTTTCCGAAAAACAGTCAGTGTGTAACTGCTAATGGCAGGGAAAAGAATTCCTTTTACCTCATAGGAGAAAAGAAAGAATGTCCTTCAAGGCCAAACTGCGTTGTTTTCGGCAGCGTGAGACCGACTATCACAAACCCCTGGCAAAGCACAGCTTCTTCTAAGCATCAGATGTCGTGGGGGGAGCAAGCCTCTTCCCCTCTTTTTCTTGGCTTCTAATCAAATCAATCCAGTCCTCAAAAAGGCCAGGGTTTTTTTTTCCTCAGAGCAAGGTYGCTTTCCTTTTACTTATTCAGGTCTCTCTCTCAGTCCTTTCCGWGACACTTATTTTCTCCATGATCAAGAACCACAGCAAGCASAGCAAATCATCCAGCCTTCTCCTTATTGATCTTCAGTCTCCATTTCTTTCTTACATCTCCTCACCCTCCTGCTCTGTTTTTCCCAGTGCAAGATACTAAAACTTCATGCTAACAACCTAAAACTAACATGGCGCCCGCCCTGTCTTGTTTTGAATTCTTTCTTAAATACTAGATAATACGTCATCACARAGGTGTAACCAACCTGTGCAATTGGCCCAGGCCTGATGGTCAGCCTGTCAATCAACCCAGAGCCAATGATGGATTGGCTCTAAAACACAGGGGGCAGGGCTCCTTTTGCTGGAGAAGAAGGAGAAAGCATCTAAACTTCCTCACAGCAGCCATCTTTGTGGTTTTCTTGGTCCCATCCCCCCACCACCAAAAAATCAGACCAAGTAAAACCATGACAGAAGCATAGTGGCTCGTATTTTGGTGTTAGGAAAATCAGAGTATTAGAATTTAGACTGCTGAGGATTATGTTTGAATTTTGTTTATTGATAACTTGAAACCACTTATCTTATTATCAGAAATCCCTTTATTTACATAGTTATGTACTCAGTATCAGTGAGCATTGGCAACATTTGTAAGCACTGTAGTTTGGTGTCAGTGGATTGTAAATGGGGATCTTGTTACATAGGAGCATATGATAAGATACCATATCTGGAAATCTACTGATCAAATTAAAAGATGGATTTCATGCCTAACACAATTTATCATTTCAAGTTAAAATGTAACTGACATTTATTGTTATATTTCCACAGAGGAACTTAAATTTTTTCTGTAGGTATTCTAGAGTTTTTCCTAGAGTTGATATGAGTTGTTCAAGTTTTCATCTCTTGAAAGTTTTCCAGGTAAACACAATTGTTTTAAAATGTWGTCACTAATTAATTTTGGTTTGTTTGAATTGGCTTGACAGTAGTAGGTTCAAATAGTCATTTTAATTTTAACAAATTCTTCATCTTTGAGTATTAAGGAAGAAAGTTCAAGCTTCAGTTTTGCTGTGCCTAACATGAGTGGAGTTTGCCTTASACTATTTCAGGCTCTCTAGAAAGGCATGTAGAGCAAATCACAGTTGTTAAGTTATCAGCTAAATACACAYATTAGACACCTCAGTCAGATGAGTTTTTGTGCTAATAACAGTTCCAGCGGAGTTTATAGGAACTTTTTATAAGATCTTTAATGTGTTTGAACATTGAGAAGCCAGTTCCTTCTTGGTTTGAACTGGGAGTGACTTGAATTTAGCTATAGGTTACATCCCTGGGAGGACTAGCTCTGAACATGGATTCATAATTGTGCTTCTTTAAGCAGAAAAATCATAGCAGAGGTTCATAATATGTAAAACTAMAGGTAGTTTTCCTTTTGTTCTCAAACACTTTGTCTGTTAATGAAAAAATACTGTGTTTGCTGGTTTATACTCAGATCCTCTGGATGTACAGTGTACTAAGGGAAATCAGCATCTTCTGCTTCTATAAATAGATTGGCAGCAGCTGCAGAGCAAAATAGGTGAGCTTCTGGTCGTTTTTATTATTGCCATTGAAAAATGGTTTGAATAGCTATGGTGTGTGCCTGCTGCAGGAGAGTATGCAGGCTGACCTAGGCATATGAGTAGGGAGAGGGAAAGAAAGAGTATTTACAAACCAGCAATGTGAGAATAGAGGTAATGAGCTCGGTATTCCTTAATTTTGGAATCCTTAAGCTGAGCTTTGAGCTCTTTTTTGTACAAGACATACTACTCACCTGATTAAAAGTCACGAGTTCTTAAATGAAATCTGGGGATAGTATTTTTCTAACATCTTTATAGCCTAATATAAGGCAGCTTTTATAAGCATGCTCTGCTGGAGAATATCATCATACTGTACCCCGAGAAGCTGTCTCCTAAAATTTATAGTTCCTTCTTCTGTTGGTCTTGTTTTGTCTTCTGGATGGGAGAGAAGCATGATGAGAATACTCACCTCCTGCAGCATTCCTCCTTCCTGCCACATCTGGGGAGCTCTTGGATAAGCAACTGCTGCTGTCCTCCTTCCTAGAAGATGAAGAACTGGTACCAGTGTAGCCTGCTAACTGGCCAGTGTTCTTTACGGACACAGGAGGTTGCCAGGAAAGGAAAAGTATTGAATATCTTTCATGTGAGCTTTTAATTGAAGTCCTCTGCTTMTGTTTACATATGGGGGATATTTTTTCCCTTGAAAGCTAGCCATCCTCTTTTAAGACTCTTGCTACAAGGTCTTGGGAAATATCTTGAGCTGTAAGAATTGCTTTCCTAAAWTACAGATATGCGTACTTTCTATGTTTCTCAGAGTATGTATAATAAAATGGATGGTAGCTTTGGCTTGTTCTGAAAGATAGGGAATGACTTTGTGTTCCCTCTTTAATAATAGCATATTTCTTGAATCTTGATACCCAACCCTATGTGAATAATATAAAAAGCAAAGGAAATAATGGAATATAGTATTATAATGTCAGGTGGGAGTAAAGAACATTTATCAACCGTTGCTTTAGAAACAGCACCATCAGCCTGTGAGATGGCTAAAGATCACTTAAAAGTGGAGTTCACTTGTATATGGAGGCACTGAAAACTGGAAAATTTCTTAGCATCTTACTTGTGTATTTTTCCAGTGCTTTAATCTGTRTTTCTGTAGTGAATTATATATTAGTGATAGTAACTATTATTCCAGGAGAAACACAGAACCCTAACAATCAGAGTCTTAGCTTATTATTTTCAAGTCTGTTTGAAATGTATGTTTTAAATGTTTTTAAACTTCTAATGGATATCTTGTCTGTTGATAGGCTAAATACTTTTAGGTGCTCTACTACTAGAAAAATGAATCATATTAATTTTTTGTAGAAGAAAGGATTGACAGGGTGAAAGTACAAAACATGTTTACRAAGAAAACATGGACTTATTCTTTTTAAAAAATTATTCTCTCACATTTTATTCAGCCACCGTCTYAAGGGAGTAATTATAATTCATTCACTGAATGACCATTTCTGACAAGAATGAGGTCTAAATGATTGGGAGACATGAGGAATATGGTATTTGGCAGCTCCTTTCAGGCAGTTAGGAATTATAAATGAAGGACAAATTTAGAAGAACTAAACAGTTCTAGATCATATAAAGTCTAGGAGAAAGAAAYAATAGGTGTCTCAGAGTGCTTTCCAAGTTAATTGCTAAAGTACTTAAGAAGTTGGACTTCTTTCAATTAAAAAATTAGTATATTTCAAGAGAAAAGGCACTTTATTGGTTTTTAGAAAGTACAGAAACTCTTAAAATACAAAGACAGCCTATTTTGTGGAGTGAATGGAAAGGAGGAGAAATAGTAACTTTTATTTAGAATTCGTTTGATTTGTATAATCCTTTGTCTGTAAAGACRAGCAAAAAGAGTTAATTCCAAGATTCTTTGCATGAAAGGCTTTATASTAAAAAATCTTCTCTTTCTGTTTTTAGTCAGCAGATAAACAGCGAGCMCTGGAAGAAACCAAAGCCTACACAACCCAGTCATTAGCAAGCGTAGCCTATCTGATCAACACTTTGGCCAACAATGTTCTCCAAATGCTGGATATCCAGGCATCCCAACTTCGACGCATGGAATCTTCAATCAACCATATTTCACAAGTGAGACTTTTTTTTCTTTTGCCTTTGCTATTACATAGCAAGTAAAACTCTGAATTGACATCTTGTGCATGAGAAAAATTTAAACCAGAGGGATGCATTTCTTCACGTATTCATTCTTGGGATTGGGTCTCATCATGTGGTTCTATACTGGTGTTAGTATGAGCATTTTACATACCGTGAACAGGTTGAATGCATTCTCAGCCAGTTTATTGTTTGGAGAGGGGGTCAATCTGCATAGGTGAAAAGCCCAGAAAAATTGCTAATGGTAAAATGAGAATATTGTGTTAAGAAATATAAAAAGGATGGTGGAGAACAGTACTTGTCATCTTTTTACTTTTCCTGTTGCTGTAATACTGGCATCTAATGACAGAAGCATAGATGACAAAAATAGTTTGCTCCTGGCTTTTCTTAATAAAATGTACTTTGCAGTGACATGAACAAAAGCCAAAATTAATGTTTCAATTTGTGCATGGTTGCAGAACTCCTGCCATTGTTTGCAGCTTTTCTGAGCAGCAATAAACTAAGCTACTATAATCAGGAATCCAGATTCAATCACCACATTGATGAAGGAATTTTGATTGCCAGAATGGGCTCAGAATGAATGATAGATAAAGTGGAGATTTAYCAGGCACTGATGGATTAAAAGAGAAATTAAAAACAATGATACAGCAGTTTCTGGTTTTCTTTGTCTCTTTACTGAATATTTTGTGTCTGAGTTGACCAGTACATTTTGGCTAGCAGGGTTGCTTGATCTCCATGTGATAATATAAAGTAAAATAAAGAATATTGTGGTATTGAGAAAAACATTTGAAGTAGGGGCTTTGTAAGGTAGGAGATAAGTAGATGGATTTGATCTATTAACTTGCTGATGCAGAAAGGGTTACTAAGCTAGTAGAGGTTYGAATCAGCAAAAGAAGTGAATAATTTTATGCTGGCTTAGTGGGCTGAATTGCCTCCATTTGGGTCAGAGGAATCCCAGGGCAAGTACAAAGAAAGGGGTGGGGAGGATTTTCTCTTTTGATAGTGCTGTGCTATTAGATTGCCTTAGTTGTCTCATGGATCTGCATCAAAAATAAGCTGGAAGTTTGATTTCTTCTGCTAAAATGCACCTTGTTAATCATTACATGGTCAAGTAAATTAATTTTTTCCTCTGGAAAATGTAATGAATTAAAAATGTCTTTGTAAGTCTGTGCTCTATCTGTATGCTGTGTGTGTGTGTGTGTGTGTGTGTGTGTGTGTATATGCCTCTGTGTGTGTGTATGTGCTTTTTCGCAGGCTAGTGCCAGCTGATATGTGTTTCAGCTGTTTGAGAGCCTGATGCAAAAGACAGTATATTTTCACTTCATAAATGTGGAAAATTCATTCTGTCACACAGCTTCTGTAAAGTAGCTTTTGTGGAAAGGGCCATAGCATTTTTCATTGTTTCCTCCTGAGAAGCTGACATTTATGGAGATTGAGGTACTAGGTTAGATTGCCTTTGACCTTTATACAATACGGGTAGTTTTTTAAAATGGAGCTCTAAATAAATAGTGCCCAATACCTAATGAAGATGCATCTGCACAATTTCATAAGTTGAATTTGAACAACCAAAAAAAAAAAAAAATCTGTGATGGTCTTTTATTTAAATACTACTGTAAAATTGAAAACCTAGGGCTTTTTTTTTTTTTTTTTTCTTTTTAATGTAGTTTGCTTTGGTTTTTTTAAGCTTTCATCATCCATATGTAGGATGCTCCCCAAATCTTCATGGAAGAAATTAGAGGAGCAGGCAATATTTGTATTTTGGATATCACATACTTGACATGTTTTGATCCAAGGAATGTAAAGTTGAATYAATGTGTTTGGAAATGGCTTCCTCCCATAATCCCACTCTTGTAGATGATTATGTTATCTGTCTTAATTTCCAGGGTTACTTTTCTTAAAAAAAATTACACAGTTTCTCTGTAAATAAAGAATTTATTTTCAAGAAATTTGATTTTACTTCTCTTGAAATTGGCCTAACTTGCAGAAGGCTTCCTTGATTCTTTTTATATTGATGTAAAGTTTAGTGGACTTTTTTCTAATAGCACTGAAAATGCTTTGTGTTAYAATACCTCACTGCCAGATTAGGATTTCAGTCAGCCTAACTTCAAATAAAGCCAGTAACATGGAAGAGAAAACAAGTTGGTAATCACCACCTGCCCATAGTCTATTTTTGCACTATTGCTTTGGTCAGTGGGTCTTGGTATTTATGTTTAGGAAACACTATGTGCAAATTATGATATGTGAATGTAATCCTACTTTGAAATCATATGTGGGATTCCACATATTCTCCAAGGAAGAGAGCAAAATCATTTGGCACTTAGTACAAAAGCATTTCCCAAAGGGCTTGTTTTATACAAGTAGCTCAGATCGGGTGAAGTGTGATTAACTTTATAAGATAAAATGCTCTGGTTCTCTGTTCATTGGTAGAATGCCAATTTATAGTCACTATCTGCRTTTCCTTCTAAATGCCAGCCTAATCAGAGCTGAAAAGGAAGCTGATATTTATTTGTGCTTTTTCAAATTATATATAGGTCATGAATAAGGAAATTGTCACTATTGAAACTACTTTTATGCAAGTGATTAAGTCCTATTGGTTTAAAAATTAGAATTACTTTGTTTTRGTCTGAAAGCTGATGAATCTATTCTTACTTCCCTTCTTGAGCCTTGCCCAGAACTAGATGATACACAGTATTTCATATTTGACTAAGAATTTAAATCTTAGATACAGATCATATGCACATATATGTATACTTGTTAAAAAAGTTATTTTGAAGCTTTCAAGTTATCAGACATGAAATACTACTAAAGTCTTTAAATTAATCTGGCAGATTTTCAGGTTTTAATGTTTGTATGATGAGAAGTGTATTTTCAGCTTTAGTTATAGTTTGTACTTAAGACGGTAATTTTTAAAACTCTGCTGTTAATTCTATAAAAAGCATTTTATCACAAAGATGAGTGGTAGTGATGAGCTTACTCTTGTGGCACTGTGTTGTGGGGAAGTCTGCTATGTCCTTCTCTTACAGAATTGACTCCCATGATCTTGCCTCTGAAAACAGGTGTTGAATAGACTGCAGGCAGCAGGTGCTGCTTAGCTGGGCTGTAGCAACATGTGTGAGCTGCTTGGTCTCTGCAGGRAAGTTCACTTGGACTTTCTGCTGAAAGTCAGTAAAGTTTTGTGACCTTTTTCAGTTGTCTTATTCTTRCAAGGAGCAAGAATAGCAAAACACTTTAAAAAATGGTAATGCAAGGCTAATTTTACACAACACATATTACCTGTTTATGGAACAAGTATCTATTCAGCATTTTTGTAGCATTATGATATTATTTTTTTGTGTATAAATTACATACAACCTGAGTTGAGACAATTATTRTCACATTTCTAACATGTGAAAATTAGTTACTAATTTCAAAGTGATAATCCACTTTTCAAGGTAATTTGCAATTAATTTGAATTGAATCAAATTAATAAGATTAAGAAAAAAAAGCCCAGCAATACTAAATTTAAACAATGTTTTATTTTAAGATTTTTGAAACTGAATTTTAAAAGTCCAGACTGACAAATAATTGATAAATGTAAATTAGAATGTTTTGAGAAAGGGAAGAAATGAAGACTTCTGGAGACTTYTATCTCTGAAATTTCGGTACTGTTCAGACTTTCAAAGTGCTGTTGTGGTTTAACCCCAACTGGCAGCTAAACATCTCATGGCTGCTCACTCACTCCCCTCTCCCTGGCTATGGGTAGAAAATCAGAAGAGTAAAAGGCAGAAAACTTGCAGGTTGAGATAAGTGCAGTTTAATAATGATAATGGTGGTAATAATAGAAAATAAATTAAAAAAAAACCAACAAAGAGGGAAAGGAAACCCAAGAAGAAATGATGCAAATAAAAACAATTGCACAGTAGCAGCTGAGCGGTGCCCAGGCAGTTCTCAGGCAGCAGACCCCAGCCAGGCTCCCTGCCCCTGGTGTTGCTGACTATGAGGCCATATGGAGTGTTGTCCCTGGTGTCAGCGGGGCTAGCTGTCCTGCCTGTGGTCTTTCGCAACTTCTTGTGCACCCTAGCTCTCTCAGTGGYGGGTGGRAGGAGGAGAAGAAAAGGCCTTGGCTCTGTGTAATCGCTGTTCAGGAGTAACTAAAACATCCTAGAGTTATCAGCTCTGTTTACAGCAAAAATCCAGAATATCATCCCATAATCTGAAGAAAATTACCTCTGTCCCAGCAAAAACTAATTTAAGTTAGTTAAATGCTAACTTAATAATTTGAGAAATTCTGTTTACTAGCTGAAGAGAATATTTCTCAAAACTCATGAATTCAGTGACTTTTAAGTGAAGTTGTAAGTAATGTTAACTTTCCCAGAAACGATTTAATGTTTTTTTCTGTTTTTTGCAGAACTTGATACGGGTTTTGTTGAATTCAGTATGAAAAMCTGGTATTTCAAAATGGTCATAAAATTCCTAATAGAAGAAAATTCAGTGGTTCATACTTACTTTTCCCCTTAAGCTGTTCCTTGGCTATTGCAGAGATATTGGAAAACATGAAAATATGGTAGTAATGAGCCTAACCTCTAACAAACTGTCATTTAAGGGTAAATGCTTTTGCCAAAGCTAATGAGGCTGTGCAAAAAAAAAAAAAAAAATAAAAGCATAAAAATGCTGTCAGGAGTCTAGAATTTCTTTTAGAAAACAGGGTTTTAAGTTATAGAGGGGCACAGTTACTCATCAGCTTTTCCTAACAGACTTTCAAGCCAGGTGTTTTGTTAGTCCAGCTCTAACCCCATTAGAATTTTCTAAATTCTCATTACAATTTTCTAAACTGCTGAATAAACCTTTTSGTAGAATTCTCTTGTCTTGTGTAAAGGATTTATGTTAGTACTGAAGATAATGATTATCTCTGTGTTGAGGATAAATGYTTTTATTTTCATCAGTAGCAAGTTAATCTTTGCTGTTTCCTCTACTAATCAAATAGTGCAGTGTTTCTTTCTGCTGTTCTATACGTCCATAGTCTACTAAACAAGGAAATGAAATGTTGGGAAAACCGCCAGCAAAATGCTTTTCTGTACCATTTTTAGTGTATGGACCAGAATTAGGTGCAGTTTTTATATTCYTAGTCATTCCATGGCTATTAAAAGAGATGTTCTGAATCCTAATGCCAGAGAAATCCCACCAGATGAACTTCAGGTTTTAATTAGGTTTAATTATGCATTTTATTGTTTGTTCCTGTAGTCATGCTTCATAATCACCATAGTCCTAAAGGAAATCTGTTATACTTGTGGCTTATATTGAAAAAACATTCTTTTTGCTCATGGAAACAGCTTTGCAGTTTCCAAACTGTGGAAGTTCCAACAGTGGCAGGATACCATTGCTACAGGAACATGCGCATTAAGTATCTGTACTGGCATTGTTTTAGTAAATAATTGCCTAAGAAAGTACTGAAAGAACATATTCTAAACTGCAGAATTCTAGYGCTTGAAAGAGAAAGTGAGAAATCATCTCGCCAATTCTGCACTAATAAATTAATTTTTGATTTGTGGATTGAAATAAGAGTGTAGTATGCAAGGCATGAAACTGGTTTTGAATGACCAGATCCAGACCCATATGGTTTTGATGTTCCAGTACAKCTGAAGTGCAGCTGCCATTGCAGCTGAAGCTTTTTCATATTCTAACCAGTGATATCAAGGGGCCTGTAAGGCAAAGAACATACAAAAATCAGTMATGTCTCTGCAATTCTCCAGTGACATGTCTAGACCACAGATAAAGTCTGCAGTAGAGATTGMAWYMATCWGKGRKRWCARWCYYRRGWYTGWYMYCMCWGATKRWTKCAATCACATATCTTTAACTTCTTAAGACAGTAYGTGCCCTCTGACTCGTCAGCTGGTAAGGTGAGGAGTCTGTGGACCATCTTTTCCAGAACATGTCCTCCCTCCCTGTTCTGCAAAAGCAAAGGTCTAGCACTGAGAAAGGGTAAAAGCCTGAGATGGAAGATAAAATCTTACATTTTGCCCTCATGTATAATGGTGTACTTTAGGTGCTGTGACCTGGAAAATGTTGGTGTGCTCTGTTTTCACTTGTGATTGTACTGTAAATAATACCATAAAGGCTGTGAAGAAATTTATGTGTTTCTGTTACACTTGTAAAATACACTTCTGCGGTATTTTTATATTGGCCAAATCTGTGGGTTTTTTGTAGGGGTGTCCCAGATAGTATAGCTTCCCCTATTAAATTCTGAATCATTGCTCAACAAACTAGAACTTTCCAAAGAGAAGTTATCCAATACATTTTGAGCTTGAGAAATCTATTTTTCTGTAACTTTATTTTAAGAAATAGCTGTGCACCTTTAGTGAAAACCTTAGGGTTCTAGGCAGGTGGAACTAGAGGTGGTGGAAAAATACATGACAAAGCTGTAGTCAGTGCTTAATTTTAGTAAAGTTGCAAAATCTTGAAAATACACTGCTGGGAAATAGTAGGTAATCTTGATGGTAGTATTGTAAGCTCACGTATAATGCCCCACGTATTTGTGGAAATCCTTCTCTGGAAATAATGCAAAGCAGCAACTTSTTTGAAGTAGTTTGGGAGTTGGTTGGGGTTTCTAAAATTTTTCCTTGGTAATTTTAAAGGTTGTGATGATTCTTCAAGGTAGCACAGGTTCTGTTACCTTGTTTTGCTATCAACGGCACAAACAGAAGGGTAAAACAGTGTAACCARCCCCACTGCCCCAGTGCGTGCCCACAGAAAAACAAAATGGACAAAAAAGTTTATTATGAAAATGAGTTCTCATTTGTACCTGTTCACCAGTTACTACAAAGCCTAGTTCAAAACTGTGAAAAGTGTTTCTGATGCCATTCATGATCAGTGAGGYGGTAAAAAGAAATCCTATCAGTGTTTAGAAATCATTATGATGGTGAACCTGGCTGTTTTCTTACTTTTGTTTTTTACGCTGTAGTTGAAACAGTTCGTTCACAGTTTTAGCAAATTTCCTATAAGGAAAGATGTTTTGTGAACAAGCAATTGTTTTTATTTTAAATAAAGCAATGAACTCCGTGCCTTGTGATTTAAGAGATGGTATTTTCCTGGAAGAGATATGTAGACTTTTTAGTACCATTTTTTTACTTGTATTACCTAACAAGATTCATATACATGTTTTTAGGCAATGAACTTGCAGCAGAGCTTTGTCTTACACAAAACATTCTTCTATGGTACTGATTTTAGTACATAGAAGGGAGGGTTTTCTAKTGTTGGCCCTAGGCATCCAAAGAAAAGGCAGTGTGCTTAACCTCTGGCTTTATTGTGGATAAATTAGTATGGAACACCTTCTAAAATATCATTGCTTTGTGGTGAGTGAGTTGCAATGACCAAAATACTTTATTGATTTGTCTGAGTGAAATTTTATTCTATTATACAATTGCCAGTCCTAATATAGCAGACTTTTATAGTGTAAGAAAACCTGCTTATGGTTTGATTTTCAGGTCATAAAATTAAGGTTTGGGAAGGCATCCTTACACTTCATCTAGTTGGAACCTATGTCAAAGACAAGCTTAGAGAGCAGTTGTRAACTAAATAAGTGAAGCAGTCTTATAAAACATTGTCAGTAAATTAATGTGAACTACTAAGAATGAAAAGGAGAAGGAATTCTATGAAATMATAAAGAATGAGGGTAACAGAAAACCCCAAGAACCCACAGCTATTAGCATGGCTTTAGAGGTGGCAAATTCAGCAGTAAATTGAAGTAAGATGATGTAATCAAGTGTATGTAGTGATATGTTTAGAAACATTTGAACTGATTTAATTTTTTTTAATACTGACTCTKTATTCCATGCATACCACTGTTAGTAAATACACTGCGTCTTTTGTAGACGGTGGACATTCACAAAGAGAAAGTTGCTAGAAGAGAAATTGGTATCTTGACTACAAACAAAAACACCTCAAGAACTCACAAAATCATTGCACCAGCTAACTTGGAGCGACCAGTTCGCTACATCAGGAAACCTATTGATTATACAATTCTAGATGATATTGGACATGGAGTGAAGGTAGGTGATATTGTTAAAACAGCCAAACTGCAAATTCATTGTCTTTTTATATTTTCAAAATAACCTGATGCTTTTCATGATAATACACCAGTTTCTTCTTGCCTGGACAATGTGTCTATAAACATGAGAGGAGTCCTGTCTGATTTCCAGTTGTCCCTTTCCCTTTTCTTGCCCCCAGTTGTTTCTTAAATGTTACAAACCCACTGAATCTTATTTCTGAAGATATTTGGGACTGTGAGTCTTACCTTTTAAAATGCTTCTGAATACCAACTTGTGTGATGCTGCTGTTACTGTTTGAATCAGTTGTCAGGTTACACGTGGGGACTGAAGGGCTAATGACCATCACATTTCTGCCTGAATTAGCACCACCAAGTGTGATCTAGCTGTAGTTCCCACTGGTTTACTTTGAAGCTCACACGAAGGGTTTTGATGAGAAGTATTCTGGGCTCCCTTTTCTTCTTTCTGCCATGGTCATTTATGCGCCAGTCTAGTGATGTGCTTTGTTAAAGTGAGCTCTCTACAACTTTTGTGCCATATGGGATTTYGGGATGGGAATATTGCTACCAAGTTAAAAGCCAGCTGGTTTTCCTTGTTAATATTAGGTAAAARGAAGGAATTTCAGGGCAAAGATCAGACTGAGACACAAATGGTGGCTGTTAAATCAATGTACCCAGCAGCAATAATATCATGTGTGAGATTAGATACACATTTTTAAAAGCACATCCTGAATGTAAACACAGTCTTAGCAGGTGTGAGCTCATTATTAACTTGTGCTGCTAGCAGGACAAGCATGGAAATGAGAACACTGASAATATTAAAGTTCCAGGAAATGTAGGGTAAATAACACAAAGTGGTGTCATTTTTATAAAATAAACTAACAAATCTGTAAACCTGCTAAGCAGCAGTARGGTATGATACTTCTTCCAGTCAAAGTACATCAGAATCTCTTTTGCTTGACTTCTAACTGCATTAGGTTATCTCCATTGTTCTATTTGATTTGTCTGCTTGGACAACCATTTAAATGGCAATATTTTGTTTAACCTAACTTTTAAAATTCAAATTCTGAACAATTTGATTTAAATATCTTTCCCAAGTAATTTTACTTAAGGTCTTTTCAACATCTTGTTTGTTAACAGAAGGTCTCTTTTCCCCCATTTCTTACCCAAAGAATCAACTTCTTGATTTTAAAAAGGCAAGTGGCTCTAAGCTTCATTTGGAAAACYAAACAAAACAAAAAAGCACCCCAAGCTTTAATAACTACAGTTTTGACCAGGAAATTATTACCAGTCTTATGTTAAAATCTGATACCAATTTTGAATTAATGCAGGTCAGCAGATCTCCTTCTGGATGTGGATGTAGCATATTAACCTGTAGTATTGCTAATATTTTAATCATTGCTTTTTGTTTTAGAGACGTCATTTTAGAAATCATTACAGAATAGTTTTTAATTGCTCTGCAGCACAATCTTATTTAGCACTGCCTCTAAATCATTATAAATGGTATCCCACTTCGCTGTAGCTCAGTCATACTAAGATGCAATGAATTATGTTCTTCTGAAAGAACATAGTTCATTGAATGGATGATGACTGGAGTGTGTGTTTACATCCATTTGTTAYGCTTGTGATAGACTTATATTTTCAATGCATTATGTTTATCTAGAGAATGAAGAACTACTGTGTACTTGTGAAACAACAGAGAACTTGCAGTCATGCTATCCTTAATATTATAAATATTTCAATCAGATAAATCCTGTGTTCAGGACGGAGGAAAGAACAGCTCTCTTGCTGATGGGGAAAAAGCAGGCAGTTGTTCTTATGAACCTGTTTTTGTTCTGCTTCAGTTACTACAGATTAGTTCATTAGATCTCTGGCTGTAGAGCAGAGAGGAAAAAAAATAGCTAAAGCTTTAAATTTGCCTATTTATAGCCTTATTGTTAGAGATGTGATACTTTTCCCTTCAAATGAGCATTCAGGAGTTGTTACATAAACAGCGTTAAAGCTCCACTTAGCATCAGGGTTCTTCAGTCTGCATTCTTTGTCCTTTTTCTGCTATAGGGCTTTTGGACTCAGAATTAWGTATTTTCAGGACAGGCAGAATGCTGATGCAACAGGTGTTCCTTGCAACCCCTAAGAAAGATGGCAAKCTGGACAGAATAATACAGGAATGAAAGAAAGGATCTGTGGCTGAGAAATTCAGTATGCCATGCTGAGAGAAGTAGTAGAGGCCCTTGAGCATCCTATTCCTTCCATTCAGAAATACAAAGCATTTCTGGAAACCATGTTCAGGAAAGGTTGYTCTATAGTATGGTTTAATAGATGTGAGAGAATTCAAGTGCCTCTGTATCATCCCAGCAGTCCCTCCTCATCTTCCCTCCCTCAAGCTACAATGCTGCAAAAATCTAAAGAAACTTTTGTGTGAAAGAATCTTGCTTTCAATTGTTTTCAAATGTTTCCCAAGTTACAAAGTCTTCCAACCTATTGCTCTGGCCAAAGGGTTCTTGAGTCRTAAGAATGGAAAAAAAATAAAATTCCATTCGGAGAGGTGTGTATTGAGACATTATATTTATAGGMCGTGCTGCTGAGCTCTCTGCTGATGGAGCGTCCCGTGTATCTGACCACTCTGGCCAGTACAGGAGTCCTGGTTTTCCAGTGTGGCTGTGTGAGGCAGAGACCATATTAATGGTTGATCGATCCACAGAACTTGAAACTSAAAGACAGGAGATTTTCTAGTAAATTAGAATATGTTTCTTTTTGGTAGGGCAGTGTCTCTTCTAAATGGGTGAAAGAAATCAGTAACTCTTGATGCTCTAYTATTTATCTGAGTATTTAAATATTTATCTGATTATTTAGTGTTTGGCRTTGCAGAAGGTCTAAGAAATTTAATGATACATTTAGATGAACTGAAATCTAAATCACTCACATGGAAAGACAAATAATTTTAAAAGAAATTATGATCGAGAAAAGATGTATGATATTGTGCCAATAAGATGCAGGCCTTGGTGTCAGAAAACTAGCACTTAGGCTTTAACCAACAGCAAGACCTTACTTTAATGTCTTTATTTACACTTTAGAAAATGTGGATATGTGGTGCTGCATCCATACAGAGTGCTGTGCTTCTTATAAGACCTAATAATTTGCTCTTGATCTTTSTTCAAGAGATATCTGACGACATCAAGTTAACTAACAGCATTCTCTAGAAAAGACCATAAATATGTATCTTAGCTTAATATGTTAGAAACTTCCATTTCAGCTACTTGTAGATATGTTAATGCATGTAGACAATTTAAATAAGCTCAGGCTCATTGATACGGCTAGTCTTTGACAGCTCAAATAAATTAATCTCTGAAGTTAATCTGTCTAGGTCTGATGATCCATTTTGAAAGAAGCTGCCTTTTTTTTAGCACTGTAAGAACTTTAATAAACAGTGTACAAGCATTTGAGCATTAATTAAAAAACATTAATTTAAAGGCTTTGTGGTCGATATATGTTARAAGTTTCAGCTTGAAGATCTTTTGTTCATGACATTCTGCTTTAACCACTTTTTCTATGATCTACTGATACATTATTTTGTTAATGCTGAATGCTTAACTTTTTCCTTTCTTTTTCCTTTCTCTTCATATCCTGAAGTTCCAACTAACCTTTCAATGCTTTTTTTCCTTACCTCTTTTATTTGCTCCATTTATGCATTAAGTGGTTGCTTAGATTTAAGGTAAGAAACCCCAGGGCTGGATTTCCATTCTTCTTCTGAGATTATTACACACGGGGAGATGATTAACATAAATTTTACTGATTGTCTAAAACAGCACCTGCTCTCCCTTCTGTGTCGCAGAATTTCTGTTGAGTAATGCATTGTGGATAAGCATTTTGTGATATAAATTGATGTGCATATGAAAGGAAGCTAAAGCAGTTAAGAGCTTTGTGATGAAATACTTTTTGCCCTCAGCATATCTAGCAGATMATTTATGAGGGAGGGGTGTGCTAGCCTTGTGTAGACAAAAATACACACGAACTAGCTAGCAGCTGAACATGAACCTCCCCCTGTGTAATACTCTTTATCCTATATACGGTGTAAGTTATGGTTTGATTTGGATTAATGTTTCAGTGTGAGATTGCTCAGATATTGGGCTCCAAAGGTGTGTCACAAATTCAAATCTGTGTATTATTTTTTAAAGTTGCAGTATTCTTAATTTTTTCAGAAACTGCTAGCACTGCTTAAATACTCAGGGGCACTCATATATGGAAACTTCCAGAAATTTGATAAATGTGTAAAATACTTAATGACTGTTAAACAACAAGATAAGTGGTTTACRTAGTTGAATACTAAATAAAAATGCATCAAATAACTCAGGCTGAAGTATGTCACATTCTCAAGGATCTTGARGGTTTAAATGTTGGTTTAATGGCTGCAGAGGCAGCAATAAAAAGCATCAAATCAATTAGACAAGCAGTTAAAGTAAGTTACATCATGTTATGGTGGAGTTCATAGTACATTATTTGATAGGTTATAGCCTTTAATGAGTATTATGATATCATCCTTCTCCTGAAGTGCAGCTGATTTGGGGAAAGGAGGAATGGAAGTTTTTTAGTAGCAGGTGCCATAGCTGTAATAAGGGAATTGTATTTTAGAACATAAAATGCTAATATGTAGAATGAGTATATTAATTACAGGAAGTCCCAAGTTGATGTGAAATATTTCTAAGTATTTTCTATGATTGGTAAAAGCTAAAAGAAAATACTTGCAAATTCCTGATATTGCCTGTAAAACCAAGTATTTCAGTAGATATCTCCATGAAGTCCCTGTGAAATTGGATTGATGGTACTTTTAGTCAGGTATTTAAGTGTATGTATCGTATCTGATAACAATGGAAAAATTTTAATTTATGAGAGAAGTCTCACATGTAATTTGAAATTWATTTTTACATAGGTGTGTGAGGTGTACAGTATTTCAATTCACTTAGTGTTTATATGCTTTTAATTTGACAATGGCAAAATATGTCTCCTCTCTGTTTTTTGGCTGTCTATTTATACAAAATGAATACTTTTGATGCTAAATATGTCTTATTCTGTATGCACTTAATATTGGATGGTGGTTTTCTCAGTGTTCATAAAAAAACAGTTTGCAAACTCAATTTTCTTCATTACTCTCTGCAGTTTCAGTTTATAAACAAACAATGACTATCCTAAACAAAGTTTTAAAATTGCAAAATTCTAGAGGATGTGTGAACTGACATGTCTGTGCATTATCTGCAGTGGCAGTAAGAATCTCTTCAGCTTTTCAGAGAAAATATTTTTTTCTATTTTAGCTTTGGAATGAAACTAACCTTTCTTTTTGTTATTGTACCACCTAAAATATTTCTGTATTTACTAGAGTGAACCCAATTAAAAATGTGATTAGAGGAATCACGATATGTCAGTCAGCATCTCATTGCCAAAACATCAGTGCTTAAAAGAGAAAACAAAAAAAGCAAAAAGCAGTGCAGCTTCTCCCAGTGAGTTATTCTCTAAGTCTCACTGTAATCACTGTGCATCAGGCTGAAAGAAGAAGACTAAAACTGTAACCTCAGTTCTGTGTGAATGGGTATTTTACTACACTTAAAAGTGATTGGATATGAAGTATTTAGCCTGCATTTCCTTTTTGTGACTGCAAAAAAACCTTAGCCTTACTTAACAGTRATAATATTAAACCGATTGAGTGTAGCACTGCATTTGTGTCTGAGTAACAAACAGATTTTGAAGAAAATTTCAGTTAGAAGTMATAGGAAAATCAATTGAAAATTACATTTTTTAAGCTTTTTTGTATTTACCAGACTTGGTTTTTCAATTTTACATAGGTGGATGTGGTAAAAACAAATAAGTTCACTTGTTGAAGCTGCTACTTGTAGTCATTTGCCAAAACAGGGCTGAAATTTATAAATGTCACTTCCATATAAATTCGTTAATGACCTGACTAGCAAATGGTTTGGTTAGACATGCACAGTAAGTATTTGAGTAGCTGAGCACAGCCTGGAAAAAGGAATTTATTTTGAGGTGGCACATGATGGGCAAAAATCTGTTCATCGTCTCTGTAACGTTAACAAGATGAAGCAAGTCATGGGAAGGTAGTTTTCATTCAGCCCTGTTTCTTTCAGTTGTTTTCTTCCTGTAATTGGGTATAAAATTACTCCAGAAGGTTGAGGAACTGCCTGAAATTTCTGAATAATCCATGAAACATCACTGATGGGACACTTTTTCTTACTAGGTTTTGGGCAAAATATTGTTTTGAAATCTGAAAGTTCTAGAAAGTACAATGTGACTGTAAAGCACTTAAATATTTGTGGCTGCRTCCAGCTTTGGAAAGCAGCTCCTCCTGGGGTTTGATTTTGTGGAATGTCTGGTATTCAGGATTTTGGGGGAAAAAAAMCCCAACCAACTAAAAATAACCCAACTCCCTCAAAACTCACCTTGCTTRCTTTCTTTCAGGTAAGTGCCTACAGCTCTATAAATACAGGGTGTTGGTTCAAACAGATCTTGTTGTCTCTTGACCRGGTCTTGCATTTGACCAACTATGTATTTCTGCACTTCCTCTTCAGTGAATTTCTTTTCATGAAAACAGTCCCAAGAATTAAATTGAATTAATTGCAGGATTTATCTGTTTTAACCAGTTTATTTCAGTACAAATCCCTTATACAGTGGAATGCTAAAGAAAGTATGTAAAAATGTAATTGTGAAGGAAGCTCGGTCATATGTAGGATCATAAGATAGTGTTTTAGTCCCTGGAATCTATGAAAATCTTATTTGCCAAAAATAGAAATTGGCTAAATAAGCCTTAATTATTAAAAAAACCCTAAACTTGAAAGGATAGTTGTTCTGAGGGCTCTAGTCTGTGCCATATTTTGCCTTGAAGTCATCAGATGGCAGCTTTCTAAAACTGGCTATGTAGCTCAATGATAGAAAATACCRGATGAAATACTGTTGTACTCTTGAAGCAGAATGGTCCATGGATATCCATTTCTTTACAGTTCATTTTACAGCTRTTGCTGTGGGGCTGGATCCCAGAGCACTTTCCAGGATGTGTTACCTGCCGAGGATCTGCTTTTTAAGTAGTTTCTGTAGTTTCCACCTCAGCAAAACTTGCAATTTCAGCTCTAGTACTCACAAAATTACACCTTTGGTAGAAGATACTTTTTCTGTAGAGCATGTGCTTGCTAATTCATCTATAAAAAGCTTCTGCAAGGTATCCAGTGRAAAAAAACTCTTAACCAAGATGTCACTAGAATTATTTGGTGTTCCAGAACTTCAGTTGGTAATGTTTTTTACTTTTTTTTTCTTCTGTGAAAGGCAAAAAAAATATTTGAAAAATCCCTCTATGCATTCTGCAAAGACTCTGTGCCCTACTTCTCTGTTCACAGGGTTCTCTTCCTGCTTTTACATCAGTCAGCTGTGTTTTTTTCCTGAGCTTTGTGCCCAGTTCATTACTGCCTCTCTTACTTTTTTTCTGCTCTAAGTACAGTGGTTGGCTGGTTAACTGTGCAGTTGTGAGCGAAGGCAGATATAAAGATCCTTTGTCTTTCTGGTTGTCCATGCATTTTCATAAAATTATTTGCAAGATTTAGACTAGAAATCATCCCTAGACCTGTGGGGTCCTGTAGTAAAAAAAACCACTATCAGGCAGATGCATTCCTCTGCTTTCACCCTCKCATTAAATCAGCTGCATCTGGGTAGTTCCAGCTGTGCAGAACCAGGGAAAATGTCTGAAACAGTGCAACTTCTGGCARATACCAGCCTGCTCCAGAAAAAGGAATTTTTTATTGATTTTTTATTTATTCACTTGACAGTGAATGCAAATGTGACTTTGAGTTCTGGTGATTGYGTCAGATTTTAGATGTTTTTAAGAGGGATGTATGTGGGTGGGGTGAGGATTTATGTATGGAAACTCTATTTACAACTGTTTATACAAAATAAAAAAGGCAATAGAGTAAAGTTTGGAAGAGAGGGGGCATTAATGGCCTTCCTTTTTTTTCCCCCTAGTAAAAATTGTCATAAAAGGAAACAGATGGAAAAATTAGTGTTTGTATCTCAGCTGTGGTTGCAACCTGTGTAGTTTCAGAATTTTTTTTGAGTGTCTTGCATGCTTTTATTTACAAACATCTGTCCGTTTTGATCAGAACCGTTGAAATAATCATATATTTTTAATTTATCTTCTGTGATTATTTAGCAATAAGTCAAAGGGAAGTTACTTGCACAGGATTGTTTAACTTAGAGTAGCTGATCTGAAAGCCATCAGATTTGAAATCCTGTCAGATTTGAAGACAGCTCTGTGAATTTTAATTACTTGTTCTTTGAAGATTTAAATTTCAATGTTGAAAAGTMATTTCTAGTACTCTGAAACTAAACCTACTTTAATTTTCTCGTCTTTCAGATCATCTTTTTTAAGGATGGTTTCTCTGTGCTAAGTTCTTGGGCTACAAAGAGGTCATTTTTGGTTTGGCCAAATTTTCTAAAGCTTCCTTCCCATCCTTTGTCAAGGATATGTTTATTTTCAGTGTTAATGAAAGTAGCAATCACTGAAGTTCTGTGTTAGTGAGACGAGTATTACCTGCACTTCTTGCTGTATCTGCTGTGATGTTACGGCATCTTCCACCTCGGTCCTTTCTTTTCCTGGAGCTGTAGCCCTGTGGATGCCTAAAAGYTAATTTTTGTTCTTGCAGTGATTGTGTATAAAATAATAAGATTATTTGTTTTAAATATATGGAGTGTCGTTGTCTTGGTTTGAGACAGTGTTTTAAGAGAAAAATGTTACAGAGTAAATATTTCCTCTGAAGTGAAAAATCTGATAATTTTTTTCCCACCAATATGAAATAGATGTTTGGGCAAAAGTGAAGAGAAAAGAAAGTAGTTTATTAACAAAACACAGTGCCCACAGGACACAGATAAAAAGTAACTGTTAGATATTTAARAACTCAGGAACACACACCGCTCCTTCCCCCTACAAACCGCTTGGCTACGTGGTGTGGAGAAAAAGATGGCAGCTCCTGTCCCCGGGAAAAAGAAACAAGAGTCCACTTGGCCACTCCGGCAACAGTAGCAACCTGGTGGCAGTCCTCACTATGGATGAAACAGTGGGCTTGGGGTGTTTTTCTGTCGCTGGCTTGGCCTCTTCCAGAGTCCGGGATGAGACGGAGCCRTGCGGCTTCTCCCTGCCAGCTGTGGAATTGCTCCAGAAACAGAATCAAAGCAGCTGCTGAGGGGGTCTGTCCAGGGGAAAGCTGTTTGCCCAAGCTAAAAAACCCGAGCTAGCTAAAATGGCAMCACATCGAGGAAGGACCTCCYGAGGCGCTGAGCTGAGCTCAAACTGTCCGCGCTGCCTTCCCAGCAGCCCCTGCCCCTTCTTCTGGGTCAGATTTAAAGGCACAAGCACCTTTTGGGCATACAAGCAGATGAAAACAGGAATACAGGATTGGCACAAAATGAACCCCAAGACACTCATATTAACTGTAAAGTGATAGTAAAAGTTACTGTAAAATAAGAGGTTACATCATCTCATCCGTAACAGTAGTGTAGCCAGTTAAAACACCTAAATGTTCTATTCAGGGGCACACAGATTGGTCTGTCATCAAAGGCATCCAAAAACATAGGCTGAGTGGGCTGTTTGAAATACAGCAAGTGACAATTCAGTGTGCGTTTAAGGTGAATTTTGTTTGTTTGTGGGGGGTTTTTTTGTTTGTTTTTTTTTTTTTTTAAACTCAAATAGGTAGATGGGTGAAACAAGCATGTTTAATACAGGGGGTGCTGCAACTTTAAAAAAAAATTCAGATTTTGCTATTATTTAAATGTTCTCTGTATAGAATAAAATGTATTTCATTTCACACTTTTCCTTTTCCCTTCAAGTAGTTGTAGTTCAGCGCTTACCTGATCCCTCACTTGAATTAACTTCAGATTTCTTGTTGCTTAGAGTTGGCTTAAAGGACTTTATAATGCTGTGCAAAATAATTTTGTCTTAAATTGACATTACAAAGTACTCTTGCACAACTAAATCCAAACATCTGGTTTTGAATCTGGTAAAAAAGAAAAAAAAGCCCTTCCAATGCTTGGGTTTTCTTTTTCTGCAGATTGAAAATGTGATAGCAATGGGATTATTTAAAGCCAGAAAATCAAGTTTCAGTGGATCRGAACACTGAATATATTGCTCTTTACATTGTTGTCAATATTTATCAATTCACAAATCCAAATATTGCCAAGGTTTTAAGTGAGTTGTTACAGTCAAATTTTGAAGGAGTAATTTGCCTTCAACCATTTTTGTAAATACTCTTGAGTGCCTTGATCATTGTTTCATTTCCATATGGGAGTTGGGGGCAGTAGCCAAGCCTTACRTTTGGGAAAGATGAAACACTTTCATGGTAAATAGAGCATGCCAGGAAGAAGGGAGAAAGGGATGTAAATAGGTTCATTTAGATTTGCTGAATATCTCTGTCTAAGCAATAGCTCAGGCGTTCGTGAATCCAAGCGGTTGGTAAGCAGACCATGTACTGATTCCTGTAAGGATGTGTGCATTGAGGAGATTTTCGTTGGCTGGCAGACTACAGAGAAGCAAAATGCACACTGGTAACAACTATTTACAATTCCTAGATTGAACAATCAGTTAAGAATGCAAGTAAGTTTTTGAAAGAGGTTAAATTATCTAATGTAAAATTTATTTCATTAGTATTTTAACCTGACAGAGGGGAAGTGGACAATCACAGTTATATCACATCACTGCTAAATATTTTTCTCTCTGTCCATTTGTTTATAAACTCTTAGAGARTAAATTGCTGCAGATTTAATGCGGGGGGAAATACACCTTTGTATTTTTCTTAATATAGCTTTCTCTCTATGTTTACATATACATAACTAATATTTAAAGTGAATATCTTTAAAAGTTCTTTTATGCTGTGCAAACATTAAAACACTAGTGGATCATATTTTTATAGATCACTTTGAMTTCTCCATATCTGTATAAATCACATTAGATTGTGGGCTATTAGATAAACTTTAGTATTTTTAACCCATATTCAAAAATATTTTTGCAAATTTACCATTCAGTAGTGCAATGTGAAATAACTGCCTTTATCTCAAAAGATGACTGGGAGATTCAGCCAAGTTAGGTACAGTGTCTGTATCATCAGAGATTTAATGTTAATGTGATAGCCTGAAGGCAAATTCACTTTTTTTGTACAATTTCTAAAAACTCGATGTAATAAAGAGTCCTTTGAGCACAACTCTTGACTTCTAGCAGAGTGGAAATTGCATATAAAATGCATGGCTTCTCAATTTTTTTTTGTTTGTTTAAACCTTCCCTACTTAAAGTTAATTGCTAARGGAATTTCAGTGTCTCTTCCCCTTGACCCTGAGCTCAGTGAAGGCCGTTTTCCTCCCCATTCTTTCATGCAGGTCAGCACCCAGAATATGAAGATGGGTGGGATGCCTCGCACAACACCACCCACCCAGAAGCCACCAAGTCCACCAATGTCAGGAAAAGGAACTATTGGGTAAGTGCAGGTACCGAGTGGGTGACCAGAAATGAAAGAGAAGAATCTTACTTTTTCTGCRTAAGAAGTGTGAGGGGTTTTCTGGGGTTTGTTTTAACCATTCCCAAAGRTCAAGAGGTGTTTTATTTGCATCCTCTTAAACTGATCATGTCTTGTATGTTAGTGTGCTAATGCYAGAAGACAATGGGCATCATCAGCCTTTCCTAACAGGAGCATTTTTCTCAATGCTGAACGTTTACGATGTCATGCTTTGGAATAAAATGTCATTAACTTTAGCAGGTGATGCTAAACAACTGAAAAATTAATATCTGGCACTGTTCATTAATTATTTGTGCTGTGTTTGATAAAAGTACTTTCCTGCTAAATTTATGAACTTGACTTTGACCTTAGGAAAATGTGTTGTAAGTGGGATGAATGCTGTTTGCTGGTATGTGATTATGTATATACATATAGACCATGGAGCTTTATTTTAATGAAAGATCATGGCTTACTTTTACAACAAGAATGGGACATTCAACAAAAAGTTTATTGATAGGAAGACTGAAGTGCATGTGGAACATCTTTAATTGGTTTTCTTCCTCATCTTACAAAATAGGTACTGCAAAGGTGTACAAAAAACCATTTCTTTAGTTCACATTCCTAATTAGTTTGCAGCTGTCTTTTAAAGGGTGAAAAATATCTGGTTTTATATGCATTATCTTAACATGCTTCTGGCATGTGCTTTGTGCTGGTGCAGGCGCCACTCCCCATACCGCACTCTGGAGCCGGTGCGGCCCCCGGTGGTTCCCAACGATTACGTGCCGAGCCCGACGCGCACCATGGCCCTGGCCCAGCAGAGCCCCGTCCGAACGGCCTCGGTCAACCAGCGCAACCGCACCTACAGGTACCAGCCTGGCCTGCTCTGGGCACGCCTGGCCTGGGGCACAGCAACAGAAAATTATGCGCCAAGTATCGGATCCACCTGCACCTCCCTCTGTGGTGAAGCTTYCTCATTCATCCTATGGACTGGGAGTGTCACTGGCTTGATGAGAACGAGCACTAATAAGACCAGAATAGTGGATCATGTCGAGATTATTYACCTCAGTTTTAGTGCTGTCACTTAGAGTACATAATAAATTGCTAAGATTGTGAAGTCTTTCAARGAGGTAGATCATGTAACAGTAATGTTACAGATACTGTTTTACTAATTGCCTRCAAAACGGGGGCAGGGACACAACCTGCCTTCTACATGTTGAARGGCTGCAGAGATGCTTATACTTGACATTTTTTAATAGTCTTTGATGTTTGTAAATTGAGTAGCTGAAATTGTAGCATAGTATTTTGAAGATATTGATAACTTCAAACACAGAATAAAGCTTAATTTCATTACCAAAGGCATTGCAGAAGACTAGCTTTTTCTCTAGGATAATAGAGAAGTGATAGAAGTGCTTTGCTTAAAATCTTTTTAAACACGTAAGTACTTGAGGATGGCTAAACAAGTGGACTTAGTAAAATTCAGATTTCTTATCTATTGTCTTAAAACTTCTAGGCATTAGTAGTCTCATGAAAGCATATGAATCACAGTCTAAGAACTCTATATGTTTTAAAGTTATAGGAAARAAGTCTGTAATTGCTCTGTAGGGTCTTAACAACCATGGAATGACATGCTTTGAACAAGGTTCTGGAAGTCTTTTGTTTTTKGGCAAGTTTACTAAGGCTGACTGAAAAACTTCTTGTGTTGTAGTCAAAGTAGAGAGTTTCAGGAAAACCCAACTTTGTATAGGTTTGTATCATCCTTGTTTTTTTYCTCTTGTTCCCTGTTACTTCTCTGATTTTGTAAGATGCTCTATGAGGATCATGTATTCCTGCATGAATAGCAGCATATTCATACCCTGATTACTTTGGTTTCTTACAGCAGCAGTGGGAGCAGTGGAGGAAGTCACCCAAGCAGTCGGAGCAGCAGTCGAGAGAACAGTGGAAGTGGAAGCGTAGGTGTTCCTATTGCTGTTCCCACTCCGTCTCCTCCTAGTGTTTATCCAGGTAAATGGAAACTTGTTCTTCCTCTTTCTGCCTCAGTCTTAACCTTGAGCATTCACAGTTTCCTAAACTCCAAGGGAAGCCCTAGAGTTCATTGCTGTTGTTACTATGAGTTTGAATCAAGTAGTATCTTGTCTGAGAGTGTCTGATGTGCTGTAATGTTCCTTTTATGTATTAATTTAGCAGAATTTTTTCCCTGGCTGCCTGCATGTGACAAGGTAGGATGCAGGGCCTTTTTTCAGTGGGCTGAGGGACACTTCTCCCTTGTCCTTGTAAGCAGATAAATGTTTTTTCATTGGCTGTTTATGTAGATATGTAGAAACATATTTTTAGAAAATTAGATTGAATGAGAGGCAGGCACAGAGTAAATCTTGAGTACATCAATGCAARCCTGGGTTGTCACAAAGAGACACTTGTTCAATGTAATGGCCCCAGACTTTCCCTAAGTAGGAAGTTTTATTAGTACGTCTTTTTCTTTGCTCAACCTTTTCAGTGAAGAAGAGCCTGTAGTGTGCTTGCAGTGATGCTTCTGAAACAGAGGAAATTTTTTGGTTTCCTCTTTATATTTTCTAATTCATACAAAAGCCAAAGATGACTGTGGTAGAGATTGGAGCATAAATAACAAAATGTAAAAAGATAACTTTCAAAAGTAATGGCTTTCACTGAGAAGTTTTGGGTTGTGTTCTCTTGACACCTATAAGGGAAGTGGCTTTGCTTGACCCACATTTACCACCTACACAGGAATGAGGCTTTCTTTAACAGTGCCATTGTTTTCTCATCTTTCTCATCTACTCTGAAATACGATGAAGCTAATAAATAGTTAACACTGAATGCTCAGAGGCTTTCTCTAATCCTTGCTAACATATCTCCTTATTAACTCCACCTCTTCCTCCTCTCTTCACTTAGCCCCTTCTGGCTCAGCTGGCACTTCTCCCCTTCCTGTTACCTCTGCTCCTGCCCCTACTCCTCCTGCTCCTCCTGCCCCTCCCTCCGCTGCCCCAGATGCTGCTGCTGCTGCAGGAGCTCAGCCCCTTGCTGATGGCTTCACCTCTCCAACTCCCCCTGCTGTTTCTTCCACACCCTCTGCAGGTGAGTGTCTGCTCCAGCTGTTGGGCAGATGAACCCAGACGTGATCATGGTCCAAGGCTTTGCAAAGTTACTTCAGCAGCAGTGATTTATAATTTTAAAAAAAGTTTAATTGTAACTAGAAAATGTCTGCTAATACCCAACTATAAGGTCATGGTTATAGTAGACAATTCAAAGTATGCTGGTTTTATAAACAGCAATCATTTGATTTTATAATTTTATTAGTTTTATATTTATATAATTTACTAAATCATAATTTTATTTTTGTTTGGATACTGAGAACCTCAKAGAATAAGTATGTTTCAAGGGAACCAGCACTGATAGTTCTGGTCTTATTCTTTTTCATAAATGCAATAAAAGAACGGTCATCTAGCAAAGTGTAATTTATATGACTGGTTTCTTCAATACTTTCAAATGACAAGTCTTCCTTTATAAACTGATGAAAAGGGCAGGTTTTTTTGTGTTCAGTATTAGGTAAAATACAAGTTTTTATTATGCAGAATAGTATTAAAGCTTTTTGTTTTAATATGTGGTACTTACGGTGTATATTGCAAATTCCTTTTTTTAGTGCTACACTTTTCATTTTATCATGTGCTGAAGTTGCAGAGTGTAGGACTTACCAACCATAACACTATCCTGCATCACCTTTTGATGAGGAGATTGCATTGTAAAGATCTCCTGCATGCAGCCAAATTCATGTGTAGCTCCCTGCATGCTTTGCTACTTCACATTACGGTGGACACCCTCACAGAGGCGTGAATTGGTTGGTGTGTTTATTCGTGTTCATCTCTTGGTAAGAATTTTACCAGGTTCCAGAAGCATTCTTGAAATTGCATTTAGTTTAAGGGGCTGTGGCTCATATCAAATTAGAAGATACTTACACTAGAATCCATAACTGTGATCAGAAGTTTCTAAAGTGTGATGAATTTTGGTATCCAAAGATGATCCTCATGTCTCAATTACATTCACATTTAGATGAGCTATGGCATATGAGACCTMAGTTAGTTTTCCATTTTTGATGCACTGTCACTATCCCAGTTCTTAAGCCACATTGTTTCTGTATTTTTAAMAAGTCAAAATCAARCAAAGATTAATATTTTAATGGCTGTAAATTCACATTCACAATTTCGTAAGAGAAATTTCAGGTTAGTTACTATTTTTAAGATATTTTGTTTCCCTGTTTTGTTAGTGAGGTTACTTGTCYGGCTTCTCTGAAATGAAGTAGTTGAAGAGATTGAATAGGTAACCACTTAGGAAGTCATAGCTTTTGGTCCTTAAAAACCTCTTATCCCTCTTTCATTTCCCTACTCTCCAATCACCACCAATTCTTGCAAGTACATTAAGTAACAAAGAGAGAGACAAACATTGGAAAAACACATTAGGAAAAATGAGAGAAAGCCTTTATAGAAGGCTTTCTTCTTTCTTAGCTGTTTCTCATCTGTAAAATGTGCATTTTTTTATATGGTACACTACATTATGGGTACAAAGCAGAGGGAATGTGAATCTCTAGTTCATGCATTTGCTCTCACAAGCAACAGAGCAAGCAACTTGTATTTTATTTTACTGACCTAGTATGAAGTTGTGCAAGGCAATTAAAACTTAAGAACAATGCTGATTTTTTAAAACTTGTACATTGTTTTGTTCTGTTTCTCTATTTACTTCTCTCCACTGTCACAGTGTGGACATCCCTTCTTCCCTTATTTTCTTGCAAACTCTGAAATTTGCTTCTAGGACAAATGGTGGAGGCAGAATAGTTTGTGGGGGGTAATAACCTATATGGGAATAATAAATCCAGCTTACTGTTTTATACAGTATAAAATCCAGAGAACTTTATGTGAGCACAGAAGATACCTTGCTTCATTTATTGCTTGCTGGGATTCACAATCAATGTCTTGAATACAGGAAGTAATGAAAATATAGAGCAAGTTTTTAAGGAGTTGTTTTAATTGACATGTCTCTGAAAGAGGGTCTTTGAGTTTGACATCATTTATTCCTTCCTTCAAGCAGTTTCTAACATTCTTTTCTCCTCACATGATTATCTTCTAAATAGCACTGTGATAGATAGTACTGTGTTTTTCAGTTACAGAAAGTAACAGCTTTGAATCTTGGAATTAGTCTACAGTTATTTTTTACATATATGTTCCTTAATTGCAGAATTGTGAAGTTTTAGGGAGGTTTTTTGCAGGTTTATAAATAACTAAATGCACAAGAAGTTATTGGAATACATTATTTAAAATAGACAACTGGATATCATTTTCTTTCATTTTGAAGACTTTTAGTTTAAAAACTTTTGTATTTTCAAACTGACTTTTGTAGGCAGTGCTGAGTGCAGGTAATTGGGAGGGTTGTGTTTGGTATTGCCATTGAGACAGTGTCCTGCAAGTGTGGCAGCTGAAGTGAGTGACTCCTCCTAGGATGCAGACTGCCTTAAAGTAAAGAACCAGAAACCTTTCCAAATTTTTCCAAACCTTTGAAATTGAATGCAGATACAAAGAAAGCAGGCATCATTCTTCTCTTTGCTAATCCATTTCTCTTTCTGCCCTAGGTCACCCAGTTCAGTTCTACAGCATGAACAGACCTGCAGCTCGGCACACRCCCCCAACAATAGGGGGGTCTTTGCCGTATCGGCGGCCTCCTTCCATCACATCACAGACGAGCCTTCAGAACCAGATGAACGGGGGCCCGTTCTACAACCAGAACCCAGGTTGTTGTCTGCTCCGCTGAGCTCAACAGTGGTGAACACAGTGACCTTCAGCACTCTGAAATTTTATGTTCTGTCTCCACTGCAGGTCTTGCACTTCCAATATGTTGATGGTAGCTGTGCCAAAGCTGCAGTACAAGTGCAGAGTGTTCAGCTTCCATTATGGCAAGCAGCTTAAAAAATACTGGCTGTTGCCTAATAATTTACTTCTGATGTCACAGTCCCAATTAGACAAGCTTTAGTCCTTGGCAACACAATGTGTCGTGGACCTGCTTTTATGTGGGATGGATATTTGATTTTGCACCAGAATGCTGATTCTTTGTAAATTAGTCTTTATCTTGTATACTTTTCCCTTCTGGGTAATGTACAGTTCAAACAATAGTACTTGTTATATGACGGTAAGCATTAGACACCCTGGAGACAACAGTGGTGTTTGGGATGTGAGAGAGCCGTGTCATCTGCTAAGCCCACAAGTGATTTACTTTATGGGTGATCTGCCTCACGAAGCAAGAGGAGACATTGCCAGGGAGTCAGTGTCCTGTGTGCCAGCGTAACACAGTAGCATTTTGCCTAAGGAGTCCTTCATGTGCTTCTGAGGGGATGTGAGGGTTTTATACCAGAGTAGGGGAGAGTTTCTCTTTTGACAAAGCTATGGAAAGATGCAGGGGACATGCTAAAGGGGTCTTGTCAGGAAATGTTCTTTTACCAGCGAGACTGAATGTTGACTTACAAGCACCATTGCACAATGGTGTTTTGTGGTGGTGGAATTTGAGGTGTGTGTGTGTTGGTTGGTTGGCTTTGGGTTTTTTTTTTTTTCTTGTTTGGTTGTTTTTTGTTTGTTTTGTTTTTTTATGAAGGTGAGCAGTGAACTTGGAATTAGGTCAGGTGCTGCAATCTGCATTTAAGGGATTTGGTCAGGTTCAAAAATTACTGTTTGTGAGCTATCCTGCAGAGAGCTGTGTGTGATGAGCTTTAGATGGAAATGGATGGTCCTGCTGGGGGCAGAGAAGTGGAGGAGGTTATAGGGCTWAATTGTAGCTGCCTGAAATACTGTCATATTTTCTAAACACATTATATGCGTATTGAAGGCTGAAGGGGGGAATAGGCAAGAAGGAAAGGGTAATAGCAACTAAAGAAACCTTTCAGGATTACCTTTGCAATAAAGAGGATTTTCAGTATATCCAGAGAGGTTTTGATGACTGCTGTGCGTTTTTGCYTTAGGAAAGGGATAATTCTCTGCAATCTGCCATTGCATTGTTAATAGGTAATCATAGAAGATGCCAAATAGACTTTAAATAACCACAGTTGAGTCTGTGTACTCAGAAAAAGGATAATGATTATGGTGATTAGTCATTTCAACTGTAAATCACAAACAAAATACTTCATTTATACTGGCATATCTGAGACAGTCTAAGTAAGAAGTTGTAGTAAGAGCCYTTTTTTAATATACCTAGCAGAATACAGAATTGATTAGTTTTGCAGGTACATTAAACCAAGTTTTTTTGAAGTTTACCTTGAAAGGAGAGGATGCTCAAGCATGCATAATTGATGAAGGTCCTAAGAACAGAGACACTGATATATCTGTAAGGCGCAAATTTAGTMGTGACAGGACAGAGGCCACAACTAYTTCTCAACATTCCTGAAGAGAGGGAGAAAACATGAACAAGAGGGGAAAGAGAATTTACAAGAGGCAGAGGAGCATGCCAGCCATGGCTTTTTGTTGCTTGTGAGCTGTTTGGCAATAACACAGTACTGTTATTTCCATTGCTGACATTTTTTAGAATGTTTATTCACTTGACAGGAAGATGAAAGACAGTTGCATTGCCCTGTTCTGTTAAATGCCACTTCTAATAGACCATTTTTCTACTCCATGGTGAGACCTTTCTAACAACTGAAAATATTAAGAWATTGAGACTCTTAAGTGATCTCAGCATATGTCTGTCCCAAAGCCACYCTTGTCAGCCCAGCCACCTAACAAGTGCTTTAACCTTGCAGCCTTGGATATTAATATCTAAGCAGTACAGAGCTCAGCACAGGCTAAAAAACCTGGTGGGAGAATCTAGGCAAGTATTGAGATGCGGTTGCACCACACCCCATTGTACAGATGAATTCTTACCAGTTTGAAGCAGCCTAGTGGAATATGCTCTTGAGCATYTCTGAATTAATGTACAGCAACTGTACTAAATCTCTAAGTGGTCAGTATGGAAGGAARATGGGAGAGAACATTTAAGCTGGTGCTTAGACAGCAGAGGTACAGTAATGTTCTTCTGATGTACTTAATAAGCAAAATAATTAGTATTGGCGCCTAAAGGTCAAATCTAGAGTCATTATATAGCATATAGAGACAATATTATGATWGTCCCTGCATAATTCATAGACTGAAGCACAAACTGAGGGGTTAAGATACACAAGGAATTAYGTCAGCTAGTGTTAGCATCATCATTGTGATTAAACTACACAACCCAGACTAAACCAGGGGATTTTTTGGTATTCRCTTGGTGTGCTTGTCTAGAGTGATATATTTTTCTATAGAAAGCCTTGTTATTTCTTTCAAAGAAATATATATAGCATTCAAACAAAGTACAACGAAGAGACCAAGGAAACTGAAGCTACTCTCATATGATAGGTATGGATTGTAGGAATCCATATGAYGTTGAATAGAGGAATCATTTTGAAATGAAACACTTTTATAGCAAGTGTAATTGAAAAAGCAGGGACAAGAATGCTGAATTGATGAATATTACTGCTTTTCAGTAGGACTTCAAGTTCCCTTCTTCTGCTTTGAAAAAATGCAAGACCAAATGTTCTCCCAACAATCATGGTTCCACTTGAATAAGTGGAATAAGTGCTCTGAGGTCACATCATTTGAGTCAAAGAAATTGTAATCAGAAATGTATTTCAGTTTTTTCTCAAGAGATATCAATTAAATGGTGAGATAATGGAACTTACTTTATATGGAGATACAAGATATTTTTGCAACAAAATGGATGGTTGCTGTTAGTATTTTCATTTATGGTGTGTGGTTCTGAAAAGAATRTGAATGGGAGTGACAGAACCAATTCATAGCAGTTAAGATAGTTTTTACTGGAATAAGCAAACAGAAGAAATTTTGAGACATGAATTGTAAATGCTGTAGAATTCTTTTCTCTTGCTATGATAATGTGAATTAATTCTGAAAAATGCTACATCATACCATCAGTTTTCTTACTAGCTCTGGAATTAGTCTGAAATTTATTTAGCTCTGTCTGTTAGCTGTAAAAATGTAGCGGTACATGAAGTATAGACTTTTTTCCCCTTAATCCCTTTGAACATGATTAAATCTTTTTTAGTATGCCACGTAATAACAGGAAATTCATTGATTTGTGCTTCTCCTGAAGTGTGCTGTCTGAAAAATCATTGGGCAACTTACTTAAAGAATRTTGCTATATTATTCAGTGCTACTAAACCTACATAAAACTAGTTAGCTGATTTTTTTAACTAGATAACTGAAACTTGCATTCCAGACTTAAACCACAGTTTAGTGTTATGGCATTTGCAACTAGCTGGAAGTGTCTTCTTTAACTGTGAATTCACACACATTGTACAAAGGCAGCTCTTAYCGCACAAAGAGAGCTCTTCTGGTACCAGTGAAAGGCCTGTTCAGAGTTCAGTTCAGTGAAGTCAGGTGGGGAGGAAACCAGGCAGCACATCTGGAATAGGCCCTGTGGTTTGGCAGCAGCACAGTATGCTCTGTTCTACCAATAAGATCAGAAGTGTTTTATCTTTCAGATGTGCACAATTCTCAAAGGCATCTTTTTCTGTTTTGTCTAAAATAGTTGCCTCATTTGATGCAGGTTTTTTGGCCTACATCTTCGAAAAAACAGAGCTATGCCCATTTTCATTACTAGGGATTTGTGGATGTTGTTAGACACCTCTATAAATACCAGATCTGAAAGGGGGAGAATTATAGGCAGAGAGTCCTCTTGATATATTTGTTAGGTCTGTTCATAAAGTGCTATATTCTGTAGTAAAAAACTTCATCTTAAKGGAATCTCATCGTCAAATCAGAAAAATACTTCAGCATAGATTCTTAATGTTATGAAAAAAAGCAGGGTTGGAAATTTTTAAAATAGAGAAATATCCTTGAAGAAAGCATTAGGAATATGCTTAAACCACTTGAGCCATTTTTCTTTGAATGTCAGTCTTTTTATCTCAGCTTCTTGGCAGCCTGCTGCACCGAGTGGTGATGTTGTCTACTTTCCTGTTTGCTGCTTTGTTGTGTTTCTAACTGGATGCCTCTCTCTTTTTAATTTCTGTGGCAGCATCCCTTGCTCCTCCTCCCCCCTCCATCCTACAGGTAACTCCACAGTTACCACTAATGGGATTTGTGGCCAGAGTTCAAGAGAATAGTAAGTTTGCGGCTTCCTTTTGCTATGTTTTTTTACTGGATGTGGCTTTTGGATTGAGTTGATGAAAGATTTGTCTGCATATAGCCAGAATTCTGCTTTCTCTACTGCCTCTGCAAGTTTGTCTGAAATTGTGAAGGGTGGGAAAAGGAAATAATCATACTGGAAGTACCTGGTCCTTCCTTCTCTGAATTTTCCTGTCTCTAATGTATTTTTTCCAAGTTGTAACTGTTGGTCCCAGTGCAGGTAATTGGGATAGGGAGTATTACTTCAAGCAGCAGCTACTGTGGTTATGGAGACATTTTCATGGTTATACTATCATTTATTTTCAGTTTCAGATACTCCTCCCCCACCACCACCAGTGGAAGAGCCAGTGTTTGATGAGTCTCCACCTCCCCCCCCACCTCCAGAGGATTATGAGGAGGAGGAGGCAGCTGTGGTGGAGTACAGCGATCCCTATGCTGAGGAAGACCCTCCTTGGGCACCGAGGACATACTTAGAAAAGGGTAGGTTTAGAGCTAGAAGAGACAGAAGGGTTGTATTTGTAACAACTTTTTCTATATGCTCCTGCCATCCTGCTTTTGGACATGGAGTCTGCCTAGACTCCTTCATAACCAGTATTTGGTATTACAGCATTTCGGTCAGGAGCAAATGAGAAAGGAGCCTGATATGCATTTATAGGGTCTCTTGCTAATGCAAAGGATGTATGTGTGCGTGCATGCACGTGGCTTGTGACAACAACTTTCTGTTTGAAGAAATAATGATATTTGAATGATAGCTCTGTTCTGCATTCCTGTGTGACTTTTATGTAAGTGCATATATGCACAGATCTGTTCCATCTCAGCACTTCAGTTTGATATTTACAGGGAAAAAGCACAAGGGATTGCAAAACTGTAAAGGGAAGTGTCTTTAAAGACAAGCTGGAGAAAGTCAGGCTTTTAGTAAGTCMTGTTTCCTGTGGGGCACAAAAGTATAGGAAGCCAAACATTGTCTCTATTGATGTAGAGACCCATACAAAAAGATAATTTTGATTTGTATTTGTAAAACTAGATGACCAAAACATCCAGAAGGTTGGTCTGTTTTTGAAAACTTTCTTAAAAGTAATAGAAAATTGAAGTGCTTTCAATATATGAAGAATGGTTAAATACTAGTTTTAGGATACCAGAAAAAATGAGATTTTGACATGTGAATTCTGTTGTAGTTACATGAATAGCTCTACTTGCATTCAGCCCATGTTGTGAGATTTGACTGCTTTACTGGAGTTGGGAGAGAAGTGATTGTCTGTGAGTTTTTTGTAGCAAGCTTTGAAGCTTTAATGAGGTGTCTTGTACTAAAAGAGGACTTTAATACTCAAAGAATGTGTATGGTTATACTGCTGTGAATTATAATGCTTTATTTAGAGAAATTATTTATCCTGTGGCAACTCTTCAAGTTTTTATAAATAGTATTCTATGCCACATGATTCAAAGASGACAGAACAGATCGAAGTAACTGCTGTTCCAATACATTTACCCCCAATAAGTAGAGTAGCAATTCTTAGGATTTGTACTTGTACTTTTGATATGACCATTCCCTTATTTAAGTTCATGTGAGAGCACTTCTAATAGGATTAGAGTAGATGACCTTTGCAACAGAAGCTACGACACCCAGGAGGTGGCAAATACAGAGGGTTGCTGTATATTGGAATGGGATTCAATATGACCCTGTTCTGTAGAGGGGTCAAGGAGGTACCTTTAACAATAAGATAYGCTGTAACCTACAGTGAGGAAGGAAGTGAATAGCAGATCCATTTTGAACAGATGGACAAATTCTTAAGTGGGATATAGTTACAGGAGATGTTGAACTTTAGGACACTGCCATGTGATGGTAACAGCCAACAGCCAACCTGGAGTGTCCAGGGATGTGCACTGCAGTTTTCCATTGAGCTTAGTGTCTGCATGTGGGGAAGGAAAAGATAAGAAAATGACCTGCCTTTGCAAATCAAATGAATGGAAATGGRTATCCAGAAGGAAAAATTGCACTTAGACCACATGGAAAAAGTGTRTGTTCACAGATTTCAGCTGGATAATCAGCCTAGCCTACATTTGTGGTCAATTGGAATAACAGAGTTCAGCCAAACTCTGTGTTATTGTTGAAGAACCAAAGATCACTGATTGAAAAAATGTCAACCTGAACGAGTAGTTCTGTTTTTCATAACTGCATTGAAATGYATTCAGTCAGAAATGAAAAGAAGCCCTGGCTGAGGCTGACAGGGAAGGATGCCACCTCCTGAGTCAACATTGCTGCTTCCTGTTTCATCTGAGGCCTTTTTTGCAATGCTGGCCTGGACTCCTCATAACTCGGGGCATGTGTCAAGCTCACAGCTTGTACTTCTGGGACTACAGACAGAAGGATTTAAACAGTCTTTTAGAGAGAGGAGCATTGCCAGTACAAAAATAAYATGCTGGAGGGAGCACTGGTGATACAAAAACAAAACCAGGCTTCAGGTAAATCTTATAAGGAAGCAAATTTTCTTAAAAGATTTAAGGAAATGTTTACTTCTTGYGATTACAAAATAATGAATACATTCATTATCTGTCTTGGGTTGATTTTGTGCCAATCCTGTATTCCTATATTCATCGGCTTKTATGCCTAAAAGGTGCTTTTGTCTTTAAATCTGACACGGAAGAAGGGAYRGGGKSSSYKGGRARGKKGSSSMRGSMRKTTWAAARSYKGGGCTGCTGTGCAGCYCTKTGCTTTMGAGCTCAGCTCAGCGCTGCGGGAGATCCTTCAGYGGASTTACATTGTTGCTGTTTAGCTAGCTCRGGTYTGTTAGCTTGGGCAAACAGCTTTCCCTGGAGAGACCCCTTCTGCGGCTGCTTTGATTCTGCTTCTGGAGCAATTTGGCGGCCGGTGGGGAGAAGCCGCGTGSCTCCGTCTCGTCCCAGACTCCGGAAGAAGCCAAGCCAGCGACAGAAAACACCTTGAGCCCTCTGTTTCATCCWCAGGGAAGGAAAGGACTATCCAGGTTTTGCCACTTTTGCCGGAGCACCACGTGGACTTTTCTTTCGTTTCTTTTTTTTTCCCTGGGATGGGAGCCGCCATCTTTTTCTCTGCATCAAGTGGTGGCGTAGCTATAGGGGAGGGAGCAGCGTGTGTTCCCGAATTTTTAATATCTAACAGTTACTTTTTAYCTGTGTCCTGTGGGCACTGTGTTTTGTTAATAAACTACTTGATTTTTCTCTTCACTTTTGCCCGAACAWCTATTTCATATTGGTAGGAAAAAGTATCAAATTTTTCACTTCAGAGAAAACATTTACTCTGTAACATTTTYCTCTGAAAACATTGTCTCAAACTGAGACAGTATCCAAAGGCACTAGAGTACACTCAAAAGTGGGAAAGGAATTGGAAGTTACCATGATCCTTGGGTGATCATCATCATCAAGATAATGAAGAAATATATAGCACAGTGAYACTAGGAAGAAATTTCAAAACTCTTTAAAATTTTGAAGGACTTATATTGAATGCAACTCATGTTCATAACTTGTTTTTCAAGCCAAAAATGTATTTGCTTCTCCATTTGTGTTTTGTTTGCTTAGAATTATATGTCTAAAGCTAAATAGAATGARTTACTTGATTGCTGGCACAATTGTAGAGCTAAACAACATGTGTTTTTAAAATATGCTCTAGTCACATGATAACAAAAAAAAAAATCTGTATATACTCTGATTTTCCACTGGGATTGATCTGTATATTTTAAAATCTCTTTCTGGACTGTTATATTTAATGTTTGCAAATGCTTTGTCCAATTTCTTTGCCTTTGCTAAGAACTTTTATGCCTTTAGTAGGATGTTSTGGAGCTGTAAGAAAAATGTCCTGATACACTTTGTTTCCACCRTTCTTCTTCGTGGCTCCTAACAGGGATTCGCACACCTTGGTGTTGTGGGCCCTGGGAGTGGCTGCTGGCTCTTGAGGTGCACACGCAAACTTTAGAAACTTAAATGTGGAAGTAGCTAAGGTAGATGGAAGTCTCATTCTCACTGTGGCCTGAAGAGAGCTCTTGCCCTCTCTCATTTTTCCCACTCGTAGTTGTGCTGAGCATTTATCTAATACAAGAACCTTGGAATAGGTCTGAGTGGTCATAGCTATGGAGATTCACAAMAACCTCCTTGTATCGTTCCACGCTAAAAGTTTGTCATACAGTTGTACTCTTCCTCTGTGGGTCTGGAAATAGTAAGATTGGAAGAGTTAAAGGAATCCTGGCACATGTGCTTCAAAGCATGAGCTTGTACAAAAGGGGTTGGAAGAAACTGTCCCTCTCAGCAGGTTGCTCTGAACACACAGAGGTGAGGCAGTCCCTGRACGAGGGAGGTTGATTGGATTTTCCTCCTTCTCCCCTACCTCTCCTAACAGTCATGTTCTCTTCTTTCCTAGTGGTGGCAATCTACGACTACACCAAGGACAAGGAGGATGAGCTCTCATTTCAAGAAGGTGCCATCATTTACGTCATCAAGAAAAACGATGATGGCTGGTATGAGGGGGTCATGAATGGAGTAACGGGGCTCTTCCCAGGGAACTATGTGGAGTCGATCATGCATTACTCAGAGTGAAGACTASAGGACAGAACACTGCATCTCCTGCTGCAGGAGCTGTCGGGGCTTCTCAGATCTCCACCAGCCTCTGGGGCCTCATCCACTATAACTGAATGAAGGATAATTGTAACAACCACTCTTTTGGGTTTTTTTTTCTTTCCCCCCTCAGTTTAAAACAATAGTGATTCGAATTGTTTGAACAAATGCCTCTTCAGCTGCCAGCAGAGGCTGTCCAGAGCTATCTGACTTTGAATTAAGCTGACCCATTCAGATGTAACAAACTTGAGTAGCTCATACTTCACTCGAATTCTGACTTCTGACAGGCCTTGGGATCTGTCTCAGGAATCCTGTGTGCCGTCATGGTACTACCGTTGGAAGCAGTGCCTGGCACTGGGGATGTTCTGGATGCTTGTGGTGAAGGTTACTGGCCAGTGGACATCCCTCTTGTTCCTACACTACACTCCTGTGCAGCTGGAAGAAGAGTCATGTGCTAGCTAACACTGGGATTTCTATGCAGAGACATTCCTGTAAATGACTTCCAGTAGCTGGGTGCATCTTWAGCATAAACACTTCTGCAGCTGCTCTGCACATGCAGGCTGACACAGGGCACACAGAGCYGCTTTTCATTCATTCACCTTTTAGTTTAGACAATTCAGATGGCTGCAGCCCAGAGGACCCTCATCTCCATTTCTCATCTTCTGAATGCCACATRTTTGTTTTGTGTTCTGCACTGATGTAACTGTGCTCCTCTCCTTGCCTTGGTTGCTGCTGGTTCAAACAGAACTCACAGATGCCATTGACAGTGAAGGCAAAACAAAGTTTACAGGTCCTTCTGGGGTCTGAGGATTAACTCTAGGGGGTGTGATCTAAGGTTCAAATCTACTCATGCCTGCTTGCACTAGAGAAAGTTGTCCCCAGTTTTAGTTTTATGCACAATATRATCTTAAAAATCCAATCAGGTATTGTAAATTGGCTGTTTTGTACTTGATTACTAGATTTGCATATGTACTGTGAGAGCCCTGTGCAGAGGCAGGACAAACGGCAACTGTCGTCTTCATGACTGTTGCCTAAATCTCTTCAGTGGAAGCAAAAAGGGCTGTTGTGTGTACTGGTTTCCCATGGAAATCCAAGCAGTAATTAGTAGTAGTCCTAGCTCTTCTCCTAGCCCTCTCCATTGTTTATTATAATAGATATTTTGAGCTGTGCTGGTGGCTTGGGGTGGAGTAATACCAAGTGAAGGCTCTGTAGCCCCTTGTGATGATACTTGGCTTTCCAGTCTAGTCTCGGTTAAAAATTCTGCTCAGTGATTGTGCACAGCAGATCACTGTACATGATGGTTGTATTAGTCTGCCTTTAGGAACATAYAACTTTTACCTTTGGGTAAATATCACGCATAACTAATTAAATTTCCTAATAAGTCTTGTTAGCCTGCAAATTGAGCTGATCCTGTATTACGAGAGCCTCCTGGGCGAGAACATCTTCCTGGGCAACATCTGACTGTCACCTGGCCAAGTTCCAGCTGGTACCAAGAGTAGCTTGTCCGAGGTGAGACAATGCTGCAGTCGGAGAGGCCGGTGTGTAAAACAGCAGTGCACAGGAGAGTTGGGCTGGCTTTGTGATGGCATTGGCACCAGCACAGGTAATCGATCCAGCCCCTTGAATGCAATAGCAGCATGGAGGTGTGGATTTGGTGCCATTCTGGGCAGGGAAGTGCCATAGCTACTCAAGGGGAAGAAAGAGGAAACAAACAGGTGAGATGTGTTTGTAGGCAATGGAGGAATGTGATCACCTGCTGTGAGCTTGTGGAACTCCTGTGAACAGTGCACAAGAAACTGGTTTGGTTGAAATGTACAACTTTGAAGAAACTGGTGTGCAGATAGAAGTGCTTTCTCCCTTGCTAAATCTACAAGTAGCCAAGGCACTCTCGTCTTCTTTCTGAGAGCGGACGATATTATTGTTTGGGATGTGTTTGCCAGAACAGATACCCTTAAAGCCTTTTCCTCTTTGAAAAGTTTTCTTGCAGCAAGACTAAGAGAAGCAGCCATGTTCAGTTCCCTCAGCCCATTGTTTCTCTCGGGGCAAGTGGTCATTGGAATGAGTGTTTCTATTGTCATTGGGTAGGCCTAAGCTTTTGGCACAGGGAGGTGGTGCTTGTAGCGAGGGTGATTGAAGAGCAGCATTCACAAGTCTTCAGTGCTTACAGGGTRGCGTTTTCCAGGAATATCAGAGTTTTCCTGGCCTCTCTTGCCTTGGATATCCTTGTGGCAAAAACTGAGCCCACAGTGCTCAAATGCATCATTAGGGCAGCTTAATGAGTTTCTGAGAGCTGAACCTGTGTTGTGAGAGCAGAGCAGAGGGAGATGAACCCTTGACAAGAGCACAGCACAGATGAGGCTGCAAAACCTTGAAAGTGGAATGTGTAACAGGGCTTTGGTCTGATAGGCCAGGGGTTTAGTCCCTGCTGATAGCATATGGAATTGTTTATCCTGCAAGAACTGCTGTGGATCGAATTTCTGGGTCAACTCCTGCTGGTTTAATGCTTTATTATGCAGTACTAATGTAAAGAAATTTGTTGAGTTTTATGCATATTTTTATTTTGTACAGATTTTAATTCTGTGGCTTGTTTGGGGATTATGTGATGTAATGGTCATAGACCAGGCCAAGGTAAACAGGCTGTGTATATTAATGTTACATAGATTGCATGCTAGTAAAGTCAGTGAGGGTTTTGTTTCCAGTTTTGTCCCTTGTATTGCTCCTTGTCCAAAATCTTCTCTTCCCCACCCCTTTTTTAATTTACAGGTTTACTTTAAAAGGGGGTGGCAAATGGGGGRTGGGGGAGAAACACCTCCGTATTTTACCTAAGGTGCACATCTCTTCACTGCTGAGTTTTGTTGCCACAGCTTATGGTGTTTAGCATCACAGGCTGTTGAAGCAGGAGAGTGTATGCATGTGAGATGGGGGAAGAAGACACTCCAGCATAGCCCAAAGAGTGCTGAATGGCCAAAATGAATATGTTTCTCCCTTTGTGAGAACTTCCTTAGTTCAGCCAACTGTTTCCATTGTGCACAGAMATTGTTCAGCATCCTCTAGCGGTGTATTTTGCCTTAGTTTGCTGTGTATCAAAGGTTTCTTCCTTCCTCTTGGCCCCAGGGATAAAGCTATTAACTACAGCTGCCTCTCTATCACGTGCCTGCATGAGGTCTGACTGAATCTGTCCACATCTAATGCAGAAGCAGGTTCATTTTGGTGCCAGTGCCTTCATTCCAGCTGAAGAGAGATAGCTGAGGTTGCATGTCTCACCCATTTTTCTCCCTCTTTCTCTTCCACCACTTGCAGCAGTGGGCTAAAAGGGGCAGGAGAAACAACCAGTAAATTCTGTGCCTGAGTGTCCTGAGGGTATGCTYATGGGCACTGGGCTGAAGTAGGCACCAGAGAGCTGAAGACAGACACTGGTGCACTGAAGAGCCATTGCTCTCACTGGAGGATGAGGTGTGGTATGGCCTGACGTAGATGACAGAGCTTGGTGTGTGTTACCAGGAGGCTGACTGTGTTCCTGGGATTCAGCTTGTCCGTGCAGATAGTTTAACATGGTTGTTCTTAACTAGAGGCTGGAGATGGCTGCTGGTGTGAACCACAGGTCCTGTGGTCTGTGTCTGGGTGGCTTGCCCATGGGTGCCAGAAAGGCTTAGACCCAGCTAGTTCTTGCTAGAGCAGTTTGTTCTCCTTTCACAGCTGCTGGGCATTTCCTTCTCTTGATGCTGAGGGTTCTCAGTGACAGCCAAAGTTACAGTAATGCGGCTTCTGAAAAGTGCARCTTTTATCTGGGGTATTCCAGTTGATCTTGAAAAGAAAGTGAGGCAGCAGCAGGATTCAGGAACCTTTTCCAGCAGAGGGTGTGTGGGCTGGCTGCCTGCTGTGGCTATGTGCATTGTTGACTAGAGGTGAAAGAGGACTGTGCACCAATACTATTGTGCTTCTGTGTCTCCCACCTCTGCTTGCTGTGCTTGATACTGTGCTTTTCCTAACAGCTTCCACCACTTCCTACCAAATGCTGTGGATGTGCCTCTGCTGGAAATGAGCTTACTTTTTTTTTATTAGTTATGTCTGTGGGCTCCAAGCATAAAGCAAAACTTTCATGCTTTCCTTTCTGGAAAGGATGGAACTTCATTTGGTGTAGTGAACTGGGAGCATTTACAGAGCTTCTCCTCCCAGACAGGACATTTTGCACCAGGACATTTTGTAAAACAGGTGATGTCTGTATTCTTTCCAGACCCTTCCTGGAAGCTGCTTAGAGGATGCTGTTGAAAAGACCATGGTGCTGTGGCTTTAGTAAGAGCAGTACTTGCATTTAGAGTATAGTGAGTCAGTGATTAAGAACTGCAGCATTTCAGGCAGCATTACAAACCCCATGTAGAGACTTCAGTTCCTATGTTGGCAGCCGTGGCAATGGAAAACGTACAGTGCTGTTGCATTCACTAAGGCATTTACAACACTAAGCTCTAGAGAAGGTGGTGGTGGAAACTGAGCAGCAGCAGAATGATGGGCTACTTATGGGGTGCCAGTTACAAGAATTTACTGTGCTTACAGGTGAATTCACCTTCCCCAACTTTTGGCATCTCCCAGTATTTGGCACTGCCGCATTTTGTGGATAGAATGGTATTACACAGAGGTCAGAACAGTACAAGAAGGGAATAATGTGTGGTTTAATTTGGGTTTTTTTTTTCTTTTTTTCCCGCAGTAAGTGAAGTCTGTGTGTAGTAACAGTCCTATTTACCTACTTCTGATTTTAAAACTTCAAGCATAATGGGACCCCCACCTCACATCCATGGGGACATTGCTAAAAGCTTGATGTGGCCAAGATTTGACAACTGCTGTTAGAATAATTCACAGGCCATGGTGTTCTGCTGCTTTCATTCAAAAGACCCCCTATTTGTGCAATCTCCAGCCCATGCAGGAAGTGTTTTGGGTTTTGTTTGGTACTCTAAATATACTAATTTTATTAGCACCTGTGCTTATTACAAGACCTATTACAAGGCAGGGATGGCTTCAGCAGCCTGCTGTCCAGAGATAACCCAGGAYCCTGCTGAAATGGGTGCAGTACATTTGGTCCAGTTTCTCTTTCTTGGAAGAACCTTACCACTGCTGACTAACAGGAAGAATGCTGTACAAACTTATTTCCAGTACAGTACCTTGGTAAGTGCTGATATGTCCCAGATTTTTTTGTAAAGAACAAGTGCTTCTTTTCACATTTGAAAAAGTGTCTTTTGCATATTGCGTGGACAAGTAGTTCCTATGAATTCTCTGGAGATGGCAGTGTTTATCACAGATTTTGTCCATGCACTTTTTTTCTGAAAGCAGATCCCCCCGTTTAGTTTGCAGAGCCCGCTGTAAATGACCAAGCCCACAGGACTCTGGGGAGCTGTATGCTGCCAGTAACRTTTTAGTGTGTGTGCCATTTGAACCACCTTCCAGTGAGTGCAAACCCAATTTTTAAATTTTTTAAATTGTACTTGGAATTAACTGTTGCTGTGTACTAAACCCTCTTGTTATGAGCCCTAAATAAAAAGAACGAAGCACACCCCATGTGTTTTGTGAGCGTGCCAGCAGCTGTGTCAAGTTCTTTGTCTTTGACTACAGACTTCTCAGCGCACTAGGGCCAGGAATGGTGGCTTTTGTGTGCAGGAACCCTGTCCCTGAGCATCTCTGGGCACAGCACTTCCCACAGCAAAGGTACAAACCCTGGCATCCATCCTGCTGCCTTCAGCAGCTCTTCCACCTGTGTGACTGCCCCTTTCCWGCAATGGCTAATGCAGTTCTCAGATCTCTGCTGCTCAGGGCTGCAGGGCGAGGCTGAGAGCATATCCCAGGGCAGGGGAATGGAACCACATTACCTAYAGACCCCAGACAGAGGCCGCAGCCACACTTACCAGCCCGCAGATGTTCTGTGTGAGCAGAGCTGTACAGGACTCTGCAAGCCTGAGGAAGGAGCAGATGGAAAAGGTGAGCCTTCCTGGGTCCTCTTTGGACCTGCAAGTGGTGTGCACCACGTGGCTGGTACAGCCAGCTCTGACCCACTGGGAAGAACTGTGCAAAGGAATAAAAGAAGTTTTATTGGGAGTGAGCACAGAAATGGTAAGCTGTAGGTCATCAGCTACCTGACCCCTCCAGAGGGGAACAACTGGTGGCGTGAAAACACAGTGGGTTCTGAGCTCAAGGAAAAAGGAAAATTGCAAGACAGAGGATTAAAACAGATTATTAAATTTAACTACATCTTTATTGAAYTGTGCATATTCCATTGTATAATGACCTATATTGGGTACTCTATAATGTAGTATTTMTTTTGTCCTCTCTCATGCTTAAAAAAGTATATTTATACATATATTTATATATATTTATAATATGGCAAAGCTCCCCCCAACCTGAAGCTATCAGTCTAAAAGAGCTTTGATTTTAATAATTATTTTTTTTTTTTTGGAAACGGAAGAAGAGGGGAGACAATCCCATTGAAAGATAAAATGTGCAATTTTCTTTTTAAAGCGGTAAACATGAATGTATTTACAGCACTCAGCACAAGTTTGCTGCACAGACAAATCATCATTGCAATGACACTTCTTACACTTGCATCTCCCGTATTATACAGAATATTCCCGGTGACTGGTAACAATTAGTGTAAGCCATAAACCAGACTGCTGCTCCAGCTAATTTCTGGTCCACTGCAGTCCACTAGGAGACCGAAGACTTCTAATTACAACTTGTGACAAAACATTTAGTTTTTCTTTTAGAAGTACATGCTCTGTTKTCCTGCACCGAATTAGCATCAGGGTGCCATGGGCACAGCTTTGTTTGCTAAACTGTCTTGTCCAAGTGAGTACCCAATTCCCAGTGTTGGTTAAAGGCAAGGGACACACAGCATTAATAGTGGCACCCTGTTCTCTCACCARATGTGCTCTCACCAGCACAAGACACCTGGCGACTGGGGCACACAYATCTGCATACCTGGAATTTAGCTCTGAATGCATCTTTGGCATCTTGGGAAAGTGGGGAGCAAATTATCTTCCACTATAGCAAACAGTTGGTGGAATTCCAAAATCTCCTMAAAGACAGATCTTTTAAAAGGCAAATTGCCATCAGGCATTTAAAAAAAGGGGTTTAGTGTCCACAATCTGTTACTGAAGGKCCTTCTTGCTGATTTCTCTCTGCCATGGGGGGTTGTATATACAGCACCAGYTCTTGTTCCTCCTGCTCTTCCATCTTCTCTAACTCCCCTCACTGAAGATACATCTGCTTAATAGCAAGCTGAGTCCTTGCCCCACTGAGGGCCTCAGAGCATCAAATGATCATTAACCCAAGTCACTATTTTCAACGTGGYTAGTGGCAAAGTAATTTCCATTGTGTGGGATAAGCATGTGTTTCTCATCTTATTTGCAGTTTAGTGTCTTATTCAAAACTAGACCAACCCTATCACAGTATTGAGTGTTTCCCCCTGCAACAAAACTCTGTTTTGGTCAGTCTTTATGGGCATTTTTTAACTGAAGGAAAGAAAATTCAGAAAGGAAAATTACTCAAGTTAGACAAACTCAGAATTCCAAAACCCACCAACACACAGCAAAAAAACATCCAAGAGAAACTATCCCTTGTAGTGTTAAATGCTCTCTCGTTTGGAGTCTGCCGAAAGCAGAGGTTTGAGCTTTGTTGTGCAAGGGAATGAATGCAAAGCTCAACAGCAGGAGCCACAAATGGGCCCCAAAGAATTAAGACTCACCTGCAGCTGAAGAGCACTGTGTGACCCAGAATGTAAGCTACACCTTAACTATGCAAAAAGGAAAAAAAAAAAACCCAAAAAACAACCAAACTCTCATTCTGGCTGCATCCTCACTACCTTCTGCCAGGAACTTACACTGTTCTTCTGCAGTGCAACTAATTCTAACATGATGCTAGTTTAAGTAGTACTCCTATTTAGACCCACTTACAGTCTTACCTTGAATAAGAAATTTACCTGTGATGGTAGCACTGAAGCAGAATAATTTGGTTCTATGCTGTTTTCTATAAAAAGCAGAAAAATTCTCTTTTGCCCTTCTGCTGTTGAAATTGCACTTTTGGTTTCTTAAACTGTGGAAAAAATAATTTTAACTGAGAGGAAGACTGGCCACACTTTATCTCTGAGCTGATTTATCTGGTTGCCTGAGGGTACAGAAAGATGGAATTAGAAACCTTTGAATGTACAAGCCTRGAACAGTAAATGTTAAAATGCATTTGTTGAAAAAATTGCTTCCTCTCCCATCAGACCTGAAACCAAATGATCCAGGTCCCTTCACTTTGTTTCCTTTATGTGTCAGTCAGTCACTGCTGCTCTGCAGGCAACTGCAGAGTAAGTTCAGGAGAGGAGCTCTTTGGCTTTGAAGTTATCACCAAGCTGGAGCAGTCAGTGGTCGTTTGCCRCAGGAGGAAACCATTGTGCAGGGTGAAGCAGGAACCTTTCTCTTCCATCGAAATAACAGAATTATTTAGACAGACACTTGTGTCTAACCTCCTCTCCTAGCTATGGGTTTTAGAAGACTAGCTGCAACCCCTAGCATAACCACCTCCAACATGTTGCAGATAATATGTTTAGAACATGTGGGCTTTTGGTTTTAAAAATAATTTCTAAGCTTAGGGCTGCTAGAAGAGCCTGGTTTTCCCTTTCAAAGTAACTCCCCAACATTTGAATTGTAATTATGTGGTAACAGCTCCCTGCTTTTTACACATGGGCTGCAGGCACAGAGACCTGGCTGAACAGGGCCTTGCTACTCAGAGGTGGATGCTACTCTGCATGGCAGGGGGAAAATGAAAACCAAATGTGGAACAGATTAACAAACACCTGTGCTCTCTCAGCTGCCCCTGCAGCACCAACCAGGGCTTCCCTGATACCCACTTTAACTAGAGTCCCAGCCCAAGGGCATTCAATGTAATGCAACTACAGCTGTACACTCAAGAATATTTCGGGATCAAAGCACCAGTTATCTTTGTGTCCAGAGTATGAACACAAGCCTTCACATGCCCCTTTTAACAGTGCCAGAAACATTACTGTCCAGGGTTGTAGCAGGAAGCCTCTGCCTGTGTGTCTGAAATCCAGAGCCTTAATTTTCTGATTTAAATAAATATAATGGTGCAATTATGAAACCACTGCACACAGGGGAAACTAACTTACTTGCAAATAAAGTATAAATGTTTACTGTCACGAAACCAGTAAATATCTCCCCCTGTAACTTGCGTTTCCAGTGTATCTCATAACCTGAAAAGGCAATCAGGTTGTCTGAACCATACTGTAGCCAAATTTCCATGCTCAACAGTGTGAGAAAGCACACTGCAACTACTCACTGGATCACTTCTGTAATTAGAAGGAATACTGGGTGCCACCTTTGCTTACATGCGTTTCTTTTGCTGCAAAGAGTCACATGGTTGTCTCCCAGCAAGCTGTTGGCAGCCCACAGTAATAAGCATGGATTCATTGCCTAGGGAGAGATACTGGGGAAATGAAAGTGGGCACAGGAAAATGAGAACAAAGCTCAAATGCCTCTGAAGAAATTGCACTCAAAACACTGATGTGCCAAGTCCAAAGTCCAGAGGTACCTGCASTGAACTAAAGTAAAAGGACTGGAACTGACACACACCAGTGAGGCTGTCTTGGGGCAGGTGCCAGTGCCTTCATTGCAGCTGAAGAGAGCAAGCAGAATTCCCTGACTGCTCTCAGGTGGGAGCCATGCTACATCAGCTCAGATGCACCTTGCCAGGGAGCAGGAGGATGTGCCCACTACCCGTTATCGCCAAGGGCCAAGGAGTTAGGACTGTAGYGAGCACCTTTTGCCCAGTGGTATTTCTGAGCCCCAGGAGCTGCATACACTACAAAGCAGCAASAGGACCAACGCTGAAAATTACAGCACCCATGAACTGCAGTATAGCTAAAAAACCCTCCTGTGAAGTTAGTTGCCAGCTACACTGAGCATGCTTAAAATCAACAATGCAAATGCTTTTAAGGACACTTTGTAAGCACAAAAATAGTAGAAACGGAACTTAGTGAACAATTTGAAAGATACAAAAAAGTGCCTTTCCRTAGCAGTGCTTTAAAAATGCACACAATGGTATATACTCTTATTGCTCAAAAAATCTAGTCTGAAATATTAAAACAATTTCCAGAGGTGCTGAAACAGATTTTAAAAAAATCATATGAAACAGGTCAGCAGAGACAGCACCTTTAATTTTTCTTTTCATTATGCACCTATTTAAAACTATATAGTTATAGATGTGTCATTTTCTGCCTCAAATTAGCAAAACTTTTTCTCCTATTCATAAAATATTCACAAAGACTTTTAATATTTGGATTTTTTTAAAAAACTGTAAAAAAAAAGGAATGGGAGATAATGTCACATTATTTCTTAAATATATCATCCTGAATTACTCTAACGAGAGATTAGTTTATATTGATTTTATACATGTGAGGATATTGCCAGGTCAAGCTGCTGTCTTTGTTTCATTCTTTGGGGAAAGGAAAACATTTCAGGTTTGCTTTTGGAGAAAAAAGTAAGCAAACGGTGAAATTATTTGCCCTATGAGCCTACTGACAGTATCCCCATGGTGGCAAGGGAAGCTGTAACAGCTGAGGATGGAGTAGGTATAGTCTGAGTTATTTACACTGTTTTACAAAGGCCGTGTACCACCAYCCTGTAATGGATGTGCAGTGATACATAAAACCACTTGCACTACCTTATCACAAGGTCTGAGTAYGTGCTTGACTGTACCATCAAGCTACTGAAGTAGCTATTGAAGAAAAAGGACTGTCAATACTTGATCTGGTGAATGTAAATTGGTGACTAACAAAAATCCAAGCAAATCAATAGTCTATTTTCTACTCATATGGGCCCTTAGATGAAATTCCTAGCAAATGTTATTGCCTCTTAAGGTCATTTTMTTTTCAGTCTTCTTCCTTGACTGCTAGAAGTGCAACTTTGTAATAAATAGGTTAATGCACTGGTCACAGTCTCTGTCGGGTCAAAGAAAAGAGAGAATTCCTACTCTGCTTGTCCTGAAATCRTGACTCCCTTCTGTCTTTTGAGAAGGAAAGTTTCCTGACAATTTGTAATCAATTACAAACAATACTTTCTTTATACATTTMCAGAAGATCGTTTTAGTAAAGACACTACATCTTACCAGGCACAGACCAGGTGAGACTGGACACTGTGCATGCCTGTGTGAGCACGTAATGCTTTCTACAGAAACCTACCTGTTCATTCAGGGTAAGAATTACACGGACAGCTCATGGATCAGTGTGGGTCAGCTWTGATGATTGACAGAATTTTCAATAGCAGGAGTCCTGGCAGCTTTCAGAAGAGGTTAACAGAAATATATTCCTCTTGAGCCATAGAAACAAATGATTGAGCCTATTATCAGTTAGAAGGCATAATGGTTTGGAATAAYATATATATATCCTACTTAACTGCATGGACAAGTAAGTTTGAAATAATTTGTATCAGTGTACATTTTAAAACTATTTGAAAGGAGGGGGAGGCTCTTTATAGTATAAATATATTTCACTCCAGCCCACTATATATAAAATCTATTTCTTTCCTCTGAACATATTCATTTTCAGTAGTATTACGACCAGAATGTTTTGGTATGTTGCATCTGCACTTTTCAATTAACGGACAATGTACAATTACCAGCCAAACACCTCAGCTCTGCATAATTTACCCACCACAAACTGCTGAGAAGTTTGTGGGTTTGGGTTTTTTATTTTCCTTTTTTTAAAGTGCCCCCTACATCTTCATCTTTATGGTAAGATTTGACCAGTTAAGAGTCCGATTCCAGATAATATACTGACTGAAACAATAAATACGGTTTTACAAAAACATTCTGGTTATCTTCTATAATTGCGACGAAATATATCACAATATATTATATGCCTACACTTATAATACATGCACAAACATGTCTCACATGGACAGACACTACAAAAAATTATCTCACTCCCCCTCCCCTAAAYGCAGAAAAAGTAAGAAAATGGGGGTTTGGTCCAATCCATAAGAAGGGTAAAAGAAGTGGAAAGAATGAAGCCAACACCTCTCTACCCACTTTTCCCAATAAAATATGAACATCCCTAAGCCCCCAACTTCTTTAATCTAGCCATGAAAGGGGAACGTCTTTACATTTAGCCTTAGCTGCAGTTCGAGATCACCTCTTTTGATGGGGCTGTCATCCACATCCCCACATTCTCTCCAAGTGCACAAGGTCACAGGCTGGCCAATCACAGAGCAGCCCATGAGTCACGGACAGCACTGGCCCCTGGGGACCGACTACCAGTCCCGTGACAGCTTGGTGTTCTGATCCCTTTTGGGGGGCGCAGGGGGTGGTCCCCTCCGTAACGTTGCATAGCCAGATATATGACTGCCCCCAAAGCTGCTGTTCTTCTGCTGGTCAGCCAGCAGCTCTGGTGGGGGTGGAGGCAGGGCCATATCGTCCATGGTGGCCGTGGGCTCCGTTCTGGACAGCCGTGTGGAGGAGAGGGAGCTGTGCCGTGTGATGGATTTCCGCTGCAGCGTCCGGTTGAGGTCTGCCAGGAATCCCGGCTGAACGCTAAGGCTGGATTTGGGTGACATGGGCACTTGCGGGGTACCTGACCCTGGGGGCTCTGCGACCTCTGCCTGTGTCAGTCGGGTGCTGTCGTTCCGCTTGGGCCGTGTGGGTGGCGGGGCTTTTTTCACAGATGGTTTTGACCATGCCTGAGGCTGGGGATTTACAACAGCAACTTTTGGGGAGGTGCTGCCTGAAAACACAGATGGAATTTCTACTGGCGGGGGAGGAAGATCTATTTCAGGTGGTGGTGGTGGGAAGTCTGAATCGGATGGTGGTGAAGGGAATTCAACCACAGGTTCCTTTCCAGACACACTTGGAGCAGAAGCCTTGGCTGGGATCCCACCTTGTGGAAGAACAATGGGCAGGCTCACACCAGAAAGATTGAGCTTTCCTGGCTTTGGAGGGGCTGGAGGAGGTGATGACTCCTTGGAAGGAGATCCTGACGGCTCTGGTGAGTGTGCAAATTTGCTGACAAGGCGATCCACTGAAGGCCTCTTGGACTCATGGTACTCAGTAGAGCTCGTGGACTTGATGCTGGAGTTGCGCTGAGGTGTTGGAGGCGGTTTCTTCCCTCCAGGGCTTGATGTCTTGCTGGCCTTTTTGACTGGAGATCCTGATTTGTCAGGAGGGGGAGAACCTGCAGAGGAAGCTGGGGAAGGAGGTGGAGGAGGAAACACTAAACTGCTCTCCGGTGGAGGAGGGGGAAAATCTGGTGAGGGAGCAGCAGCAGGCTGCCATTTGGACTTTGCCTTCACTGCTGGAGGCGACTGTGGAGCCACACTCAGTGGAAGTGGTTTCAGAGGCTGGGGCTCAGTGGCAGGTGGCGTGGGAGGAGGTGGGAACTGGCTGACTATCTGCTTCACCACTGATGGCACTGGGGACTGAGGGGATGGAGGAGGCTTTACTGAGAAACTCTGCTGCTTTGGGAACGTTGCAGGGGGAGTGGGGCCAGGAGGRGCTGGGGGCAGAGGCACCTGGGGAGAAGTGACACTCGGTTGTTTCTTTATTGCAGGGGGCAAGGGAGCAGTCACAGGGGGAGTGACATGTGTGACCCCKGGTGAGGCTGCCTTCCCACTAGGCTGAGGGGGCAGAGATGCCGTGACAGGCTTCGGAGGTGCCTGGGGTGGTGGAGGGGCGGGCACAGGAGGAGGTGGCGGTGGCAATGAGGAGGCAACAGTGGCCTGGCTTATATTTGGTWGAACCTGATGTATCTTGGGAGGTGGCAGTGGTGGCGTGAACTGTGGCACAGAGGGGGCGCAAGGTGCCGGCTTCAGCTGTGCCATGGCCGACCCCGGCGTGGGGGGTGGCGGTGGGGGCGGGGGAGGCGGCATGACCCAGTTGGGGGGCACCAGGATCTGAGGCTTTGTTGAGGGCGGGGGTGGCGGCGGGGCCTGCTGTGCAGAAGGAGCTTTGGAGAAAGGGCCGCCGTGCTGGGCCGCGTTCTGCAGCCGGGTGATGGTGCTGTACTTGACGAACATGGTGGCGGGCGAGCCCGCAGACGGGGCGGCCTGGCTGGGCAAGGGCGGGGGCGGCGGAGGRGGTGGCGGCGGGGGCGGAGGGGGCGGCGGAGGCGGCGGTGGCAGCGGCGGGGAGGGCTGCGATGCCGTGTGCGGGGTCACCGCTTTCGTCTGCGGAGACACGGGAGCTGCGGCGGACACGAAGGGCCGACCTGCAGGCTCCACTCGGGCCTATGGGGAAGGGATTTTTAGTGAAAGTGGATAGGGAGAAAAAGAAGAGAGAGGGAAGGAGGGAGAGAGGAAAGGAGACAAAGAAATTAGAAAGTCAAGGTCTAAATGTTCCCGACATTAAAAATTAAGTCAGAGACTACAGCATGCAAGAAGTATTATCAAAACACCAGAACAAGAGACTATTCCATACACTGACAAGCCTGGACCATGCAAGGGGATGGGGCAGGCTGGGAGGAGAGCCGGCAAAATTCAGTGGAGCCAGGTCGGCTCCAAGTAAGGCTGTCAGGGGGAAAATACGCCGGCATCGTTACTTCTGTGGGGCAGGCAGTGGGACCCAGCGAGAATCACTGGCATCCTTGGGCAAGCAGACCAGAGATCCCCCAGAGGACCACAGGCCATGACAGAGGACAAGCAGGCAGTGCAAGAGACTCTGTGGACATCTCAGCTCACTATGACTGGAATCAAACCACACACGGCCTCCCAAAGCATGTAAAATCCTTATATCTGTTAGTTCAGGCCTTACACTGCTCAAGTGTTACAAAACGCAGAAATCCTGAACTGCTTTATAACACATTGAGAGCTCGCTCTGCACAGGAAGAGTRCTGAGATACTTCTCCTCCACATGCTGTGCTATCCAAGACTGACAAGGAAAAAGTAAGGAAAAAGAGGAAGAAACCGAATTTTCCTAGGAAATTTCTCCAGAAGGAAATGTTTAGACATCCATAAAACGAAGTAAACTTGGCAAAGAAAAATTACACATGCAACTATTATGTTAAGCAGAAAAAATAAGGAAAAACAGGKAAAAACTGACTAAGGGAAGGATCAATGGGAAAGCAGCAGGCATATTTTAGTCAACTTATCGTGTTTTGCTTAAGTTAAGTTGTTTCTCAAAAACTGTAAGCCTACATGACTCTTAAAAATTGAAATGATGATTGCATTACTCMAATTTATAAACATCCTCCTATTACGAAGTGTTTTGGCTATAAGCCAAGTAGTGAATTYCACAGTGCACAGCACAGAAACATGCCACCACCGTGGCAACTGACCACACTGGATACCTATACCTTATTAGTAGATACTTAGCAGTAAGTTAGCCCAATTATGCTCGTTTGCATGGGAAGAGCATGTTTGCATATTGCTTTGTTCTAAACACAGGTGCACAGTGTCTGTATGTGCAGAAGTCTACAAAAAGGATTAGAGTCAGAAGCAGTAACTTTACAACCAAAAAAAATTGTTGTGCCTCTATTTGTTGCATTAGGTCTGTAAGGAAAGAGTATTAATGGGTCTGGAACTAAATCCACTAAAACATTAAAAAACAGAGAAATCTTGATCTCTTGCAGGTGTTAGTCTGTAAATTACCATTCTCCCAATCACCCAGGTTAATGAGTTTTCAATTAGAGCCACCTGACCTTAATTGTGCCCTGTATAAAGCACCAGGGGTGTGCTGCCTTTAGTTGTGCTGAGCTTCACTTTTGACACCTGAGACAGCAAAAGGCAACAGGAAAAATAAAGGCAGCATAAAACAGACAGAGGGAGATGAAGGCATAACAGAATAGCTATCCCTGAACGGCAAGACCTTGGAGAATTTTGAATTTGTCCCTTAACACAGACACAGCACAAATTTGGTTATTTGTAGTAGCATCCCATTTGAAAGAATGCGTTCAAAATCTAACAAAGCAAAACAAGACATAATGAGATCTTCACTGCCCAACTGGGAACAATGTGAAAAGATGAATAAAAGTATTTTTTTGGCAAASAACAGGARAAGAGTTTTTCCTAATTTTAGATAYATTTGAAAGAGGGGGGTGTTTTCCTCATACCCATTGAAGATAGTAATTTTTACAGTGAACAAATTAAACACTCAGGGACAGAGAAAATACTATTGTGCATCTCAAGAGGGAGAGCCCCTCTCATCGCCACAGAATCAAATTAAATTTCAAAATCCAGAAACATATTCAGTGATACTTTGTTTACAGACCCTTGAGAGAGGTCACTGTCTTTTTTTTTTTTGTCCTTAGAACTATGTCCTTCTGTGTATCTTGACAAATTACTTATTGCATAGTAGCAATTCCTATTTGTAACATGCACCATCATGACTATCTGGAATTCTAAAAACAAACTTRCAACTGAACTGTTTGCCATCTCTTTTCCCATGCTTTAGGACGGGTTAGCAAACTTAGGTCAAGTGAGACAGACCTCTAGAAATCTCAGCAGGTTTTCAGCCTCAAGAAATTGTTGTCAAGTTACTGGCAACTGGTAAATGAGGGCAAAGTGGGCAGAACTCACCCATTATTAATTTGTTGGGCCACTAGTACAACACCCTGGCTGGAGAACCAGTGTCAATGTCATCTACCTGCCGAGCCACAGCATGTTCTGTTCTGCCCTGCTTGCCAAGGGGGATGAGCCAAGGCTGACAAGGTAGGAGTGAGCTGTTGCACGAGGGCAAGGGACACGCTAGAAACTTCTGCATCTTGGCAGCATCCTGCCCACATCAACTTCTTAAGCCAGCTTTGTCACCAAAGAACTCCTCTGAGATAACAGRAGACTAATTGCCTAAACCAGCACATCTCAGTATCACTGTAAACACCTTCTCATGTAAATTACTATTTTTCAACACTGCTGTTGCATTTTTTGCCACACAGTTTAACATTTTCCAATGCCAGTCTGATTTCCTAGTTATTGAAGTTCCCTAGGCCAGACTTACACAGTAGTTTCACTGAAAGTAAGTTTGTTACTAATTCACTCAGAATTTTTTAACATGGCTTCTATAAGTTTACATGGTTCATTTCATTAGGATTCTTTGGAAGTTTTAGGGCAATCCATTTACCTGTGCTATGCATGAGGTGAAGAAATACACYTTTTCTTGGATTTGCAGAAAGGAATTCAAATTGATGAAATCTTGATACATGGGTGGCCTCAACAGGAAGCATTCTGAATATTTTATTTCTAACATGGCTTTAATCAGGTAGCATTGGGGTTTATTTAGATGAGCAATTGCCAGCAGCACTGAGGACTTGATAAAGAAAAACTATAACCCCAAGGTAGTGAACTTCTAACTTTTGCTTGAAATCTCACAGAGAGTGTATGTAGCAGCAGGATTTTTACACTGAACCCAAAACGTGAGGAAACAGTAACATTATCTTTCTCACAGAAGTACTCTTTCACCTCTGTTGGACACCTGGTAGCAAATGCCCCATCTCTGGCAGCTATCCTACTTCTGCAGAAATGATGCCTTCTATACCCACACAGAAGCCGTCTGCTGGTGGACATGCACCGCATGTTGCACTCATGCAATAGAAAAACTTGGAGCACAATTTAGCAAGCTACATTCCTGGACTGAGTACTACATTACTATTAGAATCAATTWCCAAGCTAGCAGGCACTGCAGAAAAGTTATGAATCCCAAAGGATGCCGCTACGTCAGCTTTCACATTGTCATATGCTTTCTTATTTGAAAAGATGATGTGTTCCTTTTAGTTATTTATCTGAAGCACTARTGCCAGGTGTATTGACCCATAGTTTAAAAAAGCTTGCTTCTCTAGCTTGAACCTGGTGTCTGGGGAAGATTTGGAAATGACACAAGTAACAACAGCTTCTCATAGTGCACTTCCACATGTAGTTGCTACAGTTAATGACATCAAGGCTCTTCAGGGACCTGCAGATTCCTTCAAATCCGACAACAAATCAGCTTCAGTGGAATTTCTGCTGTGCTTGGAAATCTTCCCCAGGAACTACATCASTTAACTACCACAGGAAGAACAGAAAATTAACTAAACCACAACAGACCTAATTAGCCCCAGCCTCAATCTGTTAAAATCTTTTATAACTCTCTACCAGCAACAGGAGATACCTCATCTGCCTAAATCCACAACTGCTGACAATGTGAGCACTTTTGTTTYGACCATATCTGTGGTTACTGTTTCCATTTCCACCTAACAGAAAACTTCTGAGTAAAAACTACTGAAGTACTTCAAAATATATGTACCTGCTTTCAGGCCCCTGTTACTCACACCTTTACAATGAAAAGATGTGGCTACTTAACTGGAGAGAGATCTTAGTGAAAGAATGTCATTCAACTTGTTAACAGCTTATCTTTTTATTTTGTCTTCATTCAACATTAGTTAATAGGACTCTGTGAGAGAGGCTGTATAACGCCTTCCAAGAACAAAGGGCTTCTATGCACACAAATTTAAAAAAAAAAACAAAAAAACAAACAAAAGAAACCAGGAAGTTGCAGGGCTGAATTACCTTAAAAAGTGAACACTAAAAAACCAATTATATATCAGTGTAAATCAACAATGTAAGACTGAAAAAGAGAAGAAATGCCACTCAAGAGAGAGGAGGAAGAGGTGCAACACCCTGTCTCATACATTTTGTTGGTGTTTTCTCTCAAACTAAAGTCTTCTTGTTACCTTGCTGGATTCCTCCAGTTGAGTGCCTCGTTTCCAGGCCTCAGAGAACATGGAGCTGACAATACTTTGGGAACAGACATGTCCAGCTGGCTGGGTGTCAGAAACTCCACTGTCAGACTGATTAGAATGATTTGATTGGGATTCTGTTCAGAAAAAAAGTGAAGAACAGTTAGCATATGTTTCTGAATGTAAGAGTCATGTCARTGTGCTTTATAATGCAATTCTATGTAACTTTTTAAATATGTTATCCCACCAGAGGACACTGCTCGCCATAATGACTGCATAAACTAGCTCACATCCAGGGCATTACCATCTGGAAAATAAAACAGTGCAACAGATGCCTGGCATTAACCAACCTGAAGCTGCACAAGGATGAGAGCATGTCAGATATATTTCAAAATAAAAGCACACTGCAGGTGTATGAGTTCTGAACCATGCCACAGCTCCTGCACTTTGGGAAAAGCCCCATTTCATGGGGGTGCACACGGTGCATGCAGCCTGCTCCCACCAGCACAGCCTTAGATACTGGGCATAGGCTGAGGGCAGGCAACGATCCAATCTTCAACAGAAAGAATGATGTGCATCTGGCAAGTAGCCAACACAGATGATGCTCTGGGTCCACAGGGTGTCTTAAAAAGACTGCAGCAGGCACTGCCAGACCAATTTATTCAGCCTGGCACCTGTGTGTAATTATTACACCTTTCTGTGTAATTCCAAACTGCCCTGGGAAAAATAGCATGTAGGCATAGGCTGGAATACAACTTAGGCAGACCACGCATGGCTGGTGGGCTGTGGCTCAGCTCCCTACAACAACTGACACTTTATCAAAAAAACAGCTAGCTTGGATGGAAAGATTGTCAATAACCAAGAGTTTACTGCTACACCATACCATGGAAACAATGAGCTACCTTCCCAGTTAGGCTGAATTTGCTTAGCTCATTCTTACAGGCTACTTTCTGAACCTCTCCRGTTCAGGATCATTACTTCCTGACCCGTATCTATGGTAGACAAAACACCTTCACATGATAGCACAATTTTCAATAAAGAATCTAGCCCCTGAGGGTTCAGAATAACCCACCAAAACATCAGTCAACTCTGAACCATGAAGTCACACTCTATAAACTTTTTATCAAGTTTTAAACTATGTGCAACAAGAAACTATGTACCCCAGTTCTGCTGAGAGGTAAACAGAAGCACATTTATGCAGGCATGCAGAGTTTGACATAGGAACAGAAACAGTATTTTCAAAGCTTTCTCTAGAGATTGTTGAATCTTTGTCTTTAGGCAGGAGCTATTTCTCATTTTCCAATTTCAAATATTTCACTCAACAAAACACATACACACATATGTTCTATCTAACAWTACAACATAAATTTGATTTTTCAAACAGGTGGACATAGAGGCATTAGAAATTCAAAATTAGGTTTCCTCTTCTCAGTATCAGAAGAACACTTCTTTTGGAGGTGAGCAAAAAAGTACTGCATGTTTCAAATACATATACCACACAAGTAAAATAGCAAAACATATTTCAAATACATACACCATGCAAGTAATATAGCAAAACAGGTTTTTATCTCTGTGTGTGTATATATATATATGTGTGTGTGTGTGTGTGTGTGCATATATGAATAAAATCTTTATTATACATAAAGCCTATGCTTTAGACTAAACATAGCATAAAAGACTTTGGAGAAACAGTCCATTTCCTGCAATAGTCTCTCTTGAGGGGTCCAGACAGCAGATGATAAAAGAAGTAATTGAATCTTTGTATTATGAGATAGATCACATTGTTACCTGGCAAACTAGATGAGCTGGAGCCTGACTTGATACTGGAGCTAGACAAGGAAGTCCAGTCATATGCTGACTCTGTTCTCTTCAGTGCTTCCTGATAGTTCATATAGAGTTGCTTCCCATACTAAGCAAAATGACAAACAAATTCAACAACTGTATATAGCCTGGGCACCTTTTCAGACCTCCACCTCTGGCTTCTCTGTTGCATCTTTCMTCCCACCAGCCCCCCTAAAGCAACAACAGGCTCTATGTTAAGGATTTAAGGCAATATTTATTGTATTAGTGAATTGCYGAAAGAAGGAAAAACCATTTCTTTATGTTAGAAGAGACAGTGTCAAGCAAGAAATGGCCCAATGAACAAACTAAGACAAGCTGAGGATCTTGGAAAACAGCTCTATTTTCTGAACTCTCTTTTCCCATAAGCCTTATTTTTTGAAAYCTGAAAGGAGCTGGCTAAAATCTGCCCATGATTATATGTCAGAAGTGTGTCATGTATCAGGGGTGCAGCAGAAACAAAAAGAAAAGGCCCAATTACTAAATGATTACAACAAAGCCTAATAATTTTGCTAAGGAATGAAAAATGCAAGAAGACTTTACAGTTCATGTTCAGAATTGTTAAAGAGAGGGAAGTTAGATTTACCATGTATTTGGCTAAGTAACTGTAAATGGTTTTAAGCAGGTGATGACAACTACCCATGAGATCAGTGTGAGACTGCCTGGAGGTTACCTTAGCAATGCGGATGCCATTGATCCACTGGTGCAGAGTTCTTACATCATCACAGCAAAGATACTTGATATACTGGGATTTCTTCTGGATCTGAGGATGCTGCAAAAAATTTTACATTCTCATCACTGTTTCAATAGCTAGGAATGCAAGGAAAGCCATTTAGTTGTTGAGGTCTAGACAGATAAACCTAATGCTGGAAGCTCTTCCACAGTAGTCTGTATTTAAGCCCACTTAAAAATGTTCCAGAGTATTTCAGGAGGTGAATTTCAATGGGGATTGCTTTACACACAGACTGGCAGTGTCTCCAGCATGCACTGATTTCAGGTTCAAAACACTAAGAAAGGGGAAGTCTTTCATTATTCTAGGGCTGTRGTACTTTCTACCTACCAACAGTCTTCTGTACCTGTGGACCTACTCACCATTTGACAGAGACAACTGATATTTTGCCTCTGTCTCACATTAAAAACCACCAAACTGGAGGAAAACAAACACACTGGTCTTTTCTGGCTTTGCAGGCTTAAGAGAGGCACTCCCCAAATGACMCAGCGTTAAGCATAATTCGATTTCCAGCCAGTAGAGTCTTCAAGGTTCCCACCCTACCAACATAGGGCTATCATCTAAGAATACTTCTGTTCCCACATGATTGTATAAAAAAGACACTGTATTTATCAAATCAGCAGTCACRAAATAAATTCAAGTTTTTCAAAAATCAGACCCTGCAAATCATTCTGGGTGGATTATTCAGTTGTTTCCCATCCATGTAGAAGTTACAGGTCTCTTGGTTGTTGGGGCAACTCTGAATTCTCCAGTTTTTATGATTTCCTCYGTTAGCTTATGGTTCAGTGACACAACAGAATTTTGATAGATGATTGTAAGTATTTAAGTTTTAGACAACTGACTGAAACATATCAAAGAAGTCTRAAGCTTTTTCAGAATATTTTATCCTGTGCCTTCCGACACAATTTYTAAAAATGAATATGTTTACCTCCATAAACAGAATATATGTAACAAATTTCCTTATTGCTGTAGATAGTTGTTTTCACTTTTCACTACTACCCTCCTTCACATACATGTTGCATAACAAGGAATAGTCTATAAAGCACAATTACTTTGCTAACAAGCCAGCTTCTTCCTGGATTTGTTAAAAAATTTGGTTATTTAGAGGTAAAAGAACCTCTCAGGAATCTAACATTTAGGACCAAGGAATTAACATTATACACTAGCACACAAATRTTACATTTAACAAGAGCACAGCACCTGGCTTGAGCACACTAAGTTTTGATATAAATGAAGAAAGGCAACACAAAGACAAATCCAGTCTGGACTTCAGTAGAGAATTGGGCCTTTGGTTTATATTTGCCATTCACCCATCCCAAAGGAGACACTTCCAGTTTAGTGAGTCTTTGTGGTAGAAAACTCTATTTTTATTAAAAAAACCTGTTGTTTCTATATATTTGCACTAATTTAAAACATCAATGTAACATTATAAAAATTGAAGAAGGTAGAACTGAATCCTGCTTAATATAATAATTTGGTAATTCATCAGTTCCACACAGAAAACATAGCTTCACTTGGKGTAAGCTACCCAACTAAATCTACCCCATTAATTTACTTAAAGGGATGATTTCAACACATTTTCGTGTCTTCATGAATGCTACCATCAAATTTTATGTTCAGAATGACAATAATTTTTTTAAAAGAATCTACTTACTCTGTGTAGTCAAAAAGTCTGAAAAAAGTAATTTAYTATTAATTTACTGTCCAAATGACATAGACAAAAATGACATGTAAGCAGAAGAAATCAATTTACGTGAAGGAATTTATAAGTACCTACAAACACTGATATGTTTGATTGCATTCAATGACCTACAAGAACATGGAAAATAATTCCAGTTTCAACTGTGTACTTTCTCCACTAATCTCATGCTCTATATTTAATATTCAGTGTCTCTTCAGTGGGCTCAAAGACATGTTGCCCCATCCATTGGAAAATGAAATCCTTTTTCAGGCAATAGACATGCAGCTGCACATTACAGGCACATAGAAGTGTCTAATGTACTGACAATATACAACACCACATGAGCTACAGATCAGGGAGAGGAAAAGTGCAACTATAAACAAATTTGTTACTGGAACCATTTCAAATCCATGAAGACACTTTACTTGTTGTGCACACAGTGTGAAAACCTGTTTTAAAATAGCTTGGTACCCAGCTGTCTTACAGGAGCTGACACCATTTTCAACACTTGTGTGGGAGTCAAGAGAAACKAGGAGATATGTTGATGCAACTAAAATAACTTAATGCACTCATCTTATTAGATCAGTTTAAGATCAGGTCATGGGTTTTATAAAATTTCTGKCTCCTTGTTCTTTCTACCTGTCCTTAATACTCTGAAGGTGCCTCCTTTACAACATTTCCATCCCCTCAGGTTGGGCAATAAAGGGTAAACTTGAATCTTTAACATCAATTTCTGCATTATTCTGGACCTACACTGAGTAGATGACAACTCSCTGCAACTAGCATTTCAAGGGGTATTATCTCATTGAACCTAAACAGTTGTAAGGTTTAGAGTTAATGGAAGAGTTTAATGTATGTTTAAGGGTATGATGAACTAGTAAATAGACTGGCACTCATCAGTCTGAAAATAAAACTATTCAGGGCAATATGAAAATGTSTACGAAGTCATGACCAGGACAGAGAACAGGCAAGCACTGTTCACTAACTGATCACATCAGATACAAGAATTAGAGGAAAAKGAAACAAAAAGCAACTGATGGTTCAGAACAAGTAAGAGTGCATTCAGGATATACCCAGCCACTGCASTGTTACCTTTAGCACTAAACAGTAGTCTGTGGGTGCTTTGTATTTGTTCCGATAGTCCTGTCCATAGTAAACACTGACGTGGTCTAGCTGTAGAAAGCACACAAGATCCCGTGACACCTAGTAAATACAAAAACAGTCATTTACAAAGTATCTTTACAAAAGTCCATGCTCACTGACAAAATCAGTCAAATGCTAAGATCCAATACCAATACAAGGTCAAGTTAAGGTCAAATATTTGTTTCAATCTGATTTGAAAACTACCACCACAAGAAGGAGATACAGCTATGCATAAATTCTTGCATCACACTTTTGTTTTTAACTAGGARATCCTTTTTCCCATTCAGTCTGGTGTTTGTGTTTTGTTTGCATTTTGCTTTTTGMCAACATTTTACACTGGGCTACTAATGGTTATTCAGAGCAGTATCATGAGAAAGTAAGTATGACTGATTGACCTGGAAGTTAACAGTCATTGGTTACATTTCACCTTGATAATAATCAAGGTGTCCAAATTCCAATGTGACTGTGAGTAGAATTCTAAAGATGTTTGGCAGTGAGTGTAAGGCAAAGAATTTCAACAGGCTGTTTGCATACAGATTGTTTTAATAAAGCAAAAGATTGTGGAAAGTTCATCTGATACGTATTCAGCTCTAAAGGCAGCTGTTGTATTGTGTTGATAGAGATTTCCTTTTCGTTCCCAGCTGTGTGGGAGATGGGCTTCCTGCKCTGGGAATCAGTAAATGCTGTCAAGACTGATGGATTCATGGACRACTTCAACTCACAGTAGTTCAGCCTTGAAGCTCTAATGTATTTGTAGTGGCTTTCTACTTATTTCACGTTATTGATACAGAATAGTATCTAGTGAATAGTAGCAACTGACCCTGAAGAAATGGAATTATATTTATCAGTTTCAAAAAATGCAGCACTAATTGGTCCAAAAAGGATCCCATTTGTATCAAGTAACTACACAATGAAATTATGCAGAGCGATTGTGGAGTTAGTCTGATACTTCATGATCAACATTTGCAGTACARTTTGGTCCTGAATTCTGCTTGAGCAAAGACAACTTCTTAGTTCCACCAAAAACTTTTCCTCAAGTATTTCTGAACACCTAACCCTAAAATTACTCAAGAAGCAGACCTCTGTCTTGTATTTTTAAACTGAGGTTACACCCTTCACATCAAACGCTGCCACAATAATTCACGCAATCTTTCCATGATAAAGCCAGGCTTTTAATTAAGGATGTAGTGCTTGGAAAGGCACAGCTAAGTTAAACCTTAAAGCCAACTCTTGTGTGTACTGTTTGCCTGCAATAAACAACTAAGAGCAATTGCTTTAGGTAGCATACCTTCGCCTTGCCTTTAGGGACATAGTAGATTCCAGACGCCCGAAGAAGGAAGTAACGCTTCTTCCAAGATTTCTTACCATCCTCTTTCAGCCACAAAATGCCCTCAATCTCTGGCACAGTTACAGAACTTCCACAGAAGCATTCCTGCCAATAAACACAGTGGTTTGGGAAGCAGTCAGAACAGAGAGCTTGCAGTGGTTTGTTTTGAATGACTGAAATTCTTTATCTAAGGAATGCACTTGTAGCAGAGATGGCTCTTTTTTCACACAATGGTATGAACTGCAGATCAATCATAGAAGCAATAAAGTAATTCAGACAAACACGATAGGGCATCTGAGCATTTGCTCAGTGCAACCATGACAAAAAGATCATTAGCAGCTATTGTAAAGAATTTTTAAACACTGCTTCTCAGAAATAAATCCCCCAATGGCTTTATGGGCTTTAAGGTAATGAGGTCACCTTACATAAGCTCACAAAAGCTAACTGTGCAATTACTTGAGGGCCCCTAACTGCCCACAACACTACAACTTCTGCWAGGCTTCTATATATAAAGAATTAATGGAGAAAACCCAAATGCTTTAAATACACTCCACATTAATATACAGCACAGAGACTTATGAATAATCCTAGAAGGCAGAAAGAATTAAGATGAAATACAACTTGCTGGATATTGTGGCTTCCAACAATTTTTTGATCCACAGTATACATATAAACACCTAATAAAATCCATATTAATAATATACTAATAAMATGCATATGCTACTTGTAAATTAAACAGTAGTAAGTTTAATCCAAAATGAAATACCCCAACTATCTACTTTTGTGTAACTATACAAATCACARTCATTATTCTGGAAATCGAGTGGAACCTACGGTACTTCAACCATGTCACAAAAATATTTAGTTTTCAGCTTATGGAGGCTGTATTTACTGTTTGCTTTATTTGCTCCACACTTTTATGCCCTTAGTTCTGTAAACTGCTTAATGTGTTTGATAATAATTCATTTTCTGTTACACRTGTCTTAAAATTCAGTATTTGGTTTTTTAATATGAAAATGAAATTGAAAAAAAATGTAACTACTTTGCTTGCCATCAAAATTTAAAATATTAACTTACACYGCTCACTAAACCCACGATCTAGAATTCTGCAGAAATAAAAATTTGGGAAGCACTAGTAAAAAAATCTCTACCACCACAGGTCAAAAAAACAGGTGACAGTTCTGCAAATTTCAACTTGAAATGAATGGTTTTAGCCATAGCTACAGGCAACCTCAATYTGATTATAACTAGGTATAATATTTCAGATATTAAACTAAATACAGAAATTTTCTTTTAACTGATCACTTCTGAAACAGTGTAACATTAAAATAGCCATTTTTCTCAAATACAACACATTGCAATCACGGTCTTCCAGAATTACATTCAGTTCCGCCATYAATTTCAACCACCACAACCTTTTGCAGTTTGTCTTCAAACTCAAAAATAACCACAACGTCCTTTATGGTTTGAGATTCTTACCTCTAGWAGCACCTCTTTATTTCTGTCTGCCATCTCAGAGGTTTCTTTCTTCCCCAGAAGATAGTTCTGTAACAAAAGCAAGGTGAATATTTCTACAGGCATTCTGAAATGAAGCCAAATGACATTTCTTGTTTATTTTTTCATAGCAGTAAGAAAAAAAAMCGCAGCTATTAAGCAAGAACAATGCCTGAACTGAACAAAACTTTGCAGACTATCTGAAACTGTCAGACTGCTAAATAATACTTTGACCTAACTTACAATCACCTTTACCAGAAATAYCAGTCCATACTCTTATCTAACAGCCTCACAAGGACATTGTCCTCACTTTCCACAAATCTAACAGTGGTTACAATGCATCCAGAACTAAGAATACTATGAATGTGTAAATACAGCAATAAAAATATTAAAACCCCCCAGAGATCTGTTACATACTATCATTATTTCTGTGTTCAAAAAAGCACACATAGAAACAATTTACTTCTTTCCACCTTGCTCTGAGTTTTGCCGAATAGAAAAATTTATTTTTCATGAAGAGCTACTAAATAAAATACTGATCGACTTTTTRAAAGAAATCTGATTATGCACAAGGACCATACTTTATTTAATAAGTTTTGCACTCTTATTCAATTTGGAAAAGACCAGGACAATGAAAAACATCTTCTGCCTAACCCCGAGCTCTAATATGGCAAAAATGCCAAATATTCACAAAGTTTAGCCAGTTCAATATTTCAAACCAGGAAGACATATTTGGTTTATGCTGGTACCTCACTCCKGTGTCAGTGCCTACTATATGTACTGACAGTAGACCTCTTATCTACAGACTTTTGAAAAGAATGTAGAGTTTTGGTGCTTCAGTGCAAAGCACCTGCATGAAGACCTGATTTTCAGATCCTGCTTAAAAATAAATAAAGTAAAACTGATGTCCCATAGTATGAGCATGCAAAACTGATACCCAGTTTAAATCAAATAAATTAGCATACGATGCCATACGGATATAAAAATAATCTATAATCCCAAAAGGGAATACATTAGGTAAGAACTAAGACAGAGATCAAGTGATACTACATCCAGTTCTTTCCAAGTCAAATTCTTCAAAGAGCTGCCTTCTGCTTTTCTATTTCTTTTCCTTGCCTCCCTTACAGTACTGAACTGCTGCCAGATACCAAGTCTGTAGCTACCATTTGAGAGGAGAGAGGTCTTTGAGGCCATTTGAGAGGAAGCTGGGCCTTTGATTTCTTAGCCAGGGAGTGGGAAACAGAGGTGAATATAGGCAGGTGCCAGTTTTCAYAGAAAGGGACACATGCTCTCTTCACTTGCCATTTGACCATGGAGTAGCTATTCTCTTAGATTTTGTCTTCCCCTTCTTGCCAGCAATAAAAGAATGCACAGTGCAGAGACATTACTATTAGCAGTATCTGTCAACACCTTTCTTGCACATTTACATAACTGAGCAGCACTAAGCATGGGTGTAAATCCCCTGAAACTGCCTGCCTTCATGTGCATTAAAACTCCCCACAAACACATTAGCAAACAGATTGCTTCAGCTCATGGTTTTGTCTTAGGCACTTGACTTTGTGCCAACAACACCATGGATGTACACAGTGCCCAAGTGTAAAGCTGCCTGGCATTTTAACACACACAAATACCAAAATGAAAGTACAGAGATGAATGCTACAGAAAAAGTAAGAAACTGCAATCAGCCTAACAGGCATTCAACATGAATCTCAGGCTTACCTGTGGATTCTTGAAAAGTGCGTATTTTTCTATACGTTCCACGAACATTAGTTTGTTTTGACTATCTCTTGTCCAGTTCAGGAGATTTTCCACTAAATTTTCATGATCTTCAAAGATCCTTTCTGCAGCAATAATAAGAGAACAAATACAKTGACATCTGTCTCGTTTTGTGATAGAAACAAATCTGTAGTCATATCTAGGAGACAAGGCATATATGGAGAGAAAGGGTTCAAGATCTACTATAATGGGGGAGAAGGTTGTGCTAAGAAACTAAAAGAACTTAGTCAACTTTCAGACATGCCTGGTTTAATTTTATACAACCAATCACTCAATGCTGACCTCCATATCTTCAGGCTTATGGTTCCATCAACATATGAAGTGGTTTTTTTTTTTTTTATCCGAGAAGGCCTACATCCCAAAGAAACACTGCAGACTCAGATAATAACATTTCAAATTTTACGAGGACAAAGAAGTAGGTTATCACATTTATGTGTATTCTGGTCTACACAATATACAGAAAAATGTATTGGGCAGCTTTTTTGGTACAGAACTTTTCTCTACCATCCCAAATGACAATCTCATTCATAAAGTATCAAAAMAGCAATGGGCAATAATTAGAGGGAAAACAAAATGCTTCTGAAATGTGGAATACCCATGGCTAGTAGTGGTATTGTAAAGAAATCTGAAAACTGACACATTCTACTTCCTATGATTTCTCTTGCTCAATAGATGATGTGTCAACAATGGCTTTTGAGAATTTTAGTTCTCAGACAAAGGTCTGAGCTTTGACTCTCTATTGAAATAGTTACCACTAGTATTAGCACTTCGGAATACTGAAAATAGGCAAAGAGAACAGAATAAGGAAAAAGAGGAAAATTTAATGAAATGGTAGAAAATAGCTGAAAACCATCATTCYAAAATAAATAAGAAGGATTTGGGAAACCACTAGACCAACTTTCTCATCCTTTTAAGCACACTGAAGTAGAATCTAACTGTTTATAATTTATTCCTTCTTCATATAGGCCACACAGTGGCATTTCAGGAAATTAATTTTTTTCAGAATCCTTTGGGACCTGCTTGATCTTTCAGTTGCACCTGAAACTGAAACATGATTTTTCTTCCCACAAAATCAATTCTCCCACATTCTTACARAGGGTATATGGCACTGACCACATCCCAATCTAGAAGCTATTGCTAATGAAGACTTRAATGACAGATGACATCTCAACATCTTAGTGTGAATGCAACAAAACGTCATCTGCAGGGAGTGTCAGATGACAAGACATTACTGAGGTCTCAGGAGCTCTTTCTAAGAAGCTTTGGATTTACAACTCATTACTTCCATCAAGCTCTATGAACAACACAGCAATAATGTCTTCCAATAAAGCAAAAGTCATTACCTACTAGGAGTGCAAAACAAAAAAATCTTCAGATGACTATGATACAGAAGTTTACATCTCACTGCAGCTTCATTAGTGAAACTGGATAGCTTTCAAAATATATCAAGTTTCATTATAAGAACACAGTTTATTAAAATTTTACAGTTTTGAGCCTGGTAAGATATTATTTTTCATGGGATAGGTASAAGATTCAAAGAATACTCTGTCACCTCACAACAACCGTTTTTGTTTTCTAAGATGCTACACTATCTGAAATGGAAAAGGTTTCACCGAGAAAGGAAACATTCATTTTCATTGCAATTTGAATCAAGGTATTTGGGATCAGTTTTTTCTTTAATCAAAGTCAATAAATAAGATGCACCTTACCCATTCCCCCTCTTTTCCATTAAGACAGTATATCCTTTGGCTAAATGAACAATGTGGTATGTGCAATGCAGTGCAAAGGAGCTTTAACTGCTTATAGAGGAATATTGCTAATTCCMTTAATATATTTAACAGGAAAAAAATGTAGATCGTTTTATGCAATAGGAGTTATTAGGATCAGTTCAAAATACTATTTACAAAGAGGAAGAAGCACAGTAAGCTTTTTATCCCTTACTTCTTTCTTCTGTGAATAATACCTCAAAACCAAGAGGCTCAGTGACCAGACATTAGTAAGATTTCTATATTACACCCAGCATTTAGCCATGCTATTAATGTCAAAGAAGAAACCACTTCCAGATCATTCTGAAACCAGGTCAATCATGAGCTTTGTTACATCAATTAGMATTTACTACATTAATGAACATTATGAAGTATTTAAATCATTCTGGGGATACAGACTACTGCTGTATCAATGAATAAGAATTAGAAATGCTTATAGTTATTACTTACCCATTTGCAATTCAGAGATGGTTTCCACCAATGACCAGTCTAAACTGTAGCCACAATGTGATTTGTCCATCAGATTGTCTAGTACTTGTCTCACTGTTTGCCTCTCATCCACCATCATTGTTTTTGAGCTGTCATCAGACATATGGACTCTGATCACCAACTATTAAACAGAAAATGAAAAAAACAAAAAGGAAGATCAATTGACCACATTTCAAATAAAAATAAGGTTTTAAAGATCTTGTTTATTCTTCTAAGATTTTYTTACAGTAGCATAAAATTCAATCAAAACACTCCCTCGAAATGTGTAAAGTCATAAATGATATTTGTMGATATTTGTATCATGGACACTGAACAAGATGTTCTCCTTCAGCATAAGAAAGTAAATATAAAGGTCTTTCCAGCACAATGAGAATGTCATTTAGTTGTGTGTTAAGGACAAAAATAATTCCTGCCAAAGTGTCCTGTTCTGAGTAATAAAGCATCTTTCAGACAATTTAACAAAGAATCAGAATTTTTCAGATGTGCAATYTAACCTTTYTTCCTGCTTCCTATGGTATTTTCTAAAAATGTCAACATGTAAACAGTATAGCAATACTAAATCTTAATCTTACTTTTCTGGGGAATATGAAGCAGTAGTGTGAAAAAAAAAGGCTTTTAAAACAGAATGGCTTTTCATAGGCTTTCAAAGAGATCACTATCCAGAAAAAAAAAATCCAGCCATTCATTTAGGCCAATCAAAAGACTTAAAACAACAGATTCTTTTTGCCAATCATTATATTTCCATTTTTGCATCTTGTTCAGCTGGAAAATGTAAAATCTACTAGTTGTAATAYATTGGTTGGCTTGTTAATTCCCATCTTCCAGTCAGGACAGTTTTTCAGTTTTGAACTACAGTTAATGCAWAATGCATTAAAAGCTACTGAAAAGCTCCGGTTCATAAAATAAAAATGCTAAATTTTAAGGATACTTTAATATTCTTTGGGAGTACATCAAGTAAGGTCAGTAGACTATCCACTTGATAGACTCTGTCTTTAGTGTGGAATAATTGTCTTCTATTTATCACTGGCAAATCCAGCCATGCATAATGGGAAAAGGCTTGTGAAGAAAACACGCACCAGTTTTAAACATGYGACTGCAGAATACACAAAAACAATCTCAAGAGGATGGACCTTTATTTCAGTTCTGGGAGGAAGGGTAAAATCTTCTCAATGAGCACCAGCTGCAAAACAAGCTATTCCTTAAGAAAAACATGTTATTCTATATCCTAGGACTTTCCAGTCCATTCTAGATGGGAAAGCACATTACCACTAAAGATTAGAACACTACAGTGTTCCTATTTTATAAAGAGTAACTTAAGGGTGATGGACACAAATGAGAAGTTTTATTCTTTTTTCACCTGCATTTTCCAGTTGAAAAAAGAATAACATGACAATCTGATAAACCGATATAACTAACGCACCTTTTTCACTTGTGCTTCTTTAATCTTCTCTAACGCAACCCTAATCTTCTCAGCTTTCAGTTTAGCAGCCTGTTCCTCCTAGGGGGACAAAACACACAATTCCAGTTAACACAAACTTCAGTCAGGTTCTGAAATGCTGATTTGCCCACCTATAAATCTCCARCTATTTCTTAGTGATGATGAAAGCTATTACTTTTGAAGACAAAAAGTACATTACATTTAGAATAGCAACATTTAGAAACACAACTGCTGTTATCAAAGAAAACATACTGCAGGTATATATTTTGTATAGACATTTGGTATTTCTCTGTTCTCCTGTACTGTAAATATCCTTATGCTACCAAATATTTCAGCATATTATTTATTTACAGTCATAGGCTGGGACAACACATATGCAACAAGAATGTACAACGAAGAACACCCAATAGATTATTGGCTGCTCAACATAAAACAAAATAGCAGTGAAGAAATATCAGAAATTAACAGCACACAGAAGGCATAGAAACAAATCTTGTAAGTAGGATTGCATACTACATACATTAGTTTGGAAGATTTTAAACTATTAAATCCATTTGCAGTAAGAGGCTTGAACACTTCCTTTGTCTGTATTAAATCCAAGCTGTATTTCTGCTCCTTGCTTTAAATATTTTAAGACACAAGGCAAATGAGCAATCTTTTGCTTTTCTAAATAATCTATTTTTATTACATTYGGAAATGCATAAAAAATTCATGTAACTGAAATCGATCTGTGGTTGCTAAAGAAATCTGTATATTGTTAAGACTAAAAATACAGATTTTCCATTTCTGGAGATTATAGATATTTCTGTTGAAATTCATTTGAAACATGCATCTAAACAAGCAGGCACTGTTTTGAAAACCACATATGTAATTTTCAGATTTTCAAAATCTTAAACTGTGGATCTTAATTGTGATTAATATCTAAAAGCATCATAATTATTTAGAAATCTCTAGCACAAACAAGTCTATTAAAAACCACACAAATCCCTTCCAAAATATGCAGTATCCRTATAAAAGAATAACTAATATTTTTCCCAGAGTCCCTTTCCATCACAACAACATTCAGCTTGAATTTAGTACAGAAATTTAGTTCTGTACTACTTTCTTCTATGAATGTAATTCATAGTTTTTTGACCATATGTTTAGATGGTGGCTTTTTTTGTAAAAGTCAAGGTTAAGCTATTCTGAAATCCACAGTTTAACTTTTCAGCTTCTCAATGAGTTACTAGTATTTGTATCAACTGCTAAAGAACATTCCCTCATTATTAACTGCACAGGTCCTTCACACCTGTGACTATCCTATGCMATGGGAAAAACATCAGCTGGACAGGTCTTTCTTGTGAGAAACGTAATTATTTTCAATCAAATGAACCAGTAAGTTGGCACRAGCAGAAATAATGTGAGCCTGAAACCTTATCTGGGAATTGAATTACCGAGAAATATAGCTTTCATTAGTCTGCAGGGAACTATGGCTTTTATCCACAATAGCAATGGTGTCCTATAGCTTGGAAAGGTTAAATCAGATTAGCATTCTATGAAAAACAAACCATGCCATGACACCAAGAATCATTTGTTCTTCCTATCTGTCTTGGTTTGAGACAATGTTTTCAGAGAAAAATGTTACAGAGTAAATGTTTSCTCTGAAGTGAAAAATTTGATTCTTTTTTCCCACCAATATGAAATAGATGTTTGGGCAAAAGTGAAGAGAAAAAAAAAAAAGTAGTTTATTAACAACACACAGTGCCCACAGGACACAGATAAAAAGTAACTGTTAGACATTTAAAAGTCCAGGAACGCACGCCGCCCCCTGCCCCCACAAACTGCTTGGCGAGTGGTACGGAGAAAAAAGATGGCAGCTCCTGTCCCCGGGAAAAAGAAACTAAGGAAAATCCCACATGGCTGCTTTGGCAACAGAGGGRAAAAAAAAAACCTGATTATAGTCCTTTTCCTCACTCTGGATGAAAGAGAGTGCTCAGTGYGTTTTTCTGTTGCCAGCTTGGCTTCTTCTGGAGTCTGGCATGAACGGAGCTGCGCGGCTTGTCTCCGCTGGCCGCTGAATTGCTCCAGAAGCAAAAYCACATGAGTCGGACAAAGGGTGGTGGTCCAAGGAGAGCTGTTTGCCCAAGCTAACAAACCTGAGCTTGGGCAAACGGCAACAATGTAACTCTGCTGCACTCAGCGAGCAAGGACCTCCTGCAGCAAGCTGAGCTCAAAAGCCAATGAGCTGAGCTCCAAAASCCAACAGCTGCSYGGCAGCCCCTGCACCACCCCTGCCCCTTCTTCYRGATTGGATTTAAAGGGACAGGCACCTTTTTGGCATACAAGATGACGGAATATAGGAATACAGGATTGGTACAACATCAACCCAAGACACTATTCCTTAACATTAACCATTTCCATCTCTAGAAATAAATTATTAYGATAAAACAAGGCTTCACAGCACCAAGCCTGACAGAGTTCGAGAAGTGTTAATACAACGCTGTCAGGGACATGGTGTGACTCTTGGGGATGTCCTGTGCAGAGCTAAGAGTTGGATACAATGATCCTTGTGGGTCCCTTCCAAGTGAGCTTATTGTGYGATTCTGTGAAAGACTYGTAAGTTCATAAAGTGATGTTATGCACCTGTTCATTATGAAATCAGCAAATCATAAGATTTATTTTATCATATATTTGGAGAAACTGTAATTCATAGTTTAAAAATCTGCTCATTAACCTAAACTTTTACTGCCRTACAAAAGTTGACAGAACGTTTGGGTTTGCGCTTCATTCAGGTCAAGCCRCACAATTTCCGAGCCCAATTCACTGTACAGTAGTGCAAAGCAAGAGGAGCACCTGCCTACCACAGCATACAGGCAGCAACACCAGAGCAAGTAACAAGCAGCTGTGGCCTCTCATATATCTGTGCCAAAACAGCTGGAAAATCTTTAGTGACATTAAAGTTTATAAACCATCATCCCCTAAAATGCTTTTAAAAATAAATAAATATGTACAGCAAACAAGATTTTAAGGATTTAYTATTTTAATGCCCACCAATTATTTTTCATTTCCTACTCAATTTAATGTGAGTCTAGAGATTAGGATTCCTCATACTTTATCAGAGTTTAACAAAGTCAGTTTAAATTTAAAAAAACACCCCAAAACAAAACAAAATTGCAATTATCAAAATAAGAACTGGTTTCAACCYGTAACATATTATAAGAAGAGGTCTGAATTTACTAACTGGAAAACACACAGAGTAAAAGAAAACAAGAATWTGAAATTTCTGGAAGCATATAGTAGTGAAAGATTTTCAGCTATTCATATTTTTCTTGATAGTTAGTGCTTAGGCCACTGCTGATGTGACAAACAATGTTTCATGGGAGAAGGAGGAAGAACTATYTGTTTTGATTCCTTAATAAAATAATTTAATAGTCCACCAAAATTCACAACCATTTGTTCTGTTTGTCTTCAAATGGCCCAAGAAAACAGTCTCCACCCATCAGAACCACCCCAGAATAGCACTTAGACACAAACACAGACTCTCTCCTCCCCCTGTACACAAACACAACACAACTTCTGGCCAGAAGGAAGTACGTGCAGTCCAACAGCTCGTACTAATGAGCCAACAGCCCTTCTCACTGCACAGGTATTTATTTCCCCTTTGCTAGTCAATACTAGCAACAGTGATATGAGTTGCTAAAGGGTTATAAATATGGAGGTAAATAGCAGGGCTGCTGCCCTGTCATGGCTTCACAGACCATGGGACAGACAATGTGAGTCCCTGATACGGTCTCACACTGGTTAGCATGACCTGCCTCTCTTGTGCAGCATTACTGCTCAGTTAGAGCAATCACAATACACATGCAGCATGGCCACAGACTGATCTGGAGGAAAACTAACACAGCAGAAAAGATTCAGCAGAATCCACTCCCTGGTGAGACTGCCTTTACACTCACAGGCAAGCCCTGGAAAAGCACAGAGGAAATATGTACACGCACATACTTTATAAAAACACAAAACATAATTGGAGAGTCATTTCCACCTCTGGCAGGARAAGGATATTCTCTTTTAGTAGCAATACACTTCACTGTCAAATTGCAACATAAATTCCTCACTTTACAGAACTATTCTGGGACTATTGTGACACATGCATTTTGAAGTTTTGAGCCAAGATTACTTTCAGTTATGGAAAATGTTGCACCTGATTTAAAGAATACTTGGCAACATACTTATGTATAGAACCTGTTAATCCAAAATATTTGAACATACTCTGAACCAAAATGGAAAATGCATATCTCTTCAGTGCAAAGGTCTCAATCATCTCCTTTCCTGGAATTTATATACCAGAACTATGTTTTGATTAATTTTAGCCTACAGTGAAATATCAGAAAGAATAACACAAAAAAAAAATGAAGTTAAGATTGCCATGATATAATGAYAAACACAGTTTCTTCCTCCAGTTTCCAATTAAATATGCACTTACAAGATATTCCAGCTGTGTTTTAGCATTAAAGATGCAAGACACGCGCAATGACAGAGCTGACCTTGCTCAAATGATTTTTTGCCTAACACTGCTAGGTTGGGGTTTCATTTTTTCTTTCATTTTACATTTCTTAAGTGTTATTAACAAGTGTTATTTCTTAATTGTTATTAACAATTATCTCTTTTACAGAGAGCACAAACAGAACGCAAAAAAAGTAGAGGGGCATCACTTAAGAAAGGTACTTAGAAAAGCCAGTAATTAAATGATTAAAAGAGCTAAATAACAAAGTCCTCATTTTAGCAAATTTAGCAAAGTAGATAYAAATTACAAATGCATAAAGAAAGACATTTCTTCTTTGATTAATTCTTTTCTGAATTCTTTTTTAAAATGAAGATAACTAAATACACCAGTAACATTGACTTCTGAAGGACTAAAAGCAGGTATCCAGTGTTYATTTTCCCAGCCACAGATTAGCCTTGGGTAGAAAGGCAATCACCTGTTTTGCAGGGACTGTCTTTTTTACAGTTAGTACTGACACAGAGGTTCCTGTTACCAGAGAACACCATATTAACATCTCCATTAGTACCTAACTGCCCAAAACTTCAAGACACCTTTACTAGCCTCACATTTAATGTATAGCAATCAGAATATTAATCACATTAATGCAGTTTTTCTGTCGATTGCTTTCATTTATTATTAAAAAGAACACTAGAACAAGAGTGTATGTGATCAGTACTAAAACCAAATGTGTGAATATTAAGAGCAGTTCTTCCATATTTCTTGATAAACTCATTAGGATAAATAGAATATTCCTACCCTAAAAATGTGCTGCAGTTGTGGCACAGTCCATTTACAAACAGTGAACCTGTGTTTACAGTAGTAGTTCATGGCTGTTCTCAAAACATATGCTTATTGCATTTCGTCTAAATAACATCTATCTGGGTAAAGCAAAAAGGGAAGCAAGACCTGAGTATCACTAAATGYGTGTGTGCATTCACCCTGATGAGGGGTTCATCCTCTCTAATGTAGACTCATCACAYATCTCCTCCTTCTTCCTTCCCAGTTTAACACAGACTTTTCCATGCCTCTGGAATATTCCTGACATTGTCACCATATTGCATTATGCTACAAAATACGGAAATGGCTGTGAAGTGGTAGTATTGTTTAGGGGTTGTGTCTGAGAATTACTCACCTGAAAAGGTCTCAGACATTACAATGACACTACAGTCAGTTAGTGTCATATTTTTCCTTTGTTCTACTTTGTTCAACATTCACAAACTTTTTGTTATTAGAAGCCTAACTCAAACACAGAAGATGGCTTCTGAATGGAAACTGGAAAGCAGCAGTTACATTTTCAATGCATCTCAAAGTCACACTGGCCCTAGTCACAGTTTCTGACAGAAGGCATCTTCTTCCCCACAGTCTGAAAGGGCAAAGAAGGCCCCATCATTCATATCACTAAGGAAGATGTTGAGAAGTATTGGACCTGGTATTGATCTCTCAGGTGCACCAGTGGTTAATGCCTCCAAGTGGAACTGTRCCCTTTTGAAGTTATGCTTCCAGGTATGGCAGAACAGAACCTTAATCAGCAGAGTTGTACCTTCTACCATCTGCCCTAAAGACTACTCAGAYTAGATTTGACAAAAGTGGCAGCGATGACATAAAAAAAAACCAAAGGAATTTCACTGTCTCTTTATGCCTTGAAGCAACCATCTGCTCTACATTATCATCCCACTTGCCTCCGAATAGGACCTGTCTAGTAAAGGGTCTAGGGCAGGCTTCTCACTAGGGCAAACAGTTACACAAGAAGTGTAAGTACTGGGATCTGGGACCAGGAGAAAAACAGGAAAGGAGAGGGGAAAATATCCAAACAAACCAGGCAGAAGAAGRGACCTTAGAAATCACAGTAAGGAAGACTGAGAGTGGAAAGACAACTACAATGTAAAGAGGAGACACTACAATAACTGGAAAGGAGTTTCAGCTGGACAAAAAGCTCAACTGATAGGTGGAAAAGTGCAGATTTCAGAACATTGGTTGATTGTCTAATGCAACCACAACAGATTACTAYAAATAATAGAAAAATTATGTTTTTATTAGAATGACAAAGTATATAATCTCATTACCATAGTAAAAAAGACAAAGGACATTAAAACTACACAGGCCATCACAACTTCCTCAGAAAGTGTCCATAGGWGGCTAGAGTTTTTCAATTGTCCTTAGATTCTTTGCAGATTAGAAATCAATTGCTGCATTTTTAAACTGCATTAAAAAAAATTTCAAACAGATGCTTAATTCAAGAATGAGCACATCTGAATCAGAGTGGCCTCTCAGGCCACAAGATGCATGAAGCCAACATCMCAACTGATTTAATCAAAAGTCTGATAGAATTACAGTGTGCAGTAACCAAAATGTACAAAGCAAGAGAATCAACACTCATAAGAAGAATTTTTGTATTTCAGATAAACAAGAAAAGAAGAATGACATCCCTGCTATTTGGGAAGAAAAGGTTCCTTTACCTCCAGATGCTGACATACTATCTAAATCATTACAGTATTAAATCACTATCATCTGTCTTCCTAAATGTTTCAGCTTCATATGCATCAGAACAGTAGAAGAAATGCTCAATTCAAAATCCAGCATGCTACCTTTCTATTTTGATGGCCAAAATTGAGATGTATTTGAGCCTTGAATACTTTCTCAAAATTATTTGCATGTGCTCTAATTTCACTGAGTACAAAGCTTAGTTTTTGATATTTATTGTAGGAAAACAAGGTTGCAGATTTGACAGTAAGGCTACATCGCTTTATTTTCAATRTTCAATAACTTAGTTTTACAGATATGCTTTCACTTCTTCCTGTTTTGAAAAAAAGTTTGAAAGCTGTGTATGAATGAACAATAACACCTGGAATTATATCTAAAAATGAAGAGACCACCAAAACAAATAATTTTATGTGCTGAGATCTATTCTGTACTGCAAGAGAAACTGTGTGCATGGTTGTAATGCAGAAGSAATCTAGTCCATGACTTGAATTTTTACAATTAGTTGTATTACCAGAGGACAAGAATAATATTGTTCCTCTGAAGTGTCTCTAGTCTCAGTATAAGAGAGACATATGAGAGAAGGGGAAGAAACCAGAAACAGTAAAGACAGTAAGACACAGTTGACACAGCAGGGACACTGACATAGACCTGCAACATGATCCTACAATCAACTGATCTAACMCCTTGCTACAAGGATATGTGCCATTTCTCAGGACTGCTTCACTCAAACAGGRGCTTATCCAATGTTACAGCAAGCTGAAGAGATCTAAGCAGCAAAGTGGACTTTCATTTCATCATTTTGCTAAATATATTTCTGTTTGCAGGAGGTCAGAACAGAACCAGGAAGTTCTGCACCAGGCCTGTGTGCTCAGTAGTCAGAAATGAAGGTACAGCTGTACGGAAACAGTCACAAGCTGATCAAACATTATCCTCAAAATTCAGCAAGCTCACCAGAAGCACCTAAATAAAAGAGCTGTGAAGTCTAATCRGTCAACATGAAGATTTATAAATACAAACATTTAACTTTGGAGTGTATTAGAATGTCTGATATGAGTTACTCCATGGTCATAGGACACAAAGGGACCATTTAACGCACTTTTWAAAATGAAGTTCCCATCTGGTAGCTAACACGCATTCATTCATAAACAACCAAAGGGAGGATCTGAAGACACATGGAGATGAAAGAAAATTGTGGTTTCTGTTTGTGCCACAACTGTTGTTAATCTATTTGCAGTCAAGCCAATTGCTGTTTTGGTAGCTGTTTGCTTTGTTTCGGGGATGCAGAGGAGCCAAGAGCTATTTGGGGGTGGGCCAAGGCAGAGATAAGGACTTGCAATTTAAGCAAAACAATCACAGGAGCAGAAGATTTCTTTGTTTTGGGTATTTGTCCTCCTCTGCAATACAGCCTGAAAATTTGTTGTCAAGATACATGCTGAGCATTTTGAGAAGAATATTAAGGTATTTAAGAAAAGGCAGTAAACTAATTCTAAACTTTTGTTGCTCAATACAGACTACTTATGCTCAGCAAACACCATCCTTATTGTTTTGAAGTTGCCAAGTTGCATTTTGTTACTTAAGGCTTGCCTGAGGTCTTTCCACTACAATGTCTGTGAATTAAAAAATAACTAACAGAAATGGTTTTGCAGTATGTATTAAYAGAGACATCTGACACCTCAGCTACCAAATATTCAAAGTTCTGAGTTACACCAAGCCATTTTTCATCCCAGAGTGTATTTTCATCAGACATTTATAGCTTGGTCCTTCCCTCATACTCTAATTTCAAAGGAAATACATACAGAACATGTAATTCTTAGCAAACTGGACAACAATTTATAATCTCCTAGTACATTACCAATCTCTCTCCTGTAAAGAAAATGMATTTATAATCAAAATTTGTACATACCTGGCTCATTAGACCACAGTCTTAGAGAATATTCTCCCCAYATTACAATCATTCAAAAGTTATATAAAAATATCCCATTACTTACTAGCTTGTCTTTGATAAAGCAAGAGAACTTATTTTAAGATTACTAATGCCTTTTACAACTATTGAACACTCCCACATACTTTTCACAGTTAGGATCTTTTTATTTTTGAACTAGTGAATGGCAATACGAACAAAAGAACTTCTAGCTCAGCACATTCCCTTTCCAACTAAGGCAATTTTACCTGCTAACATGATTATTAAGTATTTGTCAAGAACTTGAACACTTTGATAAACGTGCAGAAACAAACAACACAATTCAGCCTTTAAAAGCACCTTGGATCATCAGGAAAAATCATTTAAGTAAATGCAGAAGTTCCTGGAAAGGGGAGGGGTGGAGAAGCATAGCACACACCAAAAGCATTCTTTCTACATAGAAATAGTCACATACAGGTAGAAAGAAGCATCATCACCTTGGTCAGCAAATGAGAAGGCTTTCCTGCAATGTTTCTCAGAAGAAGGGAGGTTTCCCTGTCCAAATAGGAGTGCTTGTGCAGGAAGAAAGAGAAAGAACATAAGTCAAAGGAAGTCAGTACAGTAATTTTATGGTGTCTTGATTACAGAAGATAAAGCAGAGTTTAAAAGAAAAAAAAACCCTACATCATCACTCTTCTTCCCTCCCATAAAAACATGAACATTCCCAAATACTACGAGCCTGATACATGGATGTAAAAGAAATTGTGCTGATAGAAGACACTATTTTAATCTTCTCCTGTACAAAATGTCACCCAATAGAWTTAAAAAACTTTTGCTTACCTGCCACTGGTTTCTTTTCTGCAAGAGAAAGCTTATTTGTAAAGACATTTAGAACTATAAAAGTATGAAAACACACACTTAAAATGTTTTTCAAAATCCTGTCCAGTCTCCTAAGCATTCTACTTCCACTACACAAACATAAAGCCACTATAAACTGGCCATCCAGGAGACATCCTGGTTTTATGCTTTCTACATTGGCTGCTGCTTCATTCTTAAAGAAGAAAGGTGTTACCAAAACAATAAATCAATGTGACTTAAAGCTCACATCCTTTTTCTTGAAGGACTTAAGTCTCTCTYCTCTTGTATAATCCAAATTATAAAATTACAAATCCCCATGGTTCTCTTGGGAAGACAAATTAGCAGAAAATATAATTTCATGTGTTTTCAAAATGGGAAGCAAAATCAATAGAGGGGAAGCAACCAGTGAAGAAAGACAGAAATCAGTTAATTACAGATACCAAAGTGATTATCTTCTGGAGCACCTGCTCCAGGCAACAAAATCATCATCATGCAATGGATTTGCAGAACCACACAGTCAAGCCTGCTTAGGAAACTAGACTAGTACTCTGGCACTTAACAAGAGCATTGTACATCTGCTATGTATCACCACTATGCTGCAAGTTTTGTCCCATGTGGTTGCAATTGCCTCAGCCTTATTTGTTTCAATGTTGTACAGAACAAGGTGTGACAACTATAAATACCTACTACACTGTGTTTTAGTACTCAGCAATACAGAATTCCACCTCTTCTTCAGTGCTACAATAAGGYACAATCTTAAAAAAATGAAGAGCCTATGCCTATGTAGCCTATGCCTACAACTTCATGCAAGGCAGTACCAAATAGTTTGGTGAATATAGCTCCTGCAAGGTCATTTGATGTGACCACCACATGCTGGGATGGGTAAGGAGGAGGCTTGAGGACCTTGAGGAGGTTTTAAAAGTTACAGCTCGGGAAAGAATCCTCACAGCATTTGAAGTGAAAGCCAGATTTCAGTCAAAGCTCCACCTGTGTATTTATCCACTAATATAGACACAGGTTATGTTACAGAGTAGATGAAAGTTTTTCTACTTGCATATTAATTACTGTCTCATCCTATGTTTTAGAAGCACAGCTGTGCTGCCTAGCTCAAAGCACACTGCTGAGGGTTTGTAAAACGTGGTTATAATTATTTACAGTCACAGTGAACTGTATCCTTTCCTACACAGAGGCTCTAACTTCCCACACAGTTTAAAATTGGTCTCATTACAACATACTGCTAACACAACTTGCAGAATAAAATGGCTGGCTCAATCCAAACCCCAGAGGTATACATAAAAATCCAATGACAGGTCCAAGGAAATTCTTCTAAGAGTTTCTTCACAGAGTTCTTGTCAGTCATCATTGACTCTGATTTACATGGACCACTTTCTTGGTGAAGGGAGCACTGCAGTAGAAGGAACATTACAATGTACACTTGTCGCTCCTTCCTTAGAGTTTAGTCATCTTCTGTCCTAGCCTATTAGTGAACAATAGTGTCAAGATAAAGAGAGTATAWTCAATCTCTCCTTAAAGGAAATACTATTTGCTGGAGAATAATTCTCCCACAGGGAAGGTCAAGGTAGGCCAATTAACCTTCTTCCTGTCATTGGTCATCTTGGTTGCTGCTACCCTGCATTTAACTCAATTTTCTCCACTAAGGAACTTCTATCTAAAAATGGGAATGCCCATATACTTCTTACTTACTTTCTTAGTAACAGCTACTAGAAACTTTGATAATGATATTTTATAGGAATAGGGGTTGGCCAGTAAAATGTGGAACATCAGTGTGATGACAACTACCAGCTAATTGGAGCTGCAGAGCTAACATCTGCTGCCTAGAAACTGGAAGGCAACAGCTCTTTTCCAGACCTAGATCTTCTAGTGCATGGATTCTTCCTAATCTATAACAAATTCTGCAGTACTGCACATACTTAAAAGTTAGGATGAGCAGACATAGCAAAGCAATAGGAAAGCTCAAGTCCTAGAAATTATAGCTCAGCTAAACAATAATGACATAAACATACAATTGTAAAAATATTTGATATGCACAARCCAATAGAAAAGAAATTAAATTTCATTTTAGAAAATCATGTGTTACTTTCACAATCCAGTTTTAAAGCATGCAGTCTTTTTCAAAGAAAGACTTAATCTCAAACATCAAGCTTTGAGGTAAACAGATGTTGCTCCTAGAATACTCCACTGTTCAGGGGAAGATAATTTTTTTTTTCTAGATAGTACAATCACAGTGGTCCACACAGAGGATTGAAATAGCCTACYCTTCCTCTCTACTTCTGGACTTCAAATATGTATCAAAACTCTGACAACATAAATGCCCAAACAACAAACTGGCTTACTTTCTGCCCCAAGTACTTCAMTAGACTAAAAAGAACAGTGATAAAATCTAGGAAAATCAAAATATTAATTACTCCTGGGTAGATATTTCTGGTCTTCAACCATGAAAAGCATCTGTTCTTCCATCTGCTCCCATAACAACAATGAAAACTCAAGCTCTGGCAAGTCACCTCTCCCCCAGTGCCTCATATTCATTCAGGATATAAAACCAACTCCAGTTCCATAAACTAGTTTGTGTCTCTCCCATGCAGTGCCATGAATTTTTCTATACTGTTGCAGTAAGCTGACTGTYTCCCCAGTACAATGCCATCATTTCTTGCAAGGGCTATTTTCAGTTTTAAAGGTTTCTTTCAAATTGTCATACAAACCGAATTAAATGTGGTTGGAAGGTTAAAGTAGTCTGAAATATAATGTATACATCAAAATTTGACAAAGCTTCAGAGAAGATAAAACCATGCGGTTCTTTATACTAAGCATGAAACCATAGAAGAACCMGATTGTAACAGTGCTGGAAGAATATTTAATTTCTGCAATCACTAAAATACTCAGCCCAGCTAACTGAGCATGAATAAGACCAAGTCAAGATTTGATGCCTAATTTACCAAATTCTTTGAAAGATCAAGTATTCCTATGTCAGCAAGTAGGGAGGGCAAACAAAAAGAGTATATAGYATGCGTACAGTCTAAAGCGACCTATAAATCTTTATTTCTACTAGAAGTTRGGTTTTTTGAAGTTGTATTTTTTATGTATAGTATAGCTTTCTTAAATTCCAGCCATTAGTAACAGCCATACCTTGTTATAAGTTTTTGTATAAAATTATTACTGCAAAGGCAGTAAAAATGAAAGAGCTTCTTAAAGTTATTTCCATTATATGTGTAAAAAAGTTCACCTAACAGACSTTAGCAGATATTATAATTTTCTACTAAGAGGGGATCGAAAAAATCACTCTTTTGATAAAAGAATTTAAAAACCAACACTTATACTTTGATATATTAAATTATTATTAGGGAGTCATACTCTGGTCAGGATTCCCAGTTAATCCAGCATCACTGCTACTCAGGCAGAACTCAAAATACCAGAAGCCAGTGAGCATGCAGGAAGGAAGAAATTATAGGGCTTTAAGAGGACTCTTAAGAGGCAATATCACGTTTCCTTTTGTTGGGTGGAATCTGTCAATATGAACTGTTATAAGACTTCATACCAGAAAGTTGGGACAGGCCATAACATTATACCCCAAAACTCACCAAGTTTTTTCTTTGTATTATCTTCAAAAAGTACTCTTCTTTCTCTTAAAAAAGCAAACTTGAAGCCTACCATCAGGTACTAAATAYGTTTTCAAATTTTTTATGCCAAAAYCACTTCTTTTGGAGACAACTCTAAYACATAGGAGTCTATTTGCTTCTGGTTTAGTCATTCCTCATAGTACGGAATAGACTTAAACTAAGTTGCAGGAACTCAGCCTAGTTTAAAGACTTAGACAAAAATATGGAAGAAAACTTACCAAAATCAGGAAAACTCCTAACAGCAATTATTCCAAGTCACACTGAAAACCATGGATGTTCAATAATAAAAAAATCCTCAAAATGCTAAAAAAGATATGCTGATTGGAAAATTAACTTTCTACAAAATTAAATGTATACCTTTCTTCAAGGAATGACAAAACAACTGTGCACAAAAGTACTTAGTGCAAAAATATTTTTACTTGAAAATATTCAGGTATGATGATCAAAATATCAGAAGTAATAAAACCAGATAAATAAGCTTATTAATGTCTCCGTAACAAACTTTAGCTGCTGTGGATAATCAACAACATAGAATACTAGATTTGAATAAAATTAGCATTAACACTTCCGATGCCATTAGATGCCATTAGGACAAAAGCATTAACAATGTTCATGCACAGTTCAACCAGCAAAGACAGCTTTATTTGATGTTTATAAGAATATGGACTACAGTCTTGTTCCAAATTATGTTTTGGACTTCAAAGATTTCCTATATCCATTCTTTGAAGATAGAAATGTAACATCCACTACCTGCAGATCTAAATACCAGACATTCATGGACCAACTGTTGAAAACTGCATTTCAGTGTTTACAGAAAACTCAACACAGTACTTTAGTACAGAGTAGCTGCTTATGGCAGATAGTTTTTTCAGCACCTGAAGATTTTTATACCCATCACCAACCCTATATCTGCCAAGAATATTTGCTAAACATGACAGAAGGGACAAGCAACCAGGAAAATGAAAATACCGCTTCAGATTTTCAGAATATAATTTGTTGCACTAAACTAAATGACTGGTAATGCTGTACATGGCTAAAACCTCAAAATTTTCTAATCTATTATCCCTGTCGTTTCTATAAYGAAATATTCACTGGGTTGTTTTAATTCTTGAGGTTATGAGGTCTTGAGCTACGAGTCAGTTTCAAAAAAAAMCCCAAACCTGAAAATATTTCTAAACTATCACCGAATTACCAAGCATATTAGATTTATTTTTTACAGACAATAACTGATGGGTGGATTTTAAGAAAATCGTTTTAGAAGAGGTGATAAACTGAGCTGTCTAGCTGGGTTCTGAAGCATGAAGGCYGTGTAGCCTATCTTGCCATGGTAGCAGGCCAATAGTCCACAAGTAAAATGCTATTATTAGACATGGCCTCCTTTCTTCAATTCTACTTGCATGTTTTTAAAAAATTGTTACAAGAAAATGGATCAGTGTTCAATGTTTGAYTATCACTTATTACAGAAATAAATGGGATCAACTTAGAAAGATTTAATCTCATTGCTAAGAGACTGAGTTGTATCTAATTCCTCTGAATTTAAGGTAAGGGCTGAGAATACAGGCATACAGATTTTAAAACCAGTGCAGCACAGTCAGAAAGGTGTCAAATATGTTCTTAACACTAACAATTTACAAAYAATATTAAAAAACTGGGGTGTGAAGTGTAAGAAAAAGATGACCTGGTGATCTGCTAAAATAATTTATCTTACTGTTCTAAGGCCTTAAACATATTAAATAGAAAACTTCCTTTCCTGTTAAATACTATCTGTACATTCAAAGACACCATTCACTGAAGGCACATACAACAGAATAACTTACCTTAGTACATTAAAAAAGGCAGTAAGAGCACACTGAGGACTTATGCATGTAATTATCTTGCCATGTTTCTTGCAAAACTCTTTCATAAGAGCTYACCATTAAATACATATATTTAATTAAACCAGCTGGTGGCACCCTTGTGCCACCAGTGTGGATTTAATATCACAGTTGAGAAACACTATGAATACCTTTTTTACAAGCATTCTCTGTCCCTAAGAAAAACACCAAAAATCAGGGAAACTCAGTATATAGTATTCAACAGAGAGCTATATGCTTGTACAACTTTACTGAAAAGATTACTATAGCTTCCATTTCAACTACATCCTACACTGAATTCTTTAGACTCCAGCTTCAAGTATTAGATTCCACTATTTTCAAAAGAGAACTCAATAATTAAAGATTAAACATAATTTTTGTAATTTTGATCCGAAGATGGGAAAGGAGAAATTTCCTTTCCAAATCTCTTTGAGATTATGTATTCATACAGAATGTATTAATATGGAAACAATATGATAAATGTCTAACTAAAAATATCTAGTTTCTGCTTTTCTTTGCAAAGGGGGTTGTTTAGCCTTGAAAAAAATAGGTTGAGGAACCTGACCACTCTCTACAACCACTCAAAAGGAGGTGTAGACAGGTGGGTGACAGTGTCTTCTTGCAAGTAACAAGAGATATGGCAAGATGAAAGGCCTCAAGTTGCACCAGAGGTTTAGACTAGATATTAAGAAAATTTGTTGTAAAAGGGGTTACAGTTTATTCTTATTAAAACCTCAGAAAAAAAGAAAATAGGCACTAAGAAACCGAAGCAGCAGCACTGGTAACAAAGCTGCCTGACTCTTGCACACACAACATGTGTTTTCACAGAATTACAGAGGGGGTTAGCCTGGAAGGGACCACAGACAGTGATCTGGTTCAACCTCCTTTGCTCAAGTCATCCTAGAGTTGCTTATAAAAATTTTCTCAAATGATACTACTTAGAAATTTTCCACAATTGGTTTCTATTAGTAACCAACTGGTTTATTAGTGATTACTGATTACTAGTCAGTTACCTTAGACAAAGTGTCCCCGAGAAAGGAAAGGAAGATGTGTGTCATTTATAATACAGATGTTTTTAAAAACCTCTGCACATCTGGCCATGAAATAGATTACTGGCTGGGGCATCATCAAAATCTTGCTTTGTGTACTCTCATGAGAAGATACCTAAATTTGTCTGAGACTAAGCCAGACATCAGACTAAGCCAGAATCAAAATTGTAGTCTGTAAGTCTCAGTGAAGGCTGGAGCATCACAATTAAAAAAACCTCAAGGCTGTGTCCTCTCACAAGAGCACTGCCCAGCCTTTCAGCTAGATTGCACACTACTACTCTTGAATCAAAGACTGGCCAAGATCAAGAATGCCAGAGTTCATGGTGGGAGTGTACAGCAGTCTCCTTTAAATTGCAGAGCATGGTGGAGCCACACAAGGGAGTGGGGAACCTGGTGCAATTACTCTGTGCTCCTGAGTGGACAACTCTCCCTCCTACAACTCCTGCAACTCCATTTCACTTCAGGCAACTGGAATAAAATAAAAAAATTGAATCTTATTTTACGGCAAGTATTTCTTAAATATTAGGGATGTTTACAACTACATGCCAGTCCTGACTGACTAACCCTGTTGAAATTCACTGTAATTTAAGTAACATGTCTGTGGACATCTCATATAAACAAACTGCTGCTTTGTATGCATGAGGTGCACTCTGTGCTAGCCCATTCACCTCCCTTGGTCAGGTGAGATGCTATCCTGCCGAACACAAGTTACTAAAGACAAAGCAGGACAGACAGGATTGCAAAAACTGGTGAACATTCAGTCCAAGCTTCATTTCACTGCTCCTTTTTAGAAATTTAAGACTAAACTGCTGCAATAAAGAAGCAGTCCTGTTATCCTCCCAGCTATGAGCTCTCACATCTCTTGCGTGGACAGCAATAATTTTGATCATGTGGTCCAATGAATCAATGAACAACTAATTCACAGGATTATTTTCAGGAAAGCTGTTCCAAATCACTAGGCAGTTGCATAAACAACAGCACCAACATGAAACGGAGCAGGGCTGCCCAATTCATCAGTGGCATGGATCTAAACTAGCATAAACAAAACATGAAATCCCAAATACCATATGTCTGCAGGGAGAAAGTTTCAAGCAGTGAAATTCTCCCAAAAGAAGAACAACCTCCCAAAATAAGACGGAGTATAATTTCACAGAAAATGGTTGTCTGATCAGTCTAAAAAAAGGTCCATTAAGAGGAAGACCTAAAGAAAAAAGGGGAAAAAACCCCCAAACTTAGTCTACTATGACTAATTGATTCCTAACTCCATTACTTACAGAGTATCAGAGACTTCATCCTGTGAAGGCCTCTACCTGTCGCACAGAAAACAAGATATCAAAGCAGCTAAGAAACCTAAGGAAACCTAAGAAAACCTAAGAGTACATGTAGCTTTATTTGGTTTTGTTTGAATCTACTGTTTGAATCTAAGCAGCATGCTCAAAACGAACACAGCTAAAAGGCCAGTTCTCAATTGTTTCTTCAGAACATATAGTCTTATTTTGGGAGGTTCAAACTCCTTTACAAACCTTGTAAACCCTAGCTTTCATGCTATAGGTTAGGAATAACTCAGGAAAACAACATAAATCCTTTTCCCCTTTTAAGAGTTTAGTGTTCCACAACTGGCAGTTAAGTTGTGCTCTTCATTTTTGTCATCTGTCCCCAATTTCTTTTTTGGCAACCTGAAATAAAGACAAACAAGTAATCTGTTCCTAACTTCCTAGAGATTTCATATTTCACACCCCTAATCAAATCAATTGCTGCAGAAAAAGTAAAGAAATTTGTCTTTGTTTTAAGCAGACTGGTATATCTACAAATAAATTGTCTCTTTTAAAAGCTGTTAGTTAATCACAACTAGCAGAGTGATATCTTCACTGGAAACTGCAACCAATGTACACAGTTCCCCTGCAGCACACTTTTGACAAAGCTTGTTAACATCATAAGGCAAGACTTCTAATCTCTCAACTCAGGTCTAGTGCCTAGTTCCAAGAGTGTGCTGCCTCGATTTATTTGGTCATTCATCTATGGTATTTTTTTCTCTTGCAGAGGAATCTGGTAAGAGGGAACCTCYKAGCAATCATTTTCTTGGCTACTTTGTATAAATGATACAACATTTTCCTCAAAAAATCGTTCCATAAACACAAGTATTTTTCTAAAGTGCTATGGAACAGGCATAAAAGCGAAGAGATTCATCTTAAAGTGTGCTTATATACACATTTGGGACAGCAGAGTTCAGTTGCTTGTCCATAGATGACTCCCACCTCACAGAAAAACTACAAAGAACAGTACATTTAGGTAGAGAGATTGCCTTTGGTGCTCACACTGGTGTAACAAAGAACACCATAACTCTAATTTTTTAGTGGATACCAGCCTCGCCAGCCAGCAGCATGAAACAATATATATATTATACTTGTCCATTTTCCTGCTCCCTCCAGGGAGGGAACTTTTAAGCTTATTCATCAGTGTGAGGCAAAGCTGACAGAAGAAAAACTGTTCTTGCATGTTTTATGGTTCTGTTACATCTCAATTAGTCATCTCCTAGGTGGAAAAATTACACAATAAATTTTAAATTTATAGCTATAAAATAAGTCAGATACACTGAGTGGAGAATCAAGATTTACCAATGCAAGGATAATGTTTAAATTCTTGTTTCCTTATCACATATTTTAAATCTATATACCCCAATTTTTGGAAGCTACCATTCTGGGCATGTGTAGTAAACAAAAYGTTTAGAATGTCTCCCTTGGGTCCCAGCTGAAAATCCTTAAAAAAAAAAAAAAAAATCACAGTTATCCCTTCCCACCATTTGCTTTGCAGATTCCAAGTATAATGCGAAAAACAATTTATGTGCTAKTTTTGCAGGCATTGGGAAGAGTGTATTAGGAATCCTTGGGTTCTAGCATATCAGATGATGATTATGAACAGCCAAGCACATTTGATTATGTATTTGAAATACATAAATATTGTTTATATTTTATAAAATCACGTTTATCTCAGAGAATGCATTGAAAGCCTCCAAAAATCAGGCAAATGAGGAGTCATTTTACATGTATTTCAAGAACATTTGAAAACTGGATGGCTCACACTTCTTATGCCAACAAAACTAGAAGCCAAAGTAATGCTTCAGAAAGACAGACTTGCACAATTTTCCCTGACTGTTGACTTACTAAAGAACATTTTGTGACTAATAATTGGAAAAAAAAGTGGAAAAAATGGTCTAACTGTGCTTCAAATTAAGTCTTTCCATTGACTATTTTCAGCTTAGGAAAAGGCTAACTGGAAATCTAGAATACAGTTTGTGTAATAAACTAAGAACATAACAAAACTGACAGAAAATGAAATGAATTTTTTTAAAAATCTTTAGAACAAACACAATCCAAACCTCTGCCTTGTTTGTTGCTTATCTGTGATTACTCTCACAAACTGGAGTCTAACATCCTTTATATCTGCTAACCACACGTGTGCCCTAAGGAAAACTACTCAAACTTGAAGGTCCCAAAATATAAAAGCCAATAATGCCCTATTCCTGCAAGAGCTAAAATAGACCACAACTCTTCTTTAAATCACCCACAAATAACAGATGTGGCTCAGCAGTCCATATCTATTTTAAGACACCATTGCCTTACAAAGACCATATATATTATCCATTTATTTCTCTGCATAAACAATTAACTGCATTTTCATACAATGCAACATTTAGAAATCCCACATTAAACATGACCCTCAGTAATTTTAAATGGGTACCAAAGTTTCTGTGTTATACCACTGCATAGGCAAATGAAACGCCACCATGTCCATGTAAGAACTATGGCAAAATTGCTCTGAAACACAAACTTTGTTTTCCCTTATGTCCATTTCAAATTTTCCATTTTATCCCACAGGATYTTTTAGCCGGTAGAGATTCATTTATGTGTGCTGAGCTTACATGACAATTGCTACCAACTATCATGCCTCTAAAGCTCCCTTGTTTTCCCTGAAACATTAATGTTTACTCTACACTGCCTACTCTGTCAAGTGAAGAAAAAAATCATGTAGCTTTATGGCACTGGCAGTCCCTTCTCATGATTTTACCCCTCATGGACCAAGTCTAAATCTACGAGTTTATGTAAAAGCGTAAAAAGAAAATGCAATTAAATCATATAGTGATACTGACTGCTGAATTTTGAATTATCTTTGTATGACCAGAATCTCTCAGCTGTGCAAACTGGGTTACAGACATAAAGAACTCTCATATTGGGAGGGTGGGGGGTGATGCTGAACTGTGCCAGACCAGATGGCAGACTTCAAACTTATCTGCAATCTCTTCCGTGAGTATGTGYAGGACAGTAAAAATGACTGCCCATGAATGGAGCCTTTCACCCACCAGACACAAACAGCTACATCAGCATCGYCAACACAGTTCTCTATTCTCTCCCCTCTGCTTTCTTCTCCTGCTCTAGCACAGCTCACTGAAAACAGACACAACTTTTTGCTGGCAGAGGGACCAAAGGAAGAACAAAAAGATAATGTGGGTGGACGCAACAAGTTAGTAATACAGTCATAATTTCCCCTACCTTTAACTCAAGCTATTACTTCACTAATTCGGTCTACATGCAAGTGAAGTACCTCCTCSCCTGTCCCCTTCCCCAAAGAATATTTTAAAGTGTATACCACTCATTACACAACTAAAAGCATAAAAAATGAAAGGCAGTCTACCAACTAAAGAAAGAATACTGTTCAAACAAGGATTTGTGAAATMATTTTGTCAAAGACAAAATTTCAATTTAGCAAAAATTTATGGGGGTTAGGGTGGGGTGGTAACAACTTTTTATTGAACAATGGTTAAGGGGAGACTGAAGACATTGAACGTAAGTGCAGTCAGAAAACACTTAGTACTACCAAGACAACATCTGGAGACTATAAAGCAACAGTCTTTGAAAACATCAACATTCACAATGTCTAAAGAGATAGTAC